>NC_066583.1:418668771-418983615 GCF_024323335.1 Lathyrus oleraceus
GCGCGTGCCCCACGGGTCAGCGCACGCTGACCCTATGGTCGACCGTTCGCGCGCAAACTCAGCTTTCTGAGTTATTTCAAAGTTTAAATTTCTGTTATGTTTGTTTGGTTTTGTCTGTTACTATAAATAGAAGTCAAAACACTTCTATTAACTAACATTTGCTATTTTTGAGTACAAGTGTTCAAGGAAACAAGAAAGAGTGAAATAGTTGTCAAAGATTCATCATCTTCATCTTCAACAGTCCACAATACATCAACTGCACACAATAACTTTTGATGCGATTTGTGATAGTTTGAAGGTGATAAGGTTCGAGGTAGCGATTGAAGAATCGGGTTCGAGTTGAAGTCTTGGCAGGTTCTTTCTTGAATAAAACCATTAGGGTTTTATCCTCCAATACCGTTTGGGGGTTTTTGGACGGGTTGCTTCATTATATTTCAGCTGAGCGAAGGTAACTGATAAGAGAAAGTCTTCATCAGTTTAGTAGCGGAGTCGGTGTTTGAGTAGTGAAGAATCCGGGTTTGATTCGTTCGTGTTCGTGATCAGCCGGGCCAAGGGGTTGAAGAACGGAAGGTTCATCAACAAGTGGCAGGAAACGGAGGTCAAGCATCAACAATCAAAGGTCTTGATTCATCTTGAATCAAGGGGCAAGGAAAAGAAGTATCATTCAACATACTGGAAATTCTGTTGTTTACATACTTTGCACTCCTTGTAAAAACGAATAAACCTCACAGGTGATATCTAATTAATCATCTCAATTCTATTTTTAGAATTGAGGGCAGACGTACCCCGAAGCGAGGACGGCGGGGGAACTGCCTCACCAAATCTCTGTCTCCTTTAATTTTCTGCATAATCTGTTTTTCAGCTTAAAATTTAAGTGATTTTAGTTTAAGCAATTTTTGCCAAACTTTGATATAAGTTGAGTAAGTGATTAAAACAGCTGTTGGAATACTAAGTACAATAACATATTGTACTAGGATAAATTGACTTACTTACTCAACTCAAATATCACTTGGAGTGTTTATGCACACCAAGTGTTTGTAAAATTGCCTAAGCCAAAGTTGCCTTAAGTTTGCACTGAGTTTCAATTTGGTATTTTGGTTCATTGGAACTAGGCTTGCTAGTAAGTGAACTCTATCATTGATTGTGATACTAGTGTAGTGAATTGTATCTCGTTTTATCTCTTATCCATTAGCTTAACGCATATCCGGTTTTCCAATAACGGTTCGTTTTTAGACTAAATTTTCCTCGGTCGCTTCCGCACCTAAAACATTTTTAAAACCAATTTTTCGTTTAAATTGGTAGCGCCGACTCAAGTTTATAACTGGGATCTATTCAACCCCCCCTTCTAGATCCGTGCCATAGTCTAACATCGATGTGATGAGTTATAACTTTTAATCGGTAATTCTAGTGCTTAAGATTATGCTAAGCTTGGATTCCTTGGAAAATGAAGCTCATCGCCTATTTATAATGTTCCTAGTTCCAAAATATCAAGTGGGAAGCTTCTTCATTCGTTGGAGAGAATGTAGGAGTGCGTGGAGTGAATGGGAGACCAAGCAAGTCCATTTTCTAACCGTCTGGCCTTCACAAAGGATGGCAAACACCATGCTAAGGTGGCGGACACCACCTTCCCAATGTGTGGAAGAGTGTTTCAATCCGCCCATTGGTGAGTGGGACACGTCATTCTTCATATGGCATTCTCCATGGCAAACTCTATGTAGGTCGCTTTGTGTGTAATTTCCTATTTTTTCTTTCTTCTGCATCCGAATTGCTTCGTTTCTTCTCACATGGCTCCTATATATTCAACTACCTGAAATTCAGATAAAATACCCATATAACACTGGAAATAGAGGTAAAATGATAATAAAACAAGTACAAAACGAGTCAAAATAACGGTGTAATTGGGTGTTATCAAACTCCCCCATACTTGAACCTTTGCTTGTCCTCAAGCAAATATTTATGAAGAAAAACAATGGTGCTTTTGTAACTATTCTAGGCTAAAGACTCTAATCACTCAAGGTCATATTGATAGGTACTAACTTGCAAACTAAGGGTATCGTAACAACACATTCCGCATTTGCGGTCATAAATCTGCTTCTTATACAAATAAATTCGCATCATGTCATTATGCCTAGACCTAACTTACTCATCCCATTTTTTGTCCTTTTTCATGCAGGCACAATCACATTAAGCCTATTATCTGATGAATACGAAATATTCTTAGAGGTTTCACAACCGTCAGGCTAAATGACCGGGTGAGGGTCACCTAACTTAGAAGGAGGATTCCTTTTTCTTTTATTTTCTTTCTCAGTACCATGGGATTATTCACCTATTTACATCAGTTCACTTAGTCGACGGTAATTTAGATGGTGCTGACTGCTAGGACAAACTACTCAAACACTTATTTAGGGGAGAAATTTCAATGTTATGGCATAACAAGTATCGAAATTGATCTCTATAATTAGGAGACTTACGGTGTTAAGATGATACCGCTCTTTTAGGGGTTTTCCCAAGTCTCTATAACCCATCCGTAACTGGTCTAATAGCCTTGAAAATTCAAATAACACTTGTTTTCTTAAAGAATTTTTTTTGTAGGCTCATGAAATGGAAGAATTTATAAACAACAAAAATAACACATAAAGACTCGACATCACATGTAATGACTCGGTGAACAAGTCAAAACTAGAAAAGAAAACCTAAGCAATTATACAAAAAGTAGTAAATCTATTTAGAAAACAAGGAAAAGAAAGCAAGGGAAATAGTCAAAACACGCATTAAATATTCAAAAAGAAATGAGAAAAAATACAAAGGTGCATAATGGAAATGAGTAAAATAATTGTAGAGAAATAAATCTAGAGTAAATCTAATAACGGCGAAAATAAGTTCCTCCCCCACCCAAGAACTAAGCATTATCCTCAATGCCTAAAAATTTGCGGATAGAGTAGAGTTCTTGATAAATATGGTCTATCTATTTCTGCATAGAATCCATGAAGTGGTGGAGAACGTCACTGGGAGTCGAGATATCACTTTCGATTGCAGTCAATTCAGTGGTAACTAGGTCAGGATTAATGGGTCCAGCCGGAGGTGATGAGGGGGCGTCTTTAGTAGAAGATGAGTGATACTCTTATTGATTTCCCAATGGGTATCTCTAGTTGGCACAGTTATCTACGTTAGTCCTTTCCGAGTTTGGGATAGTGAATTGGTGAACTGGGTCGCGAAGGACCAGAATCTTATAGGTATCGTGTCCTTCTTGCCTTACTAATCCTCTATTTAGGCAATGTTCAATGTTGATCAGGTTATAACCACATAAAGGTTCTAGATGCATGACTCAGTTGCGAAGACCTAGAGCTATGGCGATATGGGAAACCATATCGCCGTCATATATGTTCTTGACAACCTGGGAGGTTACTTTGGATAAACATGTCATTATGAAGGAAGCAGAGTGTACTGAGCGGGATCGAAAGATACTGAACATGAGAAATACTTCTTCTTTATTGATTCGTCCAATATTTTTGGATTTTCCAAAAAAGGTTTGGGTCGTAACCACATGGAAATACCTGATGGCAGGGTTATGGATTAGGGGGGTTCATTTTTTCATAATCAGGTGGATAATCTTCAATAATGCTACCCTAGAAAAAATCTAGTTCCCATTGCATATTATCACCTACTAGTACTTCGGTGTAGGCTTGGGGTTCACACTGAAAAGCTAAAAGTTTGGATAACTCATTATGTTTGAGTCAGTATTCCTTCCAAAATAGTTGGAAGGTAGCAAATCCCTGGAATCGTTATATTCTTATGCTAGGGTTGTATCGGTAGGAGCTTAGGAATTCCAATGTCATATTCTTATAAGTTGGCTGTTCGTGCACAGATAAATGGTCCCAATTGAGCTAGTTAAACATGTACTTCACATTGTCACAGAGACCTAAAGCTATTAAGCTAGGGAAGTCAGTGTATCGAGTTGGTAAAATGGTTCTTGCAGCCAATACTTCATAGCGTCTTATTTGAGCTTCGTCTATGAAAATAACTCGCATGTTATCTGTACTCTCCATCTCTAAATGGTTAGTAGGAAAAAGTAGTTTGATTTAGGCATGTAAGGTAATCAATCAAAAGTTAGTCTTGTTAGTAGGAGTAAAATAAATCACTGTTATTAAAAGAAAATAAAAGTGCAAAAATAAATAAAAAATTGACAATGAAACGGTGGGTTCCCTCCCCTGTAGCGCTTTGTTTAATGTCGGTAGCTCGACATTGGTGTAAATCAGGTTGTTTGTGTAGCAAATGATGGTTCGATTAATTCATGGTGAGAATAGTAGATAGGCACATCACCGTTGGTGTAATGTTTTAGTCTTTGTCAGTTTCCCATGAACGGGTCAGTTGATTGGCTTTTAATCTCAACTGCACCAGATGGTATGACCTTTGTGACTTCGAACGATCCGGTCTATCTGGAACGTAATTTACCAGGAAATAGGCGTAATCTAGATTTGAATAAAAGTACTATGTCACCTACACGAAACTTTTTTCTTGTGATACACTTGTCGTTCCCTGATTTGGTTCTTTATTTATAAATTATATCATTTTCATAGGCATCGCGTCAGAGTTCCTCTAATTCTTGGATATCTAACATTCATTTGTTACTAGCTTCATAATAGTCCATGTTTAGGGGCTTAATGGCCCAATATGCTTTATGTTCTAGTTCGAAGGGTAAGTGACATGATTTCCCATACACTAAATTGAAGGGTGTTCTCCCTATAGGGGTTTTATAGGTAGGCCTACAAGCCCATAATGCGTCCTGGAGTCTAGAGGACCAATCTTTCCTGGAAAGTTAGACAGTTTTTTCTAGAATTTGTTTTATTTCTCTATTTTATATTACCACTTGTCCATTGGTTTGTGGATGATAGGGTGTGGCTACTCTATATCTCACACCATATTTATTTAAGAGTTTTTCAAAAATTCTTGAAATAAAATGAGATCCATCGGCTTATAACTAGACGAGGTGTTCTGAACCTAGGGAATATGTACTTCTTAAACATCCTAATTACCACTCGTGCGTCATTGGTAGGTGAGGCGATGGCCTGGATCCATTTTGACATGTAGTCGACAGTAGCGAGTATGTACTTGTTTCCCATAGATGAAGGGAAATAGCCCATAAAATCGATACCCTAAATGTCAAACGTTTCTACTACCTGAATATTCTTTAGTTGTGTAGTTTATTGCAAATACCATAACTAGGAGTTCTTTTTCTTTAGTTGTGTAGTTTAGTTAGGTTGCATATAAGGTTCTGCTAACATAGTAGCTCACATGTAATCTCTTATCCTTTCGTTGTCCTATGACAGCGCCTACAGAAAAATCACTAAAATCACACATAATCTCGAAAGGTTGGTTCCAATCGGGTGGTTGCATAATAGGGGCAAAGATTAGTGCTTTCTTAAGAAGATTAAATGCCTCTAGACATTTTTCGTCGAAGGTGAGTTCTACGTCTTTCATTAGGAGATCGGTTAAAGGTTTAGTAATCTTGGAGAAATCTTCAATGAAGCGTCGGTAAAAACTAGTGTGTCAAAGGAAACTTCAGATTTCTCTAATTGTTTTGGGTGGTTGAAGGTTCTCTATTATCTCTATCTTAGATTTATCGACCTCAATTCCATTTTTTGATACTATGTGTCATAGGACTATTCCTTCTGTTACCATGAAATGATATTTCTCCCAGTTTAGCACCAGATTAACTTGTACGCATCTTTCTAGAATTCTCTCTAAGTTATCCAGGTAGTTATCTGCATACTGAGAAGTCATCCATGAATACTTCCATGATTTTATCCAAGAAATTTGTGAATATGGACATCATGCATCATTGGAAGGTTTCTGGAGTGTTACATAGTCTGAATGGCATTCGTCAATAAGACAAAGTGCCATATTGACATGTGAAGGTTGTATTTTCTTGTTCATCTAGGTGAATGGGGATTTGGAAAAATTCAGAGTATCCGTCTAAGTAACAAAAGTAAGAGTGTCTAGATAAATGTTCTACCATTTGGTGAATAAACGGAAGGGGGAAATGATCCTCTAGGTTACTTTGTTTAGCCTTCTATAATCTATGCACATGCGCCATCCGCTTCCTATGCGTTTTGCTACCGATTCTCCTTTATCATTTTGTACAACCGTGACACCTCCTTTCTTTGGTAATACATGCATAATACTAACCCATGTACTTTCGGGGATTTGGTAGACGATTCCTGCATCTAGAAGTTTTAATACTTCTTTCTTGACTACATCACTAATTATAGGGTTTGTCCTTCTTTGGTGTTCTCTAGAGGGTCTAGAATCTTCCTCTAGCATAATTTGGCGCATGCACATAGAGGGGCTTATGAATTTTAAGTCAGAGATGGTATAGCCTAGAGCTACAAGGTATCTTCTTAAGACCTCTAAGAGTTGATCGGTTTCACCACTATTTAGATTGGCATTTACTATAACTAGACGGTTGAATTATTCATCAAGAAACTCGTATCTCAAGTTCTTAGGCAGTTCCTTAAGCTCCATTATGGGTTTCTTAATTCTTGGGATATGACCAGGGGTAAGTGCTAAGCATTCACTTAGTCTATCGTCTATGTAAGGTGTAACTGATTTAAATCCATCATCTTCCATTATGGGCATCGATGGTAGTTTTATTGTTTCAATATGCTCCTCCTTATCCGATTCTCTTATGCATTCATCAATGATATAAATTGCACAACAAGAGTCGTCCATGGAGGAGGCTTTCAGAAATTTGGATAGGATAAACTCTACCTTCTCATCACCTACTTTGATAGTCATTTTTCCTCTTTTTACATCTATCATGGCTCCTGCTGTTGATAGGAATGTTCTGCCTAGAAGGATAGAAATTTCTTCATCCTCCTTAATATCCATTACGACAAAGTCAGTAGGGATATATAGTTGTCCTATTCTAACTATGATATCTTCTAATATACATATCGGCTACTTAATTGATCGATCAACCAATTGAAAGGACATCCTAGTTTGTTGCATGTCTCCTAGGTCTAGTCTTTTACAAACTGCTAGAAACATCAAACTTACGCTTGATCATAAATCCAGTACTGCTTTGTTTATAGCATGTCTTCCTAGAACAAATGGTATCTAAAAGCTTCCATGATCTTTCTGTTTCTTGGCTAATCTGTTTTCAGCAATCGTAGTGCATTCTAAAGGTTTGTGATCATTGAGCTTGCACTTGTTTATTAATATGTCTTTTAGGAATTTGGCATATGATGGTATTTGGGTCATGGCTTCGATGAAGGGTATCTCGACGTGAAGTTTCTCGACCACTTTCACGAACTTATTATATTGGGTGTCTTGTTTAGTCTGTTTAAGTTATTGCGGATATGGAATCAGTGGTATATAGGGCGGCGGTGGTACATATGTTTGATTCTCTTGGTTATCATTCACTGACTCCTTAGCTTTAATATCCTTCTTTCTTTGTTTTCCAGGATCTACGGGTTCCTCTTTTCGTTCTTTCAGGGTAGTCACAACATTTTCTTTTCGTGGTTCTGAAATTTTAGGCCCATCGTATTGAGTTCCGCTTCCCATTAAAATGGCGTTAGCATGGCCGTTATGTTAGGTTAAGGTTGTCCATGGAATAATCCTTCTGGTGTAGACTGAGCAGCTTATTGTTATGCTAATTGAGAGATTTGGGTTTCCAGCATGTTGTTGTGGGTTACCACAGAATCAACCTTGTTTCCTAATTGTGAAATCAGTTCATTAATATTGACGTTTTGGTTCATCAATTCTTTATTCTGTCGAGTTTGAGTCATGATAAAATCTTCCATGGTTTTGTCAAGGTTTAACTTCTGAGGGGTAGTTTGTATCGGTTGTGTTGGTCTTTAGGCTTGGAAACCTGTTGGTCTTTGAGGAGTAGAGTTTAAAAGAAGAGTTATTGTTCTTGTAAGAGAAGTTTGGGTGATTCCTTCATCCAGGGTCATAAGTCTTTGAATAAGGGTTTCCTTGGACATAGTTGACCTGGTCTGGGTTTGTTTCAACTAGTAGACTGCATTCGACAATCACATATCCCGGTGTCCCACATATTTCGCTACCGAGTTGTATGTAGCTACGATAGATGTATGGTTTATGACTAAACTTTTGACCTTTTGGGCTAGGGCGTCCATTTTGGCATTCATATGGTCTAGGATACTAACCTCGTATATACCTCCTTTAGTCTCTTTATTCTCTACTTGTGCATGCTCTGTACCCCATTAATAATGGTTTTGAGCCATGTCCTCAATGCATGCGCATGCCCCGGGGTATGGTTTGTTCATTAGCTCACCACCGGCGGCAACGTCAATAGTCATCTTAGTGTTGTAGAGAAGTCCATTGTAGAAGGTGTGGATGATTATCCATTATTCTAATCCATGATGTGGACAAGCTCTTAATAGCTCTTTTTACCTTTCCCAGGCGTCGAAGAGGGACTCACCATCATTTTGAGTGAATCTGGTAATGTGGTTACGTAGGACGGTGGTCTTACTTGCTAGAAAGTATATAGCAAGGAATACTTTCTTCAGGTCATTCCAAGTAGTGATGGAATTTGTTGGAAGGGAAACTAGCCATGGAGCTTGAATTTGGCCTCAATTTTGTCTAACTCCAAGTATATGAGAAGATATAGGGAGTTGAATTTTGAGGACCATGATTTGAGTTGCTTCGATTTGACCTCAAAGAAACTCAATCTTGTTGCCTACATTGGTAGGACTTTAGACAACCAAAAATCAACAAGAATAGTGGAGAAATAAGAGAGAATCGAAGAGTGGAAGATTCTAAAAATTCACCTTCGTGTTGATCCAATTTGACTTGATCTTGATCTGGATTTTATTGCTTTCTTCTCCTCTTGCTTGCAGAAACCAAATGAACTAAAAATGGAAGTGAATTTCTGGAGTTTGAACTTCCAAACAGAAGGTGAAGTTAAAGCTCGATTTCAAGAGAAATCTCAGAAAATTCTATGGCATTGAGGGTTTGCAGAGGTCTAGCAAATCTTGGGAAAGGCGTTGATGATGAATCTGAAGCCTTAAGCTTGTTTAAATAGGCAATTTGTTCGATATTTGCACCACTTGAAAATTGGACAAAAATAGTAATTCACTTGCATGGGCGAATGGGCAATCATTTGGGCCTTAAGAGTGATACAATCCAACTCCAAATCATGTACAAAATCTGCTGAAACCATCATGTGCAAGCATGCAAATGGAAATGATCATGTGAAGTTCAATCTTGCCAAAACATTTCCCATAATGAAACTATGTGCAAGTCCTTCAATTATGGTCCAAATAAGATGATCTTGGATGTTTTGGAAAGGTGAGATCAAGGGGAACAACTTTATTGTTGAACACTTTTTAATTTGAAGCTTGGATCATGATTAATTTTGAGGTGGAAGTTTGGGAAATCAAACATATTTGAAAAGTTTCTAAGTCCCAAGTCAAATGTTCACTTCTTCCACCTTGAATAACTTTTCATATGGGCTTCAAATGAGAAACGTTCCTTCATCAAAGTTGTAGATATTTCAAACTTCTTCAATTTGGTCACAAATTTGACCTAATTTGGATTGGGCATGAAGGAGTTATGCATTTTAGAAGTTGAGGAAAATCACTTGTTCAATGGTAATGGTCCAAAATGACCTATAATGTTTCCTCTTGGAACATGCATTTTTAAGTTGAATTTGAAATTCTTCCAAAAATAAAAGTTGAAGTATACATCTTGAAATTGATCATGGGATTTGTATTTATTTCATATAAGAAAAATTGAGCAAGTTATGATCTTGGTAAGTTGACCTCCAAATTAGGGTTTAGACAAAATGACCTATAATCTTTCACCATACAAAATGACTTTCCAAGCAAAACTAGATCTTGACCTCAACATTAAAGTTGTTTTTAATTTCATTTATAGTAACTTTTATCTTGGAATCATTTTTATGTGACAAAAATTGTAGGAGATAGGGTCTAAGGAACCCCGGTTTTGACCAGTTGACTTTCTCTGATCAACCACCATGAACCATCTTGCTAGCTTGACATTCTCTTGACTTTTGGGACTCATGGAGGATCATATATGTGTAATATGATTAAATTTTAAATATACCTTGAAATATTTGATCAATTGCTAAAGAAAATTGTTGAAGAAGTCACATAAGATACCTAGATGAATTTGGGTTTCCAAGGCAAAGCAACTCCAAACTCTTGATGATTTCTTTATCAAAATAACATGTGAAGATCATGGGGATTCATATATGATACTTAGAGCCAATGTGGAACAATTCTTGATTGAGCTCCTTGTAATGAGGGTCTTAAACCCTAGATATGAGCTTGATAGATCATAGGTGAGCATGCACACTACCTACAAAAGAGTTGTTCCAAGGCAAACCAACTCCAAACTCTTATCTTGCACAACACATCTTGAACCTCGTTATCCACTTAAAGTGTTCTTTCCCTCTTCTAATTCAGATTGAATCTCAAGTTCTCCTTCTCCAATGAAATCTTACTAAGACTAGATTTGAGATCCACATTCTCTTTCTCTAATGCCTTGATAATTTCCTTTAGCTCATCAACTTCAGAGATAGGATTAATAGTGAATTTAAGAGACATTATATTCATAGACAGCTCTGTTGGAAATGGCAGCAATATCTCTTTCACTCTAGCCGTCACCCATCTAGTATAAGCTTCCCTTTCCATGAAGTTCTTCTTACCCATTTCAGCTCTTCCTTGAGGACAAATCTCTCCCCAAGCCTTGATAATCGTCTTGAGTAACTCTGGATTGTCGGGCCCTTCGTACAAGATAAAATCTTCCACACACTTGGAATCAAGTTTGTCCATCATAGGGTATCCTAACTAGCGTAGTGCCAATCTCAGATTGTAGTTGATTCCACCTTTTGTACCAAGAAGAGGTAGGTTACGTAAGTCACCATAGCTGAGGATGAGCTTGACATTATCGTAGCTTCTAGAGTACCAGGAAATATCTTTAGCATTCAGGGACATGATCATTTGAGACCACTTCAAATTGTCTTTGTTCTCATAGATGCAAAATAAACCATCTATATAGCAAAGGGGTATAGGATACAATGGTTCCTTTATTCTTCCTGAGTCCTTACATGTATAGAGTAGTAAGTATCATCAATAATAGTAGGAACAGGATTCTGATTCAGAAAAATATGGATAACATCCATATCCATAAAATATTAAATATTTGGAAACAATACAATCCCATAGATAAGTAAAGCTTGGATGGCGTTGAAAGTCATCCAGCTTTCAGCATCGACAAAAGTAGTAGCCTTATCCACCAGGGACTTCGAGGTAAACCAATGGATTCCACCCTAAAGCTTCAAATTTAGCTCTACTTCCTTCTTCTTTAGGTGAAGGGCTTCAGCAAGGATATGAGACTTAGGGAGCTCTTTAGTGCAGACATAAAGAACTCGGTTCTTAATCCCAATACCCAAAATGTGAGAGTATTCTTCCAAAGTAAGTGCTAACTGATAATCCTAAAAGGTAAAACATCTCAACTGAGGATCATTAAATTGCACAAGAGTGTGCACAATCGTGGTGTTAACTTTGGTATTCTGAATTCCTAGGAGGTTTCCATAAGACATCTTGAACTCTTTTTTATTCTCAAGAATCTGACGTGGCCCTAGTCCTTTCAAAACCTTCAACTGTGGTTCCACGAGCTTCTAACTGTGAATTCCTCTTCTTTCAGAAGTCATGCTTTGTATTGAGTACTATAGCGGTAAATTCATGACCATCAAGCTATGGATAAGCTTAACGTCAATAAAACCAGAGTTGCCACCGCGCTTTTATTGTTTCCAATGTAAAAGGGAAAGGTACGAACAAAACCCAAAGATAAGAAGTTTTCAAATCAAAACTAATAAAATGCCATAAACTACAGGTAACGGGGTTTGGTTACACAGAGGGAAGGTGTTAGCACCCAAAGTGTCCTAGGTACTCTTAGGGAACCATTTTTTTTGTGCATATGTTTTTCGGTATAAATGACATTTGATAAAATAGAGTGTGGGGACGAGAAAAGAATTCATTGATTATATTTTTGTGTTTGACAAGACCTTCGGTCTTATGCCTACGTACCAACATAAAAATGAGGGATCAAAACCCCGTAGTTTGTGGTAAGACTTTCAAAAAAGTTGGTGAATTACTTTTAACAAATGTTTAAGTAAAAGGGGAACAAGAGGCCAAAGATTTGAATGGAGTTGTTAGTTTTTTTCTTTGTCTTTTGAAATTCAAGTCAATATGGTTAAGTTTATTTACAAGTTTGATTTAGGAAAAAATGTTTGAAAATTCACTGGAATAAGGCCAAAGTTTCTAATCATTAAACCATGTCTAAGTTTGAGATCACAAGCAAAGAAAGTTTTTGAAAAGAGGGAGAAGTTTTGAAATTTAAGAAGTGGGAGGAGATGAAGAGGCTATCCTAAGCACAACTTAAAAGTTAAGAGTTGAAAAAATCTGACCAATGGGATGTAATCCATCAGACAAGAATGTCATATAGAAACCCATTTTCCTTTGGACTTTAATCAAGCAATAAGCAATGAGCAATGAGCAATATCCAGACATCGTGAAGATCAAGGCATCAAATAAAGATAGCCACATCCAAGCAAGCACTCCAATAACTAACAGTCTTCATTGTCTTCCAATGTATCAGATGAAATATTCGTTGATCAACTTAGAACAATCATCAGACATAAATAATAATAACAAAATAAAAATTAAGCACAAAGATAGAGTAGCAGATGAATCCAAGAAATCCTCAAGTCTTGCATCAGATGAAGGCATAATTCAAGATAACTCAGTCTCAAATGTTGGCATTGGCCAAGTCCTTTTAGCACAGGGAATGTTGCTTAATTCTAAGTCCAAAAGTTCAGATCAAGTCCAACAGTTCACCAAATATTCTTTTAGGGTTTTTGTTGTTATTAGATGTTTTAAGGTCCTAAGACCACAAACAAAACCAAAAGAAAGAAAAAAAAATATATAATCACAAGATATGTCTCAAATAAGAAAATGGAAAATGGCTTGAAACATAAAAAAGTTACATGAAATGTAAATGGCAATGAATGATAAATGACTGAAATTTAAATTGCATAATAGTAAATGACTTGAAATTAAGAAATATTAATAAGAGTTAGTCAATGGTAAGTCAAATGTTAGTGGTGACTTTTAATTGATTAAGTCATTCTTTGGAGAACACTCAACCATTCATTCACAAGTATGGATCCTTAAACCAAGACATATTCCATGAGAAGGGCTCCAACTTGGATAATTCAACAAGTATGCCACTAGTTCCCATGAAAGGAAAAAAGGTCAAGTCTCCATACAATGCCATGAAGAATGGGATACTTACAATCTCACTTACTAGAATGTTATGCCTTGAGGATCAAATTTAGCTCTATATTAAGCAATCATAATTGGACTTATGTAGAAGTCACAACTATCTGAGGCCGGGCCATAAAAATATAGGTGTTAATGCATGTTAGAGATTTGGTACAAAGAACCAAACTCATAAAACATACCACACACTAAAAGAAAATGGGAGGGACTTATCTCAGTCATACTTGTATTTATTCATCTGACACAAGGGCATTGATGACTCAGTTAGCCTTTAGACATTAGAGATTTCATTGGTCAAATGAGGGAATTGGGAAGAATAGGGATGAAGATGAAGAGGGTGGGGGAGATCGAGACATAAATTGATCATGAGAGGAATTTCATCTGATCAAAACCATCCATTCATTTTGAGAGATGCAATTTACATTTCATCAATCCCCTAAATCCAATGGTTTTGTTCCAACAAAAGTCAAATCAAACATAACTAAGGACCAAATAGAAAGTCAAACATCACAAGACCATAAAAATGGATCAACAATAACTAAGGACCAAATAGATAGTCAATTAAAAATCACATTAAAAATGAAGTAAGATGCATTTTAATTTGGACAAAACCTCAAATCCGTTCAAAATACCAAATGAATGGCCAAGGGATTTATCCTAGGTCAAACAAGGTCAAAGGACCTTAGACAAATATGTTGCATACATGGTCATGCAAACCAAAGGGCCATGATTAAAATGTTTAAATCTGATCAAAGGGATGGGAGAGCGCCAACACACCACCAGAGTTAGGGCTCCGGTCATCTTCTTCGGTGGACCTCACCGGACTGGTCCACCATCAACCTTTACTAAAATAAAAAATGCATACACTAATTTGAAGAGAAAAATGCCAGGAGTCCGAATCTGGCCTCAAACTTCTCCAATTCTCACTATATATAAAGATAAGTGGAATTGAAAATTGAGGAGTATTATAAGACCCTAATTTTGACCCTACGATCCCTCATCGCATCATATCATTTTCTCAATGCATTGCCTCAAGGATCATTGCATGTGTGGCTCCTTAACCCTAGGGGCGGGACTTGTGTGAGTGGTTTGAGACCACCAAGCATGCTTGTATTTTATATTATTGCTTTTCTTATATGTTTACTAACCAAAAGCACAAAAATATGTCACTAACTCTTTTGTTTTGAAGCTCAAGTGATCATGTGCTCCCATGCTCCTAGGAGGCTCCTATGCTCAATGAAGTGGCTAGATGAAGATGAAAATAAGCATGACAATGGTCCACAAAGCTCTTAATCATCATATATGTCTCCCAAGTATCTCAATTTTCCAATTTGATCAAGATAACCCAAAGGGCTTGAGGATTGTTTCCGAAGGAAACCCTAATTCAACTGTGCTTTGACTGTGCCTTGCTCGTGAAGCAACCTCAACCTATGATCAAATTAAATTAAGGGAAGTTCTTTCATTCATCATTTTTATGCATATATGAGCCTATGTGAGGATCCTCAATCATTCATTCATCAATATTTTAAGTTTGGCCTTGAGAAGTTGACCAGTCAAGTCATCTGACTAAACTGGGGATCACTGAGATTTAACTTTTGATGTGTTTGTCAAATGAAGATCAAGAATAACCGAATGCAGTTACTTGCCATAATCCCTAATTTTTGCCTAGTTTCCCTAAAATGGGGTCCTCAATCTATCGGGATAAATTTTCTATTTTATGTCTCTAACTTTTGCCTGGATCGCCCTTTCGGGTTTCCAATCCACCGAGACACTCATTTTTGCTAAGCCGCCCTTTCGGGTTTTCGACTTAGCGAGTTATTCTTTTCTTTTTTTAGGCGGAGTATTTCTTGACTGCATCGGAATTCACAAGACGAGTGAACTCTTCACCGCCCATAGTTGTAAGAATCAAAGCACCGCCTGAAAAGGCTCTCTTAACAACATATGAGCCTTCATAATTAGGAGTACATTTACCCCTAGCATCAGGTTTGAAAGATAGAATCTTCTTGAGCACAAGGTCACCTTCTCTGAACACACGAGGCTTGACCTTCTTATCAAATGCTTTCTTCATTCCCTACTGATATAACTGACCACGACACATGGTCGTTAATCTCTTCTCTTCAATTAAATTCAATTGATCATATCTGGTCAGGCACCATTTAGCTTCTATTAACTTGGCTTCCATCAAGACACGTAATGACGGGATCTCAACCGCCACGGGGAGCACAACTTCCATTCCATAAACGAGAGAGAAACGGGTTTCCCCTGTTGAAGTGCAAATGGATGTACGGTACCCATGCAGAGAAAATGGGAGCATCTCATGCCAATATTTATAAATTTGTAGAGATAAGAATTATGATGTGCAATGTTGAAGTCTTTGCAAAGAGCTTCCACCATATTGTTATTCAAGTTAGATCCATTATCAGTAACGATCTTACTTGGCACACCATAACGATATATAATTTGAATCTTGATAAGCCTTACAACAACGTGTTTGGTCACATTTGCGTATGATGTCATTTTAACCCACATTATGAAGTAATCAATAGCCACCAAAATGAAACGATGTCCAGTCGAAGCTTTGGGATCAATCATACCAATCATATCAATTCCCCATATGGAGAAGGGCCATGGAGAGGAAATGACGTTCAACAGTGTCGGAGGAACATGAATCTTATCTGTATAAATTTGACACTTGTGGCATTTCTTCACAAACTTGCAATAGTCGAATTCCATTGTTAGCCAATAGTAACATGCTCTCAACAAATTTTTTTCAATAGCATGTCCATTGGAATGAGTACCAAAGGAACCTTCATGAACTTCAGTCGACAACAGGTCTGCTTCGTGTATATCCACGCATCAGAGAAAAACCATATCGAAATTTCTATTGTAAAGACCATCACCATTCAGGTAGAAGCTGCCAACTAATCTTCTGAAACTCTTCTTATCTTTCAAAGATGCCCCGGACGGGTAAATTTGACTTTGGAGGAAACATTTGATATCATAATACAATGGCTTTTCATCTTTGACTTCCTCAACAGCAAATACATTAGTTGGCCTCTCAAGATGCATCACAGTCAAATTAGGAACCTCTTTTTTCCCAAAATTCACCATAATCATTGAAGCCAACGTTGCAAGAGCATCTGCCATCTGGTTTTCATCTCGAAGGATATGATGAAACTTAACCTTTGTAAATAAAGTTGAAATCCTCCTCGCATAATCTCTATATGGTATCAAACCGGGTAAATTTGTCAACCATTCACCTTTGATCTGATTCACAACCAAAGCTGAATCACCGAAGACATCCAAATTCTTGATTCTAAGATCAATGGCCTCTTCAAGCCCCATAATGCAAGCTTCATACTCAGCCATATTAGTTGTACAATGGTAATTTAATCTAGTTGTAAATGGAAAATGAGTTCCGTGAGGATTAATAATCACTTCCCTAATGCCATTACCATAAGAATTGACAACTCCATCAAATACCATGCCCAACGGGAACTAGGTTTTGGCCCCTCTTCAAGCAATGGTTCATCGCAATCTTTCATCTTCAAGTACAAAATCTCTTCATCTAGAAAATCATATTGTACTTACTGATAATATTCAATAGGTTGGTGAGCCAAATGGTCAGCCAAGACACTACCTTTAATTGCTTTCTGAGATCGATATTCAATATCATACTCAGATAACAACATCTTCCAGTGGGCAATCCTCCCAGTTAAAGCAGGCTTCTCAAAAATTTACTTGATTGGATCAATTTTGGATATCAACCAATTAGTATGATTTAACATATACTGGTGCAGACACTTAGCAGCCCAAGACAATGTGTAGCATGTCTTCTCAAGCATAGCATACCGAGTCTCACAGTCAGTGAACTTCTTACTGAGGTAGTAAATTGCATATTCTCCCTTTCCAAATTCATCTTGATGACCATGAACACAACCCATACTATCATCAAGCACATTCAAATACATGATCAATGGTCTTCCTTCAATAGGAGGAAACAAAATTGGAGGCTCAAGTAGATACTCTTTGATACTATTAAGAGCTTTTTAGCAATCTTCCATCCAATCACAAGATTGATATTTCCGAAGGCGATATAAATCTTGAGATATAGTTCAAGCGGCCGAGAAAACCTATGACTTGCTTCTCAGTTTTGGGAGCAGGCATCTCTTGTATTGCTTTGACCTTGGCAGGATCAACTTCAATACCTTTCTCACTAACAATAAAGCCCGACAACATACCAGAACGAACCCCAAAAGTACAGTTATTGGGATTCAAGCGGAGTTTATACTCCCTCAAACGCTGGAATAACCTTAATAAATGGTCAATATGCTCTTCTTCATCACTTGAATCTCTTTATGCATCAGATCATGAAAAAAAGTGGTCATAGCTCTCTCGTACGTTGCACCAGCATTCTTTAAACCGAAAGGCATTGATAACGCGAAAATACATTGTATATTTGCATTGATTTACATTCAAAAATCGTACCATTTTCATTTATGTTTCGATTATTCCGCAAGTGTTCGAGTTATTTTTGCAGGTTTTTCAATTCACATGCTTAAATGAGCAAAGTATAGAAAAGGAAGGAAAAGAGGAAGAAACAGCAGAAAAACTAGAAAAACCAGAAAGGATGAATTCTGTGCAGGTGACGACCGTCACAAGCCTCGTCACGACCGTCACGCCCTGGTTGTGATGAACGTCACAGGCCCACCACGACCGTCACAAGGCCAAAAGCAGCGTAATGAATTGTTCAACAAAAGTGATCCACATGCCCCATTTTTCGCTCCTCAACCCACTTTCCCGTGAATGTCTCCCTCAACCATGTCGCCCTTATTTTTCTCAACTACGAAGACCAAGTGGAGACTATAAAAGGTTGGAAGTTGGAAACCTACGGGTACGCTTGATTTTCCTCCCTAAAGCCAACTTTCAAGACCTTTCTCTGCATTTATTTTCCACAGCAAATTTTGTTTTCTATTATTTTTCTTCAGCAATATTGATTTCTTTTACCTCAATTTGTTTACCGTTCCGTTCAGAGCTTTGATTTTTTCCTTCCCTTTCCATTTTTCATTTATCCAAAAGTATTAGTTTCCTACATTGGGGAACTACTGCAATTTTTTTAATTTAGTTTAAGCAATTGTTTTGAAGAAGCAGAATCCTACCGACCTGTGGAGGGCTCCTCAAGTACTTCAAGATTCGGCATATTCGATTAATCAAAGTTCCAGGTTTTTATTCAATTATTATTATTATTGATTTATTATTAATTAATTATGTTATCCTTATTGTTAAGTTATTTATGTTCGTCTGTGTTTGCATTAATTAACATGTCCGACTAAACTACCGGTATCGGTATGTAAACAATTTAATTAGATGGGATTTAATAATAATCGGTGTAAACTTCTTTTCTCAAATAATCTTTTTGGATGTGGTTTTTAATTTAAATTTAATTAACTTTGTCACGAGAGTGAGAAGCTATTTAATACGGTTTTGCCACGAGAGTGGGAAATTAACTAAGGTTAGAACCGACAATCGCGAGAGCGTGAGGGTTGAACTGGATAGTAAAAACTAGGCATTAATTTTAAAAACAGCGAGAGCAATTTAAAGGCAATTAGAACTTATTTATTTTCAAAAAGTATTTTTAACTTCAAATGGGACAGCGAGAGCATACATTCTGACTTAAAAGTATAGTCCCAGTCAATAATCACGAGAGAGTGAGAAAAAGCCTTTTAAATGAGCATTTTCTACTAAAAGATATTTGGTAATTAAAATATACACCGGTGACTTATCGAAACCCTAACGATTAATGTGTTTCATACTAATATCCCTCTATTAATATTCTCTTAAAAACTTAATTTCCTTTAGATTTAATTTTTGTTCAATCAAACCTCTAAAAATCATCTCCTTAGCTAAACATAGTAACATCGATAGCATTATTTTGACCATCGGTCCCTGCGGGTTCGATATCTTTTAAAACTAAAATGACTAGACTGTGCACTTGCAGTCAAGTACCCGATAAATTATATTTTATATACAGTCACGAGACGTATCATGTTTTTGGCGCCATTGTCGGGGACCTGATTTAGTCAAATAGTGCGATTCTTTTGTTGCGTAGTATAGACTAAGGTAAAAACTAATCTCATTTTCCTTATTTCTCGATCGTATGCCAAGTACTCGCTCACAAGGTGAAAACTTAGCACCACCAATTGCAGAATTAGAGTGTTTCTTATATTTAAGACGCCGAATACTAGAGTACCAATGAAGGTACATTATTCCTGATATCTTCTTTCATACTACTGAACCAGTTGAAAAACCAACCATGGTTGCAGTAGGACCACAAAATCGTCCTCTTAAGTTCTACGCTACCCCCTCCCAACAAGAACCTCACAACATAATTGTTGCCCCTGCTATTGAACAAAATGATTTCGAGTTAAAACCCTCATTATTATCAGCTATCCAACAACATCAATTTGCTGGAAATCCTACGGACGACCCTAATGAACATCTGACCAAGTTTGTTCAGTACGCAAACACTGTGAAGGCGAATGGTGTATCTCAAGATGCGATAAGACTACGCCTTTTTCCTTTCTCTCTAAGAGACAGAGCTTGAGCTTGGTTGCAATCCTTGCCATCCAACTCGGTTACTACATGGGAAGAACAGAAGAACATTTTCTTAGCCTGATATTTTCCACCAAGCAAAACTGTTATGCTGAGAGCTCAAATCAACGGATTTCGACAAAAAGATGCAGAATCTCTCTATGATGCATGGGAGAGATACAAAGACATGATGAGGATATGTCCACATCACGGTCTCGAAGACTGGGTGATCATTCACACATTTTACAATGGGCTTTTGTATAACACAAGACTGACAGTAGACGCTTACGCGGCCGTGCACTTATGGACACATACAACGAAGCCTATCAACTCATTGAAAACATGGCCCAAAACCATTGCCAATTGGGAGGTGAAATAACTCCCGTAGAAAAATCCCAAACAAAAGGTGGAATGTACGAAATCATTAGCCTTGACCACGTCCATGCAAAGGTAGATGCCCTTGTTCAAAAGTTAGACAACTTTACCATACCACCCGCAGCCACCGTGGCTGCCGTAACTCCAAATTACGAGTTATGTGGAATTCTTGGACACACTGCACCAGAATGTCAGATATCAGTAGGAGTCCCCACTTATCAAGTAAATTATGCACAAGGAAATCCTTATTCGAATACCTACAACCCAGGTTGGAAAAACCATCCCAACTTTTTGTACAAGAACAACAACGCCTTGTATGCTCCTGGGCAAGCACCCGTTGTTCCACCTGGATATCAAAAGCCAGCTACTAATGATCCTAACATGCCTAGGAAGTCCAACCTTGAATTAATGATGGAAAGCTTCATAGCTACCTAAGCTCAAACAAACAAAGACTTCTTGAACCAAAACATATATACTAGTGAGCAACTTAAACAATTAGCGAGCAAAGTAGACGCCTTAGCCACCCATAACAAAATGCTTGAAACACAGATTTCACAAGTGGCTCAACAACAAGCATCTACTGCTGCTCCCACTGGCACATTTCCTGGACAGCCACAACCTAATCCAAAAGGACATGCAAATGCCGTTATATTGAGAAGTGGAAAAGAACTAGACGAACCCGTAGATCCAAGACTCCAAAATCCTGCCATGTGCCAAAAACCTGACAAAACAACAACTGAGAAGGTAAGTGAATCGAAGGGGAAGGAAGATAATACCCAAGAGGCCGAAGAGAAAGAAAAACCTTATGTGCCTCCACCACCTTATGAACCACCCATTCCGTATCCTAAAAGACTCACAAATTCTAAAACCGCAGGGCAATTTAAGAAATTTGTTGAACTTTTGAAGCAACTGAATATTACAATTCCCTTTACAGAAGCCATCATAGAAATGCCCTCATATGCCAAGTTTCTTAATGAGATCCTATCCAATAAGAAAAAGATTGAGGATAACGAAACAGTTATACTTACTGCTGAGTGTAGTGCAATAATCCAAAACAACATGCCTCCCAAACTAAAAGACCCAGGTAGTTTCTCCATACCCTGTGTCATTGGAAAGTTCGTTATAGACAAAGCTCTATGCGACTTTAGAGCCATCATTAGTGTAATGCCCTTAACCATCTGTAAAAGGCTCAACATGGGAGAACTAAGACCAACCAAGATGTCTGTTCAACTAGCTAACCGCTAAATAAAATATCTTGTTGGTATACTAGAGAATGTCCCAGTACTTGTAGGACAATTCTATATTCCTACTGTAGCGGGAAATTCATGATCATTAAGCTATTGACAAGCTAGAGATCAATTGAACAAGAGTCGTCACCGCGCTTTTATTGTTTCCAAGGGAAAAGGGAAAAGTACGAACAAAACCCAATGAGTAAGAAGTTTTCAAATAAAAACTAATAAAAATCAGAGATCACAGGTAAGGGGTTGGTTACACAGAGGGAAGGTATTAGCACCCAAAGTGTCCTAGGTACTCCTAGGGAGCCCTTTTTGTGTGCATATGTACCTGGTATAAAGTGATGTTTACAAGCAAATAGAATGGGGGGATGAGAAAAGAATTTGTTAATTATATTTTTGTGTTTGACAAGACCTTTGGTCTTGTGCCTACATACCAACATAAGAATGAGGGATCAAAACCTCGTAGTTCGTGCTATAAATTTCAAAATGAGTGTGTTGGTTTTAACAAAATTTAAGTTTGGAAGACGCAAAGGCCTAAAATGATTTGAATGAGTTAGTTCTTTTTGGCTTTTTGAAAGTTTAATTCAAGTATAGTTAAGTTTATTTACAAGATTGATTAAAGAAAATAAGTTTGAAAATGCAATGGCATAAGGCAAAAGTTTCTACTTTTTGTAAAAGTGGTCTAAGTTTAGAACAAAAGTAGTTCAGACAAAGAAGGTTTTGAAAATGGAGAGAGAGATTTTGAAATTAAAGAAATGGGGAGAAGATGAAGAGACTATCCTATGCACAAAAATTAAAAGTTTAGAGTTGAAAAGATCTGACCAAATGGGTAGCAATCCAATAAACAAGTATGTCAATAGAAACCCAGAATTCCCTTGGACTTTTTGGAATCAAACAACACACAAATGCACAATTATATCAATCTTGCATAGCAAAGGAATCAAATAAAGATGACCTCATCCAAGCTTATCCACTTCATAATCTTTTTCAAAATAGCCCATGTAGTAGATGAATTCCACAAGTCATAGGTTCAACATAACAGCTTAACAATGATCAATGTTGGAGATGAACCAGAGAGATCTTCAAAGATGTATCAGATGAATTTCAAATTACAAACACTTGGTTCTTTAGTAAGTTGGCATTGGCCAAGTCCATTAGCAAAGGAATGTTACCTAAGTTCTAAGTCCAATTAGGCCAGATCAATACCAACAGTCCACTCAAAAGTCTTTAAGGGTTTTTTGTTGTTATTATGTACTTTAATGGTCAAAGACCACACAAACAAGCAAAGTATACACAAACAAAATATATCACACAATATGGTCCAAGTGGACAAAGTAAAAATTACATTAACATAAACAATTAGAATGATATGTATAATGGAAAATGATATGAAGTGCTAAAAGTAAATTGCATTAAAGTAAAAGCTTGTAGTTAAAAGTTAATAGTTAGTAAGTTAGTAATTAGTTTTCTTTTGCTTTTGATTTAAAGACATTCTTTAGAGAACACTCAACCCACTTGCCACAAGCATGGATCCTTGAACCAAAAGATCTTCCAAATAAAGGAAAGAAGGCCAGGTTTCCACACAATACCATGGAAGAGGGGAGACTTACAATCTCACTAACTAGAATGCTTATACCTTTTGTGTCACAAATTTAGCGCTATGTTAAGCAATCGTAATTGGACTTATGTGGAAGTCACAACTATTTGAGGTCGGGCAATAGACTTTTGGTGTTAATGCATGTTGGAAAGATAGTATTATGAACTATGCTCATTAAACATTCCACACACAAAAGAATATGCAAAAGGTGTAGCCTCTGTTAATCTTTCAATCAACTAACATTAGGACTTTGAGATGTCATTGGCCAATAGGAAATGAATGGATGAAGAAGGGGAATTAGATGAAGAGGGAAGGGGATGGATGAGATCACATATTGGTCAAAGGAGGACTCTTACCAAATTAATATCATTCATTCATTTTGGGAAATGGAATGTACATTTCATCAATCCCTAAATCCAATGATATTAACTTGACAAAGTCAAATCAACCTTGACCAAGGCCCAACAACAAATAAGAAACCCAAACAAGTCAATACAAATGTTTAACACAATTAAAATGGCATTTATTCAATTAAAAATAGTAAAATAATGCATTAAATTTAAATATGTTTTGTCCAAATCCTAAAATCTCATCAAAACATCAAAGAAATGGCCATGAGATTTATCATAGGTCAAACAATTTCAAAGGACCTTGGAGAAAAAATTTCATATTTTTTGGACACTTAAAAATATTTCTAAACAATTAAAAACAAATGAAAAATCAATTAATTCATGAAAAATATTAATAATGATCCAAAAAATAAATTTATTTCAGAATATGAAAGAGAAAAATATTTGAATTTTTTTTTGTGAAAGTCCCATATTTTTTGGATCAATATTGAATTTAATATGAATTATTGAAGAAAATGAAATTAAAATGAAATTCAGAAAATCCAAAAATACGTGGACCATCAGATCTCTCTCATTAAGTGAGGTGGCAGATCTGATGATCCAAAACGCGCGCTCCATGTGTTCCTTAGTCAACCGCGTGGCATAGATGGTAATCAGAACAAACGCTCCAGATTAGAACGTGGAATGAGGATCCTATGGTCCAGAGGTGAGACACCTCATTCCCGGAGCCAAAGCTTCTGTCATCTACCCCGATGAGCTCCACCGGACTGGTTAGGATGAACCATCACCAAAATACAAAACAGGGACATGATCCTAAAGAAAAAAAATCACTGAGCACGAATATGACCTCCAATTCCTCCAATTCCAAATATATTGAGAGATATGTGGAATTGAAAAATGAGGTTCATGATCTGAGTTGCTTCGATTTGGCCTCAAAGCAACTCAATCTTCTTGCCTACATTGGTAGGACTTCAAACAACTCAAGAATCAATGGAATCGAGAGAATCAAAGAGTTTAAAATTTCTGCAAATAACCTTCAATGGAGGTTTGAACACGGTGGAACTCGATCTGAATTGTGCTTGGCTTCACTTCACTTGCTTACAAGAGAGGAATGGAAAGGTTTAGAAGCAATGGACTCCTGGAGAATTGAATTCCAAAATAGTGGAGATTCAAGCTCAATTTAAAATGAATTTATCAGGGTTATCCTTTGAGAGTGAAGGGTTTTCAATGGAGATTCAAAGTTGGCGCAATGTGTGTGTCATTTCTGAGCAAATGCGACTGTATTTATAGCCAAATCCATGTGATATTTGCACACTCTTTTCAACCTTCCAAATTTGGCAAATGATGATAGCATGGTGCATGGGCGCGCATAGGCCCATGGAATGATAGCTTGAAGTCTAAAATGAATGATGAGATGTGTTGAAGCAATCTTGGAGTGCAAGTCAATTGGACATTGTTGCTTGAAGTTGGATCCATGCCAAATGATATCAGCCTGTTTGAGCCAGGCGCAGCCTATGCATTTCAAGTCCAAAATGAATTAATTTGAGCTCTTTGGAAAAGTGAGATCAAGAGGAACAAGTTTGATAATGAACACTTTTTCATTTGGAGCTTGGAAATTGGAGAAATTTGAGGTGGATGTTTGGAAAAATTTGACATATCAAAAATTTCCTAAGTGTCAAGCCATATGTCTCAATATTCCACCTTGTTTAACCTTTTATGGGAGCTTCAAATGAGAAAAATTTATCCATAAAAGTTGTAGCTCTTTCAAAGAAATTCAAAATGGTCACCCATTTCATTTCATTTGGATTTGAAATGATAGAGTTATGCATTTTTGAAGTTTGGAAAAATCACTTGATCAATGGTATAGGTCAAAAGTGACCTATAATGTAGCCTCATATCACATGCTCAAAAAAGTTGAATTATCTCCCACTCCAAACATTAAAGTTTAAGTGTGCAACTTGAAAATCTATCATCTCATAAAAATTTAGTAAGTTATTGGGAAGTTGACTTTCAAATTAGGGTTTAGACAAAATGACCTATAATGTTTTAACATAGAAAATGATTTTCCAAGCAAAACTAGCTCTAGGTCTCAACATGAAAGTTGTTTAGAATCTCATTTAGAGTAAGTTCTCTCTAGGAATAAGTTTCATATGGTGAAAAGTGTAGGAGATAGGGTCTAGGAAGACCCAGTTTTGATCAGATGAATTTATCTGGCTAACCACCATCAACCAACTTGCTAATTTCAAATTCTCTTGACTTTCTTGGCTCATGGTAGATCATATATGCATAAGATGATGGAATTTGAAGTGTCCCTTGAGGAATTTGATCAATTTTTGAGATAGCTTGTTGGAGAAGTTACTCAAGATACCCAGTCAAACTAGGGTTTCCAAGGCAAATCACCCTCAAACTCTTGAAGCAAACTTGATCAATAAAACATGTAGAGATTATTGGGACTCATATATGATGCTTATAACCATTCTTGAATCAATTATTGGTTGTGCTCTTTGTTCATGAGGGTCTTAAAACCTAGATGTGATCTTGATGAATCAATGGGATCATGCCCTAACTACAAAAGAGTTAGGCAAATACAAAGACATATTTTTGGTATTTTGGTTAGTAAAATGATAATATAAAAGTATGACATAATCACAAAATGCTAGGTGATCTCTCCCAAATCAAACCCAATAAAGAGGGGTAAGGAAGATGCCAAGATATGATCCCAATGCTAATGCTTATGATGGAAATGCATGAGGGATCTTAGGGTCAAAATTGGGGTCTTACAACTGCCCCTATTTAAGGACATTCTAATTGAGGAGGTGAAGGTTAAAATCTTCATGTCGACTCAGTATAATGGGCTTAAATAACAACATAGAGAAACAAATTTTGGTCCCTAAGAGACCTCATGATGCATATGATATGAATGCAAAAGTTAATGCTTTGTGGGGAAGCATTGCCACAAAGGGAAAGAAATCAGAGAGACAGAAAGTCCGCCGAAGTATAATGCATTCCGTAAGGAAAACTCATTGGGGAGACAAAGACTTTGGGGATAAAAGGGAGTTATGCGTAGGTCAGGCTACGACTTAAACTACTGGGGACTCGAGGAAATCCATATAAAATGGAGACTCAGCCGGGAAAACAAACAACATCTACAAGGGATACGAATAAGTCAAGATAAACAGAAGCATTCGACTCATGAAGGGGAACACCGATTTCACTAAGGAAAATGCACACTCAACTCAACGGATTTCGACAAAAAGATGCAGAATCTCTCTATGATGCATGGGAGAGATACAAAGACATGATGAGGATATGTCCACATCACGGTCTCGAAGACTGGGTGATCATTCACACATTTTACAATGGGCTTTTGTATAACACAAGACTGACAGTAGACGCTTACGCGGCCGTGCACTTATGGACACATACAACGAAGCCTATCAACTCATTGAAAACATGGCCCAAAACCATTGCCAATTGGGAGGTGAAATAACTCCCGTAGAAAAATCCCAAACAAAAGGTGGAATGTACGAAATCATTAGCCTTGACCACGTCCATGCAAAGGTAGATGCCCTTGTTCAAAAGTTAGACAACTTTACCATACCACCCGCAGCCACCGTGGCTGCCGTAACTCCAAATTACGAGTTATGTGGAATTCTTGGACACACTGCACCAGAATGTCAGATATCAGTAGGAGTCCCCACTTATCAAGTAAATTATGCACAAGGAAATCCTTATTCGAATACCTACAACCCAGGTTGGAAAAACCATCCCAACTTTTTGTACAAGAACAACAACGCCTTGTATGCTCCTGGGCAAGCACCCGTTGTTCCACCTGGATATCAAAAGCCAGCTACTAATGATCCTAACATGCCTAGGAAGTCCAACCTTGAATTAATGATGGAAAGCTTCATAGCTACCTAAGCTCAAACAAACAAAGACTTCTTGAACCAAAACATATATACTAGTGAGCAACTTAAACAATTAGCGAGCAAAGTAGACGCCTTAGCCACCCATAACAAAATGCTTGAAACACAGATTTCACAAGTGGCTCAACAACAAGCATCTACTGCTGCTCCCACTGGCACATTTCCTGGACAGCCACAACCTAATCCAAAAGGACATGCAAATGCCGTTATATTGAGAAGTGGAAAAGAACTAGACGAACCCGTAGATCCAAGACTCCAAAATCCTGCCATGTGCCAAAAACCTGACAAAACAACAACTGAGAAGGTAAGTGAATCGAAGGGGAAGGAAGATAATACCCAAGAGGCCGAAGAGAAAGAAAAACCTTATGTGCCTCCACCACCTTATGAACCACCCATTCCGTATCCTAAAAGACTCACAAATTCTAAAACCGCAGGGCAATTTAAGAAATTTGTTGAACTTTTGAAGCAACTGAATATTACAATTCCCTTTACAGAAGCCATCATAGAAATGCCCTCATATGCCAAGTTTCTTAATGAGATCCTATCCAATAAGAAAAAGATTGAGGATAACGAAACAGTTATACTTACTGCTGAGTGTAGTGCAATAATCCAAAACAACATGCCTCCCAAACTAAAAGACCCAGGTAGTTTCTCCATACCCTGTGTCATTGGAAAGTTCGTTATAGACAAAGCTCTATGCGACTTTAGAGCCATCATTAGTGTAATGCCCTTAACCATCTGTAAAAGGCTCAACATGGGAGAACTAAGACCAACCAAGATGTCTGTTCAACTAGCTAACCGCTAAATAAAATATCTTGTTGGTATACTAGAGAATGTCCCAGTACTTGTAGGACAATTCTATATTCCTACTGTAGCGGGAAATTCATGATCATTAAGCTATTGACAAGCTAGAGATCAATTGAACAAGAGTCGTCACCGCGCTTTTATTGTTTCCAAGGGAAAATGGAAAAGTACGAACAAAACCCAATGAGTAAGAAGTTTTCAAATAAAAACTAATAAAAATCAGAGATCACAGGTAAGGGGTTGGTTACACAGAGGGAAGGTATTAGCACCCAAAGTGTCCTAGGTACTCCTAGGGAGCCCTTTTTGTGTGCATATGTACCTGGTATAAAGTGATGTTTACAAGCAAATAGAATGGGGGGATGAGAAAAGAATTTGTTAATTATATTTTTGTGTTTGACAAGACCTTTGGTCTTGTGCCTACATACCAACATAAGAATGAGGGATCAAAACCTCGTAGTTCGTGCTATAAATTTCAAAATGAGTGTGTTGGTTTTAACAAAATTTAAGTTTGGAAGACGCAAAGGCCTAAAATGATTTGAATGAGTTAGTTCTTTTTGGCTTTTTGAAAGTTTAATTCAAGTATAGTTAAGTTTATTTACAAGATTGATTAAAGAAAATAAGTTTGAAAATGCAATGGCATAAGGCAAAAGTTTCTACTTTTTGTAAAAGTGGTCTAAGTTTAGAACAAAAGTAGTTCAGACAAAGAAGGTTTTGAAAATGGAGAGAGAGATTTTGAAATTAAAGAAATGGGGAGAAGATGAAGAGACTATCCTATGCACAAAAATTAAAAGTTTAGAGTTGAAAAGATCT
Source organism: Lathyrus oleraceus (assembly GCF_024323335.1). Classification (NCBI taxonomy): domain Eukaryota; kingdom Viridiplantae; phylum Streptophyta; class Magnoliopsida; order Fabales; family Fabaceae; genus Lathyrus; species Lathyrus oleraceus. The sequence continues at coordinate 418,697,791 of NC_066583.1, forward strand.
GACCAAATGGGTAGCAATCCAATAAACAAGTATGTCAATAGAAACCCAGAATTCCCTTGGACTTTTTGGAATCAAACAACACACAAATGCACAATTATATCAATCTTGCATAGCAAAGGAATCAAATAAAGATGACCTCATCCAAGCTTATCCACTTCATAATCTTTTTCAAAATAGCCCATGTAGTAGATGAATTCCACAAGTCATAGGTTCAACATAACAGCTTAACAATGATCAATGTTGGAGATGAACCAGAGAGATCTTCAAAGATGTATCAGATGAATTTCAAATTACAAACACTTGGTTCTTTAGTAAGTTGGCATTGGCCAAGTCCATTAGCAAAGGAATGTTACCTAAGTTCTAAGTCCAATTAGGCCAGATCAATACCAACAGTCCACTCAAAAGTCTTTAAGGGTTTTTTGTTGTTATTATGTACTTTAATGGTCAAAGACCACACAAACAAGCAAAGTATACACAAACAAAATATATCACACAATATGGTCCAAGTGGACAAAGTAAAAATTACATTAACATAAACAATTAGAATGATATGTATAATGGAAAATGATATGAAGTGCTAAAAGTAAATTGCATTAAAGTAAAAGCTTGTAGTTAAAAGTTAATAGTTAGTAAGTTAGTAATTAGTTTTCTTTTGCTTTTGATTTAAAGACATTCTTTAGAGAACACTCAACCCACTTGCCACAAGCATGGATCCTTGAACCAAAAGATCTTCCAAATAAAGGAAAGAAGGCCAGGTTTCCACACAATACCATGGAAGAGGGGAGACTTACAATCTCACTAACTAGAATGCTTATACCTTTTGTGTCACAAATTTAGCGCTATGTTAAGCAATCGTAATTGGACTTATGTGGAAGTCACAACTATTTGAGGTCGGGCAATAGACTTTTGGTGTTAATGCATGTTGGAAAGATAGTATTATGAACTATGCTCATTAAACATTCCACACACAAAAGAATATGCAAAAGGTGTAGCCTCTGTTAATCTTTCAATCAACTAACATTAGGACTTTGAGATGTCATTGGCCAATAGGAAATGAATGGATGAAGAAGGGGAATTAGATGAAGAGGGAAGGGGATGGATGAGATCACATATTGGTCAAAGGAGGACTCTTACCAAATTAATATCATTCATTCATTTTGGGAAATGGAATGTACATTTCATCAATCCCTAAATCCAATGATATTAACTTGACAAAGTCAAATCAACCTTGACCAAGGCCCAACAACAAATAAGAAACCCAAACAAGTCAATACAAATGTTTAACACAATTAAAATGGCATTTATTCAATTAAAATAGTAAAATAATGCATTAAATTTAAATATGTTTTGTCCAAATCCTAAAATCTCATCAAAACATCAAAGAAATGGCCATGAGATTTATCATAGGTCAAACAATTTCAAAGGACCTTGGAGAAAAAATTTCATATTTTTTGGACACTTAAAAATATTTCTAAACAATTAAAAACAAATGAAAAATCAATTAATTCATGAAAAATATTAATAATGATCCAAAAAATAAATTTATTTCAGAATATGAAAGAGAAAAATATTTGAATTTTTTTTTGTGAAAGTCCCATATTTTTTGGATCAATATTGAATTTAATATGAATTATTGAAGAAAATGAAATTAAAATGAAATTCAGAAAATCCAAAAATACGTGGACCATCAGATCTCTCTCATTAAGTGAGGTGGCAGATCTGATGATCCAAAACGCGCGCTCCATGTGTTCCTTAGTCAACCGCGTGGCATAGATGGTAATCAGAACAAACGCTCCAGATTAGAACGTGGAATGAGGATCCTATGGTCCAGAGGTGAGACACCTCATTCCCGGAGCCAAAGCTTCTGTCATCTACCCCGATGAGCTCCACCGGACTGGTTAGGATGAACCATCACCAAAATACAAAACAGGGACATGATCCTAAAGAAAAAAAATCACTGAGCACGAATATGACCTCCAATTCCTCCAATTCCAAATATATTGAGAGATATGTGGAATTGAAAAATGAGGTTCATGATCTGAGTTGCTTCGATTTGGCCTCAAAGCAACTCAATCTTCTTGCCTACATTGGTAGGACTTCAAACAACTCAAGAATCAATGGAATCGAGAGAATCAAAGAGTTTAAAATTTCTGCAAATAACCTTCAATGGAGGTTTGAACACGGTGGAACTCGATCTGAATTGTGCTTGGCTTCACTTCACTTGCTTACAAGAGAGGAATGGAAAGGTTTAGAAGCAATGGACTCCTGGAGAATTGAATTCCAAAATAGTGGAGATTCAAGCTCAATTTAAAATGAATTTATCAGGGTTATCCTTTGAGAGTGAAGGGTTTTCAATGGAGATTCAAAGTTGGCGCAATGTGTGTGTCATTTCTGAGCAAATGCGACTGTATTTATAGCCAAATCCATGTGATATTTGCACACTCTTTTCAACCTTCCAAATTTGGCAAATGATGATAGCATGGTGCATGGGCGCGCATAGGCCCATGGAATGATAGCTTGAAGTCTAAAATGAATGATGAGATGTGTTGAAGCAATCTTGGAGTGCAAGTCAATTGGACATTGTTGCTTGAAGTTGGATCCATGCCAAATGATATCAGCCTGTTTGAGCCAGGCGCAGCCTATGCATTTCAAGTCCAAAATGAATTAATTTGAGCTCTTTGGAAAAGTGAGATCAAGAGGAACAAGTTTGATAATGAACACTTTTTCATTTGGAGCTTGGAAATTGGAGAAATTTGAGGTGGATGTTTGGAAAAATTTGACATATCAAAAATTTCCTAAGTGTCAAGCCATATGTCTCAATATTCCACCTTGTTTAACCTTTTATGGGAGCTTCAAATGAGAAAAATTTATCCATAAAAGTTGTAGCTCTTTCAAAGAAATTCAAAATGGTCACCCATTTCATTTCATTTGGATTTGAAATGATAGAGTTATGCATTTTTGAAGTTTGGAAAAATCACTTGATCAATGGTATAGGTCAAAAGTGACCTATAATGTAGCCTCATATCACATGCTCAAAAAAGTTGAATTATCTCCCACTCCAAACATTAAAGTTTAAGTGTGCAACTTGAAAATCTATCATCTCATAAAAATTTAGTAAGTTATTGGGAAGTTGACTTTCAAATTAGGGTTTAGACAAAATGACCTATAATGTTTTAACATAGAAAATGATTTTCCAAGCAAAACTAGCTCTAGGTCTCAACATGAAAGTTGTTTAGAATCTCATTTAGAGTAAGTTCTCTCTAGGAATAAGTTTCATATGGTGAAAAGTGTAGGAGATAGGGTCTAGGAAGACCCAGTTTTGATCAGATGAATTTATCTGGCTAACCACCATCAACCAACTTGCTAATTTCAAATTCTCTTGACTTTCTTGGCTCATGGTAGATCATATATGCATAAGATGATGGAATTTGAAGTGTCCCTTGAGGAATTTGATCAATTTTTGAGATAGCTTGTTGGAGAAGTTACTCAAGATACCCAGTCAAACTAGGGTTTCCAAGGCAAATCACCCTCAAACTCTTGAAGCAAACTTGATCAATAAAACATGTAGAGATTATTGGGACTCATATATGATGCTTATAACCATTCTTGAATCAATTATTGGTTGTGCTCTTTGTTCATGAGGGTCTTAAAACCTAGATGTGATCTTGATGAATCAATGGGATCATGCCCTAACTACAAAAGAGTTAGGCAAATACAAAGACATATTTTTGGTATTTTGGTTAGTAAAATGATAATATAAAAGTATGACATAATCACAAAATGCTAGGTGATCTCTCCCAAATCAAACCCAATAAAGAGGGGTAAGGAAGATGCCAAGATATGATCCCAATGCTAATGCTTATGATGGAAATGCATGAGGGATCTTAGGGTCAAAATTGGGGTCTTACAACTGCCCCTATTTAAGGACATTCTAATTGAGGAGGTGAAGGTTAAAATCTTCATGTCGACTCAGTATAATGGGCTTAAATAACAACATAGAGAAACAAATTTTGGTCCCTAAGAGACCTCATGATGCATATGATATGAATGCAAAAGTTAATGCTTTGTGGGGAAGCATTGCCACAAAGGGAAAGAAATCAGAGAGACAGAAAGTCCGCCGAAGTATAATGCATTCCGTAAGGAAAACTCATTGGGGAGACAAAGACTTTGGGGATAAAAGGGAGTTATGCGTAGGTCAGGCTACGACTTAAACTACTGGGGACTCGAGGAAATCCATATAAAATGGAGACTCAGCCGGGAAAACAAACAACATCTACAAGGGATACGAATAAGTCAAGATAAAACAGAAGCATTCGACTCATGAAGGGGAACACCGATTTCACTAAGGAAAATGCACACTCAACTCAACTGGGGAGAAGATAAACTTCAACACGGGAGGAGCATAAATCTATTATCTACTCCCTGCTATTGGGTAAGGAGATAATAAAATTATGACAAAGAGGACATCCGTCATCGGTTAAGATGAACATATCAAGGATGACTCGCTGAGGAAAAGCCCAGGGGAATATTCATTACCGGTTACTGGGTAAGAATAGCCTTGTTGGGGAAAACTGCAGAAAATAGGATTTACAACTACTAGTTACTGGGTAGAAGACCAAAGGGTGAGAGTATCCGTCATCGGTTAGGATGAACATATCAAGGATAAACTCAACAGGGAAGAAAATCCGTCATCGGTTAGGATGAACATATCAAGGATAGACTTGCCTGGGGATGTCAAGGAGGATACCCGTCATCGGCTAGGATGAACATATCAAGGATATACCAACTGAACAAAAAAAAGGAATTACATCTATTGAAAACTGGATAGAAAACCGTCGAAGAGAAAAATCCATCACTGGTTAGGATGAACATATCAAGGATTAACTCTGCGAGGGGACAAAATAGGATTTAAAACTACCGGTTACTGGGTAGAAGACCAAAGGGTGAGAGTATCCGTCATCGGTTAGGATGAACATATCAAGGATAAACTCAACAGGGAACAAGAATGGGGATTACATCTATCAGTTACTGGATAGAATACCAAAGAAGAGAAAATCCGTCATTGGTTAAAGTGAACATATCAAGGATAGACTCTGCACAGGAGAAAAAAGTAGGATTTACGACTACCGGTTACTGGGTAGAAGACCAACAAAGAGAATAAAACCCGTCATCGATTAAGATGAACATATCAAGGATTAACTCTCTGAGGAACCAAAATAGGGATTACAACTACCTTTTTATTGGGTAGAATACCAAAGAAGAGAATATATGTCACTGGTTAAAGTGAACCTATCAAGGATAGACTCCACGGGGGAAGAAAAGATATTCGTTACCGCTCAGGATGAATATATCAAGGATATACTTTTTGGGGAATATATCCACTAGGGATTCTGCTGAGGAGAAAAAGGGTACTTTTGAAGGGTATTGGGCAAGAGGTAACAAACCACAAACTAAGAAGAATATTGTAATACCCCAAAATTTACCCTTTATTTTTCTTGGAAGCATGGGATTTTATTTTACACTTCTTTAGCATCATACTAGGTCATACTCATTGCATACTGCATTAGTGACATGGAAATCAGGTTTTGATTGATCACTCCTTAACAGAAGGAGCCCACGTAAAGCAAGATTGAGAATTGGACTTCATTTTATAAGCATACAAGTCTCAAGGGTCTCAAGGGGGTCTAGGTATCTTATTATGCTCCTCAGTTCATTAGTGAAGGATTCAGAGCATCAGAGTATTCTTCGGGATTTAATCAAGAAATTAGGGTTTCATGGTTCCCTGCAACAGGAAATGTTTGGTGGAAAGTAGAGGGGTTCATCCATGTCATGATTGGAGAGGCATCTTGGCCTAGGAAGACTCACAGTTATCTCAGAAAGATCCATTGGCAAGCAGTGCAATCAGTTCCAGATCATTTTTGCCCTAAAATTAGGGTTTGGTATAAAATCAGTTTATTTATGATTCTTTGGGTGAAACTCTTTTCCATGGCCCTCCATATGTCCACAAGGGTCTACATACAAAAAATCAGATTTTTATTTGAGCCAGAAGTACTTCAATTGATCACTGGAATCGGGAATCAGATAGTTTGGGAAAAGTCAATTGTGGGGCCAGAAAAGTCAACTCCATACTTTTTGAGAGTGGAATCTCAAAATTCATTCCTAGGGGATCCCACATTTGAAATTTGATCAAGGTTGGATCATGGATTCATCATTTAATTAGGAATTGGAAAAGTTACTTAATTTGGAAATGGTTGACTTTCCATTTAGGGCAAGTTTTCATGATTGTTGCACTCACTTTAAGCCCATTTTCCTTCAATATAAAAGCTCCATTTGAAAATTTCTCCAACATATAAGTTGTTCCTCTTGTTCCAAGCTTTCTAGAGATATAAAGTTTTCTCCATTTGGATTAAAATGGAGAAAGTTATGCTTAGTCAAAGTGAGACATATTTTTAGGACACTTAGAAAAATTTCTAAGTCCAAAATCTTCAAAGGTTGTCAAGACTTCTTGGCCAGTTTTCTTTCATTTCAAGGCATCATTTGAAAATACTTTCTTCACAACAATTGTACCTTGCCATGTCCTCTTTCACCTCCTTTTGTAATCATCTCATTTCGATTCATGGTTTGAAAGATACATTCACCTAAAGTGGGCATCATGACTTGATTTTCTAGGCAGCATTTAGGCCAAACTGGCCCAATCAGTTTTGCATGGTGAGGCCTGAACTTGAGGGCCATTTTTCACATTCTTCCACTCATCATTTCAACTTGTGCTCAACATGAAAGATGCTATGCTCCATGAGATCTTTATACTGTTTGCATTGTCTCACCAATTGGTAACTTGATCATCAAGTTACATGGCCATAAAGTCACCACCTTGGAATGGATTTCTTGCTTGCCAAGCCATGCTACAAACCAAGTCACGTTTTGCTACCTCATTTTGGGTCTTGCAGCAATATGTCCATTCATTTAAACTTTGCCAAATAACACAAACCTAATACACCTCACTTTGCATTATGGACATCATGGAGTTCTAAGCCCATTAGAACATTTAACCTACATATTTAAAAGATGAAAACCCTAAACCTAAGAGAAAGCATTGGAATTTCGTGGCAAGGCAAGGCAAAGAGCATCACAAGTCAGATTTACTTTCTTAAGTTTAAGCATTTGAGGTGAGGCATCAAGACAACACTTTTCTTCTTCCATTCTCTCCACAACCAAGAGGCAGTGGACCAAGTCTCCACTAGGTAACCATCTTACTTCATCTCCATGGCCATTATTTTCCTCATTCTCATGCTTGTTTACCATGCTCATCATTGTCTCATTACTGTTTTGCCATTGCTAATCATATGCTCATGTTGTTTCATGTTTGTTTATAACGCCAATCTTATGCTTGTGTTCTTGATGTTATGGATTTGTGTTGTGATTTTCCATTATGTCGTGCCCATATTGACATCTTATTGTAAATATTTCTCCATGATCAAGTCATCATTTTACTCAAACAAGGATACCATGATGATTTACACATTTTGTACTTGAGTTTTGGTTTTTATTTCATGTCGTTTGGTGCCCTATGGTGGTTGTAATCTTGAGTGGATGTTTGGAAAAACTCACTACATGGGCTGCATTTTCGTGGTTGCATGGCATTAGGGTTTGTCTTCATGAAGAAGATGATGACGTGGCGCCTTGATAGCCTTTAGATCTCGCGCGCATGTCTTAATTGTGGTCGTCCAACCGTTTTTGTCCTTTAGTCACTTAAACTCATATGACCAATTGATACCATGTTGACATGTTTTTTTAAATTAAAATGTTATTTAATTAGTGTCACGCTGGGTTTATTTAATTGTTGTGGATCATGGGCCCAGCGCTTTTGCTTTCAACACCCCACGCCTGGCCCATCAATACCATTCCTTCCACTTTCATATTTCTTTTTTAATTCTTATTTAATTTATGTTTTGCTTTTAATTATTTTAAAATATTTTCTTTATTCATAAAAATCCTAAAAAATATTTTTCACTTTTCTTGATGTCTTATTTAATATTATTTTATTTTTATTTTCGTATTTATTTAATATTAATATTTTATTTTAATTATTTATTCTAAAGGGTCCATTTTAACACACATTTTTTCCTTGATTTTATTTTTATGACTTAAAATTATTTTTAGCTTTTGATTTTTGGGATGAAGTTCGACTAATGTCCCATGGTCAACCTGACTTTTTCTTGGAATTTTATTTCCCATTTTCAATTTATTTCGGATTTATTTTTGACCTAGTTTGGTTGGTTGACTTTTGTTTTGACCTCTATTTTATTTCAATTAATTTATGTACCAATTTTCATTATTTTAAAAATATTTTTGCGGGATGATAATGTCCTGACCCTACCTTACTTAGTTTAATTTTTCATAGTTTTCTTGATAGTTTGCTATTTATTTGATATTTTTTAAGTTGACTTGAATTTTCAGTTGACTTCTTTATGGTCGATGTTTCACTTAGGGATTGCTTATGGCAATTGAAGAGACCTTTTGATCCTCCCTTGTTCATCTCATATGCCATGTATTAGAGGCCTTTTACCTTGATTTTATTTGGTCCTTACCTCATTTCCTGATTAAATTATTCAGTGGACCCTTTTGTGCATACTTTCATCTGTCTGGTTCATCTGTTATCTTTTATACTTGTTTCTTTCATTCATGCTTTCTATTGCTTGGTCGTTTAACATGTTCATACTTCCCATGCATTGTTTAATGCTCCATTATTTGATCTTTGATTGGATTATATTCCTGTTTACTTATCTTATTGTTTGATAACTGTTGCCTACTTGTATGATGTATGAGGCATATATTCTTATTGTTTGATTGCCATGAACCATCCCCATTCATAACAAATGTACCCCTCTCCCATGAAGTGTATAATATTTATTCTTTCATTCTTTGTTCATCTGTTAATACAAGAATTTAAATGAACATCCGATAATCATTTCAAAACAAGATCAAAAGCTCGATCCAACGTCGAGTAATCATTTTCAAAACTTAACAGAACCAGCACGTATTCATCCATACTTTTGTAAGTCGATTGCTTCATGCATCGCCATTTCTCTTGTAAGTCGATTGCTTCAGGCATCACCATCTACCTGTAAGTCGATTACTTCTGGCATCGCCATCTACCCTTATTCGTGGTTCGTCTCCTTGCTCCTCCCGTCGACTCTTATTCCGTTTAGGTAGCACCCACTAGGTAAAAGCCTTTGTATGATAACATAGGTAGAATTCCCTTATTCTTTGCATGCTAACAGTAGGTAGATGTCCCCTTTGTAAATCCTAACACATAGGTCCACATTGCATGACTACTCTAGGGCAGAGCTTCCCCATTTTTAGACCTTCTGTGCGTCTCTGATCTTGTGGCATGTCAGTCCGTTCTATTGCAAAGAGGTAACTGCCTAAGACTCGATTCAGTGAGCTGCGACACCTACTGCTAGAACGTTAAACACATTGCCCACTTCCCTTTGACACAACTGGTGTCCTCTTTTGTAAGTCCATGTTCAGATGGCAATCCTTAACCCCTAGTTAGTCGAACTACGACAACTCTGATTCTCATGTTCAGATGAGATACGTAGGCACGAGATGCGATGTCTTGCCGAGTTTTTGACTGACGACTAACAACTAATCCTTGCTCGCTTTCTCCCTTGTTGCGATTCTTTTCTCCCGCCCTCGTAGCAATCGAGACCTTCCCTTTCTCTTGCCCTAGTTGCAATCGAGACCCTTTGTTCCCGTAGTTAGTTGAACTATGTTTTGCTCTGATTCTCATTCCAGATGAGATACGTAGGCATAAGACGCGATGTCTTACCGAGCACACTTCTCTTTAACCCATAGGTAGCCGAGCTATGAAGACTTTGATTCTCATACTCAGATGAGATACGTAGGCAGTGGATGCGACATCCTTGCGAGTCATTTTCTTTTGACTTTCTTTTAGTAAATATTACCTTAGACTAGAACAACAAGAGTGGATCCCGTAGAGTACTATAGATGCGTAGGGGTGCTAATACTTTCCCTTCGCATAATCGACTCCCGAACCCTAGATTTGGTTGCGAGACCTTGTCTTTTCCTTCTCTTCAAGTTTTCTTCGATCGTTTCCTTTCGCTCCTTTGGGATAAATAACGAACGGTGGCGACTCTTCTATTTTCTTTTTTCACCGGTTGTTTTTTTCGCACCAGTTGCAACAAATATTACCAGTTACTAGGTAATAGACTCTTAGGGGACCAAAGTATCTATCTAGGTAAGAGCTAGAAAGAAAGCAGTCAATCAAGACCCAACCCATTGAGGACATAACTCAACGGGAGTAATTCCATCCAGAAAATTTGCTGGAGAGGAAACTGAAATAACAATCATCCACGAGGAGACAAACTCAGTGGGGAAACCGAGAAAGGTTAAAGTATATCTGCTTAAGGGACTGACACTCTACAATTGAAGGAGGACATACACCAGATTCAGTGTGGGGATAAAGTACCACCATAACAGAGAATGAGAATCTCAAACCAATCAAATATGAAGATGCAAGATATGCAAATCATGAATTTATATGGATGTATGTATATGTATATATGATGATTATGCTGACAAAACGATCATGAAGGATACAAAGGTGTCACAAAGAAATTGAACCACCGGTACAATCTTTGGTCAATCCACAAATCATGGAGACAAACTGCTGGAGAACAGAGAGATCAACATCCCAAAGGCTCAACCCTAGCTGGGGAAAGACGAAGGAGATCTGCTGAGGATAAAACATCCAATCTGTAGGGAATTTTAGGTCAATACCATGAAAATGGGAGACAACCCTACTGGGGAAGAAATCAAAAGTTGCTACGGAACCAGGAGGAAACTCTGACTGGGGGCAAAGATAGATGGCGACTGGTGAAAACACCAAAGCGATCTATTGGGGAAAGATCAAACAACTTTTGATGACGGTCTACCTGCTGAGGCGAAAACGAACTCCGCTGGGAAGGCCGAAATTCCGTTGGGGACAAGGACACGCCGCAACCAACTCAGCTAGGGAAACAGCAATAAGCTACACTGGGGATCAAACATTCCGTCGAGGAACTGAATCAACACAAACGTCTAGGGATACCCGAAAAGTTAACTGCTTGGGGAACCTCATATGCTTCGCACTTAAGAACTTGCTTCTTACTGAAATGTTGTTGATATTCTTTTTACTTGCTTTGGAAATGTTTTTTCTTTTATATATTAAAGGAAACTTGATTTTGATTTAAAAATTTAATTTTAAAATGATCATAATAAAATTTAAAACTATTGGCTGAAGTAAATAAGAGTAGAAACAATTGGATAAAAGCTCAACTTTACTTATTGGAATGGTAGTCTATAAATGACAAAACTCCATAGATTTTTACAAAGTTGAAAATGGTAATTTACATGGAAAAGGGGTACATTGAATACAAATGATCCTTAATCCTTCTACCAATTCTTAATATCCAATATGCTCTTGATCGCTGCTGGGATGATGAACTGATGTCAACCCTTGTGCTCAAACAAGTCTCCAAAATCACTAAAGATCAGCAGAATGCAGTTACTCAACTTATCGGGAAATTCTTTTCTGTTTTATGTCTCTAATTTTTGCCTGGATCGCCCTTTCGGGTTTTCAATCCACCGAGATGCTCATTTTTGCCTAAGTCGCCCTTTCGGGTTTTCAACTTAGCGAGTTGTTCTTTTCCTTTTTTAGGCGAAGTATTTTTTGACTGCATCTGCGTTCAAAGGATGAGTGAACTCTTCACCACCCATAGTTGTAAGAATCAATGCACTGTCTGAAAAGGCTCTCTTGACAACATACGGGCCTTCAAAATTAGGAGTCCATTTTCCTCTAGAATCTAGATTGAATGATAAAATCTTCTTGAGCACAAGGTCACCTTCTCTGAACACTCGAGGTTTGACCTTCTTATCAAAAGCTTTCTTCATTCTCTGTTGATATAACTGACCATGACACATGGCAGTGAATCTCTTCTCTTCAATTAAATTCAACTGATCAAACCTGGTTTGACACCATTCAGCTTCAGTCAACTTGGCTTCCATGAGAACATACAATGAAGGAATCTCAACCTCTACAGGGAGCACTGCTTCCATACCATAAACAAGAGAGAAAGGGGTTGCCCATGTTGAAGTGCGGACGAACGTGCGATACCTATGCAAAGCAAACGAGACCATCTCATGCCAATCCTTATAAGTGATAACCATCTTCTGGATAATCTTCTTCATGTTCTGATTCACAGCTTGAACAACCCCATTCATCTTGGGTCTGTAGGGAGAAGAATTATGATGTGCAATCTTGAAGTCTTTGCAAAGAGCTTCCACCATATTGTTATTCAAGTTCGATCCATTATCAGTAATGATCATAATTGGCACACCATAACGGCATATGATCTGATTCTTGATAAACATTACAACAACTTGCTTGGTTACATTCACGTACGATGCCGCTTCAACCCATTTTGTGAAGTAGTCAATTGCCACTAAAATGAAACGATGTCCATTCGAAGCTTTGGGCTCAATCATTCCAATCATGTCAATTCCCCACATAGAGAAGGACCATGGGGAAGAGATAACATTCAAAAGTGTCGGCGGAACATGAATCTTATCAGCATATATTTGACACTTGTGGCATTTCTTCATAAACTTGCAACAGTCGGATTCCATTGTCAGCCAATAGTAACCTGCTCCCAACATCTTCTTTGCCATTGCATGTCCATTGGAGTGAGTACCAAATGATCCTTCGTGCACTTCGGTCATCAACAAGTCTGCTTCGTGTCTATCCATGCATCTGAGCAAAACCATGTCGAAGTTTCTCTTGTACAGTATATCACCATTCAAGAAGAAATTATCGGCTAATCTTTTCAAAGTCTTCTTATCTTTCAAAGATGCCCCAGGCGGGTAAATCTGACTTTGGAGGAAACATTTGATGTCGTAATACCACGACTTCTCATCTTTGATTTTTTCAACAGCAAACACATGAGATGACCTATCAAGACGCATCAATGATAAATTGGGAACTTCATTCCAATACTTTACTAAAATCATTGATGCCAATGTTGCCAGAGCATCTGCCATCCGATTTTCATCTCAAGGGATATGATGAAACTCAACCTTTGTAAAGAAAGTTGAAATCCTCCTCGCATAATCTCTATATGGTATCAAACCGGGTAAATTTGTCAACCATTCTCCTTTGATCTGATTCACAACCAAAGTTGAATCACCGAAGACATCCAAATTCTTGATTCTGAGATTCATGGCCTCTTCAAGCCCCATAATGCAAGCTTCATATTCTGCCATGTTGTTTGTACACATGAAAATCAATCTAGCTGTAAATGGTAAATACGTGCCTTGAGGAGTAATAATCATTGCCCCAATGCCATTTCCATATTGATTAACAGCTCCATCAAATACCATGCCCCAACGGGAACCAGGTTCGGGCCCATCTTCTAGCAATGGTTCATCACAATCTTTCATTTTCAAGTACAAAATCTCTTCATCAGGAAAGTCATACTGTACTAACTGATAATCTTCAATTGGTTGGTGAGCCAAATGGTTAACCAAGATACTACCTTTGATCGCTTTTTGAGATCGGTATTTGATATCATACTCTGATAATAACATCTGCCAATGGGAAATTCTCCTAGTTAAAGCAGGCTTCTCGAATATATACTTGATTGGATCCATTTTGGATATCAACCAAGTGGTATGATTCAACATATACTGACGCAGATGCTTAGCAGCCTAAGCCAATACGCAACAAGTCTTCTCAAGCATAGAATACCGAGTCTCATAGTCGGTGAGCTTCTGACTGAGGTAGTAAATTTCAAATTCTTTCTTTCCAGTCTCATCTTGCTGACCAAGAACACAACCCATACTATCTTCTAGCACAGTCAAATACATGATCAACGGTCTTCCTTCAACAGGTGGAGACAAAATTGGAGGTTCAAGCAAATATTCTTTGATACTATCAAATGCTTTCTAGCAGTCTTCGGTCCAATCATAAGATTGATCTTTCTGAAGAAGCTTGAATATAGACGCACATGTGGCAGTCATGTGGGAAATGAATATGGAAATATAATTCAAGCGGCCGAGAAAACCTCTGACTTGCTTCTCAATTTTGGGTGCAGGCATCTCTTGTATTGCTTTGACCTTGGCAGGATCAACTTCAATACCCTTCTCACTGACAATAAATCCCAACAACTTACCAGAACGAACACCAAAAGTACACTTATTGGGATTCAAGCAGAGTTTATACTTCCTCAAACGCTGGAATAGCTTCAACAAATGCTCAACATGTTCCTCTTTATCAATTGATTGAGCAATCATGTCATCGACATATACTTCAATCTCTTTATGCATCATATCATGAAAAAGAGTAGTCATTATTCTCTAGTAAGTCGCACCAGCATTCTTTTAACCGAAAGGCATCACTCTATAACAAAATGTTCCCTAAGGTGTAATGAATGTGGTCTTCTCCATATCCTCGGGTGCCATCTTAATCTGATTATATCCGGAAAATCCATCCATAAATCAAAAGACTTTGAATTTAGCAGTATTGTCTACCAACATATCAATGTGTGGCAGAGGGATATCATCTTTCGGACTGGCTTTATTCAAATCTCTATAATCAACAAACATGCAGACTTTTCCATCTTTCTTCGGCACAGGCACAATATTGGCCACCCATTACGGATACTCAGCAGTTACAAGGAACCTGGCATCAATTTGCTTATGAACTTCCTCTTTGATCTTTATAGCCATATCAGGATGCGTTCTTCTCAACTTCTGCTTAACTGGCGGGCATTCTGGTTTCAACGGAAATCTATGCCCACAATCTCAGAATCCAACCTAGGCATGTCTTGATAGGCCCAATCAAACACATTTGAATACTCTCGAAGAAGATCAATCAACCCCTTCTTAGCATTTGGACACATTCGAGACCCAATCTTGACTTCCTTCACATCATCTTCGGAACCCAAGTTGACTAGCTCAAACTTCTCTTCAAACGGTTGACTAATCTTTTCATCTTGCTCAAGAAGACGAGACAATTCCTCACTTACTTCTACATCACTCTTCTCCTCATCGTCAAACACAGGGAATTCAAAATTTGGAGAATGAGAAGGATCATTGTATTCAATGGGGTTAGGAATCAACCTGCATAATGACTTGATATTTTGGTTTTAGAGAAGTGAACTTGTGACCAAATATTATGCAGATGTACAATTATATTGTTTATTTATGTTTTTTGTGATTACCATTTTCAAAATAAAGAATAAAAAGTAAAAATAAACATCAAAGATGTGGATGAATAGTATTAATTTTATTAATGATCAATTTAAAATGCCCAAACAATATTCACTTCTCCCTTAGGCATAGGAGAAGGATTTTAAAATATAAAAGCAATTACTTAGATCGATGCAAAATAACAGGAATATCGACAACATTCCAATTGTTGCATGTCTGTCCATGCGTTACAAAGTTGGTGTCGTCTTCCTCTTCATTATCCTCTAGCACAACAGCTAAGTGTTGTTCACTCCCATGAATGAACCCCCCGCTACGGAAGCTAAGTTGCATCTCTTCAGATCTAACGGTTGACGAGCCCTTCTGGAACCCCAAACCAGCTCTTCCTTTGTTTTCGGAGACCTCTACCACGCGCCCCCACGAATCAACAGGACCTTCTTCAACAATTCTCTGCGCATCTTTCAGAGAGGAGATAGGTTCCCCAACTCTCTTCTCAGCAGCAATAGATAAGGCTTGGAACGGAGTTCCAACCTCATCCTCAGCTTCCACATATGAGAAAGATGACAGATGGCTAACCAACAATGCTTTCTCTCCACCCACAATCACCAGCTTTCCATTCTTGACAAATTTGAGCTTCTGATGCAAAATGGAAGTAATAGCCCCTACCTCATGAATCCATGGCCTTCCTAACAAACAGCTGTAGACCGGGTGAGTATCCATTACCTGGAAAGTAATATGAAAATCAATCGGACCTATCTTGACTAGAAGGTCCACTTGTCCAATAACTGTCTTGCGTGAGCCATTGAAGGCTTTGACAATTACTCCACTATATCTCATGGGAGCTCCTTGGTAAGATAACTTTGACAATTTTTACTTTGGAAGCACATTGAATGACGACCCAGTGTCAACTAGCACATTTGACAAAGGATCTTCCTTACAATTCATTGAAGTATGCAAAGCTAGATTATGATTTCTTCCCTCCTCAGAGAGTTCTTCATCGGAAAAGCTCAGATTATTGCATGAAGTGATGTTAGCCACTATATGATCAAACTGATCCACAGTAACATCTTGCTCCATGTATGCCTGTTCAAGAACTCTCTGGAATGCTTCTCTGTGCGCTTCGGAATTCAAAAGCAGAGACAACACGGAAATCTACGAGGGAGTCTGGAGCAACTGCTCAACCACATTAAATTCACTCCTTTTAATTAATCGGAGTACCTCATCATCATCGTTAGCATTAAAGTTGCTGGATTCACCATTTTGAACAGCCCAATGGATCTACATTAGACACCTCCTCCTTCTTACCAATACTCAACTCTTCTTTATTCTCCGGGAACACCGGTCCAAAAACTCGACCACTGCGGGTCACCTTCGTAACATCTGCAATGCTCACCACTAAACTGGTCGTAGGTAACGGTACCTCTTGACCATTCTCTAACATCGTAGCATTATATTGATATGGTACAGCCTTATCAGATGCATACGGGATTGGGCCCGCTAACCATATTACCAACGGCGATACTGTTCTATTGTTGACGTTCTTATTACTACTGCTATCATATTGAATAACAAATCTCTTTGGTTGCTTGAAAACGGGCACTATGACATTAACATCGTCATCTACATGACGGGATTGAATAATCTGGATCATGCCTTCATCCATCAGATACTGAATGTACCTTTTCACTATAACACACCCCCTTGGATTCACGCTACAAATATCACAACCATCATGATCATGTTCACAGTCACTCACCAAACATATATCTTTATGCATTTGCACCAAAGATCTTTGGATAAACCGGACATCAAAAACTTTAAATTCACCAGGACAACCGTCCACCATGTTCACTGAAGCATTCCCATGAGCGGGCAAAGGATTAGCTTTCACATTAGACGCGCGGTCTTCAAAAGACACCATGCCACTCTCCATAAGCTTTTGCACCTCATACTTCAGTGGATAACAGTTCTCAATATCGTGCCCAGGTGCACCCTGATGAAAAACACAACGAAGCTCGAGTTTATACCACCAGGGAAGTGGTTCTGGGATTTGCAGTGGGTTCCTCGGTTGAATCAAGTTTTTGAGGACTAATGATGGGTACAATTCTGCATATGACATAGGAATCGGGTCAAAATAGACCTCCTTCCTCTCAAAATTTTGTTGCTAGTGATGATTGTTATTGAAATTGTTGTTGTAGGTGTTCGTTCTTTGTTGCGGTTATTGTTGTTGACGTTGATTTTGATATTGATGTTGTTGTTGTTGTTGAATTGGTGTTGCTTGCTGATTAGAGAATATTGGAATAACGGACGATACTTGATGATGATGATGTTGACGAGATGGTGGATTTCTTCTGATTTGAGGCCTTCTCTTCCTCCCACTGGAAATTGCGTTGGTCTCATTATCCTTCCTCTTACTGAAACTACTCCAATACTTCTTGCTTGTCGACGCCTCATCTTTTGACAAACGTCCTTCACGAACCCCTTCTTCAAGTCTCATCCCCATGTTTACCATTTCAGTAAAATCACTGGGGGAACTAGCGATCATGTGTTCATAGTAAAATGAACTCAGGGTTTTCAGAAAGATCTTTGTCATCTCTTTTTCCTCCAAAGGAGGAGTGATCTGGGCAGCCAACTCCCTCCATCTTTGCGCATACTCTTTGAATGTCTCCTTATCCTTCTGAGACATGGACCTCATCTGGTCCCTATCCGGTGCCATATCCACGTTGTACTTGTACTGCTTCACAAAATCCTCACCTAGGTCATTGAAAGTGCGGATGCTTGCACTATCTAACCTCATATACCAACGGAGTGTAGCACTTGTCAGGCTATCCTGGAAATAGTGTATCAGCAACTGGTCATTATCTGTTTGAGTTGACATCTTGCGGGCATACATCACAAGATGACTGAGTGGACACGAGTTCCCTTTGTACTTCTCAAACTCAGGAACTTTGAATTTCACTGGGATTTTCACATTGGGCACTAAGCACAGTTCAACAACACTCTTCCCAAGCAGATATTTTCCTCTCAGTGTTTTCAATTCCTTGTGCAGCTCAAGAAATTGGTCTTTCATTTCATCCATCTTCTCATAGACGTCCGGGCCCTCAGGTGGCTCGGAATGATAGATGGTGTCCTCTACACGAGGAAAAGTATGCACAAGAGGAGGTGGCACGGACATGACTAGGCTAGATGCCGGCATGGAAGCAAAAGTAGGAGCGAGACCTTCTGGCACAAAATTGGGCGGCATTCCCCACGGGAACTCAGCAGACAGGTTCAGAGCGAAGTGGGCGATGGCAGGAGGCACAGTAGAGGTAACCACTTCAGAAATGACAGTCCTCGCGGGAGGAGTTGCAGACATTGGAGAAGCTTAGCTTTGAGCAGCAAGAACTGACTCCATCATGGCAGTCAGCCTGGAAATCTCCTCTTTCAAATCTCGGTTCTCTTGCTCAAGGTGCTCCATGATTATTGGATGATTAGCTCTGGTGTTTTACTAGTGAGTCAGCTTGGCTAAAGCACAGAAGAAAACCAATCAGACACCTCGCAAAAACCTGCTTATGCAAATGATGCATGAAATGCAGTGCTTGATTATTTTTATTTCCAAGGAACTTACTATATCATTTGCAAATATGTAAAATTGAAATGGCAATTGCAGTAATTTTGATATGACCAAAAATCTCTTTTTTATTTATATAAATTGGAAGGATTACACTGAGTACAATTTCAGAAACCAAAGTAAAAGATACAAGAGAAAAGAAGACTAGTCATCCTAAGGATCCCTAACAACAGTGTCAGAAGATCTGGCTGTAGGCGCGTACTTCCTTCGAATGTGACGGATCTCGGTCTGAAAAGAAGTCTTCATCTGAGTCTTCTCGAGGACAAGCTGGTCAATAATCTTCTTCCAAGCAACGGAAGGTTGAGGCTTGCTAGAAGATGAAACCTCTGGCTCTCTCTGTCTCTTTGTCACTCGGTCTTCAAGTAGCTCAATCAGTGCATCCTTGTCCTTAGACTCCAACTGCAACTCTTCATGCTTCTTGCTCAAAGCATGGAAACGCTCTTCCCACATATCCATCTCTTGCTTCATCTTGATGAGCGCGTCTTCCAACTCCTCTACATCTTGGTTAGGGAGAGTTAATGGCTCAACCACAACCATAGACATGGGTCTTTCATAAGGATAAGGCATCTTCAACTCCAAAGCTCTCTTCTTCACCCAAAGAGTGTAAGCTTCCAAAGCTACACAATTGTGCGGACCAAGCTCGAATCTTCCTTTCCTATGCACATTATGCCAAGCGTGCAAAATCTTCTGCTTCAAATGTTGGGGATCATTACCCTCTTGATAGAAAATACCTTCTAACAACATGTTATTAGGTTTGTCTCTCAAGGGGAACCCAAGTTGACGACGAGCCAAAGCAGGGTTATAGCTAATTCCTCCTTGTGTACCAATGAGGGGCACATTATAGAATTCACCACAACTACCAATAATCTCCAAGCTGCTTAAGGACAAATCATACCAAACTATATCATCATTAGTGAGAGACATAAGTCTCTGAGACCACCTAAGACATTATTTGTTCTCCATAAAAGCAGGCGTCTGAGGCAAGTGCAAAATAAACCACTTGTACAGAAGAGGAATGCAACAGACAATAGTTCCACCACCCTTAGAATACCTTAGATGCAAATAGAAATACATATCACCCAACAAAGTAGGCACATGATTCCCAATCAAGAAAAGTCAAATGGCGTTAACATCAATAAAACCGTCAATGTTAGGGAACAAAGTTAATCCATAGATGAGCAACACAAAGATAGCTTCAAAAGCATCCACACTACCAACTTGAGCAAAAGTGGTAGCTTCCTTGATGAGGAAAACAGATGGCAACCCAAATAACCCTCCTTTCTTCACCCAATGAGCCTCTATCTCAGACTTCTTCAAGTGAAGAGCTTCAGCAATAATACTAGACCGGGGAATCTCCTCCAATCCACTAAAAGGTACTCTACTAGAAATAGGTATCCCCAAAAGATGAGAATACTCCTCCAAGGTAGGCACAAGCTAAAAATATAGGAAAGTGAAACAATGGTAGAGAGGATCATAGAACTGCACCAATACACTCAAGAGTCCTTCAACTACATCAGCAAACAAAATGGACAAAAGCTTCCTATCACGTTGTTTGAAGTCCAAGGGATCTAATACAAAATATGCTAGCTTCCTTAACTCTTTCAAGTCGGGACATCTGAAATTGTACTTCTTAGTGTTCCTTCGTCCATAATCCATGGTCTGAAAATATTTGCAAATGATACCTTAGTTCCTTGAAATTTTGTGTGATGAATGTTATGATGCGCATGAATGCATGAGTGCAACAATCACAAATAAGGGATCACAAACAAGGCAAACAAAAGTCAAGGGATGAATCAAGTCATTGTCAAGATCAATCATCCATTTTGGTGGATTATGGTTTACACCTTATCAACACCCAAGTTCCATTGATATTGACAAGACTTGATTGGATCAACCAAGAATCAAGGGTTTGTTGCAAGTCACGAGCATGGAGTATGGGTAAGAACCATCCCAAAGGAGTGAACTAAGGATAAAAACCTGTAGATCATGTTCTAAAAAGTTCCCAGAGTCTTAATTCCATCTATCAGATATTACAGGTTAAGATGACTGACTCATCGACCCATAATATTCTCAAGATAAACTCGCCTGAGTGTAGTATCGCGTAACAATTGTTATCAAGTCTACACTTGAACAGTTTCAGCACTACGTCCTAAATAGGCCAAGATGGGTTAGGTGTTCTAAGGTCCTCAGCTTCTCAGACCCAATTAGAAATAGTAATGCCTAACCATAAATACTTGTGTGACATTTCCAAATCCAAAGGAGTCTCCACTAAGCAGATGGATCTCAAGCCAACTTGTTAAGGACTACTCCACACAAGTCGAACATGACTATACCATCCTCCTATCTTAATTACACTAAAGTTCGAGTTAAAACTTATCTCACCACTCAGAGATCACAAAGCACAACAAGCAGATTATATCACACATACATATATACAAACATCACATATATACAAATATATACATACAAAAAGTAGGCTAAACCCACTGGAGCCTACTCCCTAGCAGTGTCGTCACTTAATTTCTGTAGCGGGAAATTCATGATCATTAAGCTATTGACAAGCCAGAGATCAATTTAACAAGAGTCGCCACCGCGCTTTTATTGTTTCCAAGGGAAAAGGGAAAAGTACGAACAAAACCCAATGAGTAATAAGTTTTCAAATAAAAACTAATAAAAATCAGAGATCACAAGTAAGTGGGTTGGTTACATAGAGGGAAGGTATTAGCACCCAAAGTATCCTAGGTACTCCTAGGGAGCCCTTTTTGTGTGCATATGTACCTGGTATAAAGTGATGTTTACAAGTAAATAGAATGGGGGGATGAAAAAAGAATTCGTTATTTATATTTTTGTGTTTGACAAGACCTTCGGTCTTGTGCCTACGTACCACCATAAGAATGAGGGATCAAAACCTCGTAGTTTGTGCTGTAAATTTCAAAATGGGTGTGTTGGTTTTAACAAAATTTAAGTTTGGAAGGAAAAAAGGCCTAAAATGATTTGAATGAGTTAGTTCTTTTTGTCTTTTTGAAAGTTTAATTCAAGTATAGTTAAGTTTATTTACAAGCTTGATTAAAGAAAATAAGTTTGAAAATGCAATGGCATAAGGCCAAAGATTCTACTTTTTGTAAAAGTGGTCTAAGTTTAGAACTAAAGTAGTTCACACAAAGAAGGTTTTCAAAATGGATGGAGAGATTTTGAAATTAAAGAAATGGGGAGAAGATGAAGAGACTATCCTATGCACAAAACTTAAAAGTTCAGAGTTGAAAAGATCTGACCAAGTGGGTAGCAATCCAATAGACAAGTATGTCAATAGAAACCCAGAATTCCCTTGGACTTTTTGCAATCAAACAACACACAAATGCACAACTATATCAATCTTGCAGAGCAAAGGCATCAAATAAAGATGGCCTCATCCAAGCTTATTCACTTCATAATCTTTTTCAAAATAGCCCATGTAGCAAATGAATTCCACAAGTCACAGGTTCAACATAACAACTTAACAATGATCAATGTTGCAGATGAACTGGAGATATCTTCAAAGATGTATCAGATGAATTTCAAATTACAAACACTTGGTTCTTTAATAAGTTGGCATTGGCCAGGTCCATTAGCAAAGGAATGTTACCTAAGTTCTAAGTTCAATTGGGCAAGATCAAAACCAACAGTCCACTCAAAAGTCTTTTAGGATTTTTTGTTCTTATTATGTACATTAATGGTCAAAGACCACACAAACAAGCAAAGTATACACAAACAAAATATATCACACAATATGGTCCAAGTGGAGAAAGTAAAAATTACATTAACATAAACAATAAGAATGATATGTATAATGGGAAATGATATGAAGTGCTAAAAGTAAATTGCATTAAATTAAAAGCTTGAAGTTAAAAGTTAATAGTTAGTAAGTTAGTAACTAGTTTTGTTTTGCTTTTGATTTCAAGACATTCTTTGGAGAACACTCAACCCACTTGCCACAAGCATAGATCCTTGAACCAAAACATCTTCCAAAGGAAGGAAAGAAGGCCAAGTTTCCTCATAATACCATGGAAGAGGGAAGACTTGCAATCTCACTAACTAGAATGCTTATGCCTTTTGTGTGACAAATTTAGCGCTATGTTAAGCAATCGTAATTGGACTTATGTAGAAGTCACAACTATTGGAGGCCGGGAAATATACTTTTGGTGTTAATGCATGTTGGAAACATAGTATTATGAACTATGCTCATTAAGCATACCACACACAAAAGAATATGCAAAAGGTGTAGCCTAATCTCATCCATACTCATGTTAATCTTTCAATCAACTAGCATTAGGACTTTGAGATATCCTTGGCCAATTGTAAATGAATGGATGAAGAAGGGGAATTATGTGAAAAGGGAAGGGGATGAATGAGATCACAAATTGGTCAAGGAGGACTCTTACCAAATTAATATCATTCATTCATTTTGGGGGATGGAATGTACATTTCATCAATCCCCTAACTCCAATGATATTAACTTGACAAAGTCAAATCAACCTTGACCAAGGCCCAACAACAAATAAGAAACTCAAACAAGTCAATACAAATGGTCAACACAATTAAAATGACATTTATTCAATTAAAAATAGTAAAATAATGCATTAAATTTAAATATGTTTTGTCCAAGGTCAAGGTCAAAGGACCTTGGAGAAGGGGACAAGGTCAAGGTCAAAGGAAATGATCCAAAAATAATTAATTCATGAAAAATATTAATAATGATCCAAAAAATAATTTTAATTCAGAATACGAAAGAGAAAAATATTTGAATTTTTTTTGTGAAAGTCCTATATTTTTTGGATCAATATTGAATTTAATATGAATTATTGAAGAAAATGAAATTAAAATGAAATTCAAAAAATCAAAAAATACGTCGACCATCAGATCTCCCTCATTAATTAAGGTTGCCGATCTGATGATCCAAAACACGCGCTCCATGTTTTCCTTAGTCAACCGCGTGGCATAGACGATAATCAGAACAAACGCTCCATATTAAAACGTGGAATGAGGATCCTATGGTCTAGAGGTGAGACACCTCATCGCCGGAGCCAGAGCTCCGTTCATCTTCCCCGGTGAGCTCCACCGGACTGGTTAAGATGAACCATCACCAAAATACAAAACACTGACATGATCTTAAAGAAAAAACATCACTGAGCACGAATATGACCTCCAATTCCTCCAATTCCAAATATATTGAGAGATATGTGGAATTGAAAAATGAGGTTCATGATCTGAGTTGCTTCGATTTGGCCTCAAAGCAACTCAATCTTCTTGCCTACATTGGTAGGACTTCAGAAAACTCAAGAATCAATGGAATTGAGCAATAAATTGAGAGAATCGAAGAGTTTAAAATTTCTGCAAATTACCTTCAATGGAGGTCTGAACACGATGGATCTCGATTTAAATTGTGCTTGGCTTCACTTCACTTGCTTGCAGGAGAGGAATGGAAAGGTTTAGAAGCAATGGACTCATGGAGAATTGAATTCCAAAACAGTGGAGATTCAAGCTCAAATTCAAATGAATTTATCAGGGTTATCCTTTGAGAGTGAAGGTTTTTCAATGGAGATTCAAAGTTGGCGCAATGTGTGTGTCATTTCTGAGCAAATGCAGTTGTATTTATAGCCAAATCCATGTGATATTTGCACACTCTTTTCAACCTTCCAAATTTGGCAAATGATAATAGTATGGTGCATGGGCGCACATAGAACCATGGAATGATAGCTTGAAGTCCAAAATGAATGATCAGATGTGTTGAAGGAAGCTCGGAATGCAAGGAAATTGGACATTGATGCTTGAAGTTGGATCCTTGCCAAATTATATCAGTCTGTTTGAGTCAGGCGCGGCCTATGCATTTCAAGTCCAAAATGAATGAGTTTGAGCTCTTTGGAAATGTGAGATCAAGAGGAACAAGTTTGACGTTGAACACTTTTTCATTTGGATCTTGGAACTTGGAGAAATTTGAGGTGGAAGTTTGGAAAAATTTGACATATCAAAATTTTTCTAAGTGTCAACCCATATGTCTGAATATTCCACCTTGCTTAACTTTTTATGGGAGCTTCAAATGAGAAAAGTTTCTTCACAAAAGTTGTATCTTTTTCAAAGACCTTCAAAATGGTCACCAATGTCATGTAATTTGGATTTGAAATGATAGAGTTATGCATTTTTGAAGTTTGGAAAAATCACTTGATCAATGGTATAGGTCAAAAGTGACCTATAATGTAGCCTCATATCACATGCTCAAAAAAGTTGAATTAGCTCCCACTCCAAACATAAAAGTTGAAGTAGACACATTGAATTTTATTGTGAAACTTGAAAATATTTCATCTCATAAAAATTGAGCAAGTTATGGCCTTGGGAAGTTGACTTTCAAATTAGGGTTTAGACAAAATGACCTATAATGTTTCAACCAAGAAAATGATTTTCCCAGCAAAACTAGCTCTAGGACTCAACCTGAAAGTTGTTTATAATGTCATTTACAGTAATTTTTATCTTGGAGTAATTTTCATATGGTGAAAATTGTAGGAGATAGGGTCTAGGGAGACCCAGTTTTGATCAGATGAATTCATATGGCTAACCACCACCAACCAACTTGCTAATTTCCAATTCTCTTGAATTTCATGGATCATGGTAGATCATATATGAATAATAAGATGGAGTTTAAAGTGTCCCTTGAGGAATTTGATCAATTGGTGAGATAGCTTGTTGGAGAAGTTACTCAAGATACTCAGTCAAACTAGGGTTTCCAAGGCAAATCACCCTCAAACTCTTGAAGAAAACTTGACCAATAAAACATGTAGAGATCATTGTGACTCATATATGATGCTCATAACCATTCTTGAATTAATTCTTGGTTGTGCTCTTTGTTCATGAGGGTCTTAAACCCTAGATGTGATCTTGATGAATCAATGGGATCATGCCCTACCTACAAAAGAGTTAGGCAAATACAAAGACATATTTTTGGTATTTTGGATAGTAAAATGATAATATACAAGTATGATATAATCACAAAATGCTTGGTGATCTCTCCCAAAACAAACCCAATGAAGAGGGGTAAGGAAGATGCCAAGATATGATCCCAATGCTAATGCTTATGATGGAAATGCATGATGGATCTTAGGGTCAAAATTGGGGTCTTACACCTACAGACTTCATAATCATGGACATCAAAGAAGATGCCACTACACCTATTATATTAGGAAGGCCATTCTTAGCTACCGCTGGAGCCATAATAGATGTGAAAAGAGGTATGCTAACATTCGAAGTTGGAGAAGAAAAGGTTGAATTCCTCTTGACACAATTCTTACAAGCGTCAGCTATAGACGACACCTGCTATCTACTTGATGTCATAGACGAGTGCATAAGAGAGATGGAGATGCAAGAAACCATATATTCTGATATAATGAAAATCCAAATCCCTCCAATCTTTGAAGATGATAATTGGAGTGAACCATACCAAAATGACAGTTTAAGCGAATGCTTAGCACTTATACCAAATCACACGCCATGCCCGAAGAAACCAGACCTGGAATTAAAAGAACTGCCAAAGAATCTAAGATACGAATTCCTAGACACCGAACTCAAAAGACCAGTAATAGTCAATGCAGACTTAGGACAGATTGAAACTGAAACGTTACTAGATGTCTTAAGAAAATTTCCAAATGCGTTAGGCTACAACATCCCCGACCTAAAAGGAATAAGTCCTTCTATCTGTATGCATCGTATTATGCTAGAGGAAGATTGTAAAACCTCTAGAGAACACCAGAGAAGGATCAACCCGATCTTAAGTACTGTAGTCAAGGATGAAGTAAAGAAGTTATTAGATGCAGGAGTCATACACCCGATCTTCGATAGTCAATGGGTTAGCCCCGTTCATGTAGTACCCAAGAAAGGGGGTGTTATAGTTGTTAAGAACGAGAAGGTAGAATCTATAGCACAAAGAGTTATGACCGGAAGTAGAATGTGCATCGATTATAGGAAACTAAATAAAGTCACTCGAAAGGATCATTTTCCTCTGTCTTTCATTGATCAAATGCTTGAGCGATTGGCTAAGCATTCCCACTTCTGCTATCTAGACGGTTATTCAGGATTCTTTCAAATTCCTATCCATCCTGACGGCCAAGCGAAAACAACATTCACATGCCCTTATAGTACATTTGCTTATTGACGAATGCCATTTGGACTATGCAAATCTCCTGCAACATTCTAAATATGCATGATGTCAATCTTCGCTGACTTTATAGACGATATTATGGAAGTCTTTATGGATGATTTTTCTGTTTGTGGGTGTAGCGGCGTATTCGTTACCTTATGGTTTATTGACTAAACCAAAAGTAAACATACAAATCGAGTCTCCACCGCACTTTTATTTGTCCAAAGGAAAGGCTAAAAAGTGAACAAAAGCCAAGTAAGAAGTTTTATCAAATCAAAAACTAATAAAAATGTCAGAGATCTAGGTAAGGGGGTTGGTTATGAAATGGAAAGGTTTTAAGCACCCAAAACATCCTTAGTACTCTAAGGGAACCTCTTTTTGCAAACAAGTGTTGTAGGTTGGTATTTGTGAAAATATGTGCAAAGGATTGGGGGGCTGAGAAAAGAATAAATTATATTTACAAATTTGTTGTTTGAATGGATGAACTGATTGCCTACGTACCATCACAAAGGTAGGATCAAAACCTCGTAGTTCGGGGTAAAAATCTCAAAGATTTGTGAATTGATTTGTCAAAAGCCTTAAGCTCTTTTGTTATCAAAGGAAGAAAACTCAACCTAAACCAACAATCCATCATGTGAGGAAGGCTTCAACATACTAGTGAGGGGTTAACCCTATAATAAGTATGGAAGACTTATAATCCAACCACCAAGGATAAGGTGAGGTTCACATCAACTACTATGATAACTCAAATCTATGACTAATGTTTATGAAAAGGTTTAACAAAGGTGGTCATTGGAACTACAAAATCAACTTGAAGTGAGTTGTATTTACAAGTTAGATTTATTTACAAAATGAAGTCAAAGTTGAATTAAGATTCATTTACAATGAGTATTAATGAAAAGATTTTAAAAAGTAAAAGGCATAAGGCCTAGGTTTCTAATTTGAAAATATTGTCAAAGTTTGCACAAAAAGTTTGGCTTGGGTTATAGTGGAGAGAAGAAGAGAAGGGCTAGTCCTAAAGCATACAAAGATAAGAGAAATAGATAAAACCCTTGGAGTTCCTTTTCTTGAAGTCATAGAGATGATTCAAGATGCTCCTTTCCTTTGGACTTAGAAAACAACAAGCAACAACACAATTATAGATTCAAGCTCCTAGGATCTCCATCTGGCTTGTCTCTCTTAACTTGGCTACTCATGACAATGGTCCTTTTTACTATCTCAAGATGGAATCCCTATCACACAAGAGCAAACATCAAAAGGTTCACAACACAATAAGACAAATGGACAAAGAGTGAGTTTTGGAAAGGAAGTCCTTTAAAGTCAACTTTGACATTTAGCATTCTAAAGGAACGAGGCCTAGTTGCTCTTCAACAATTTTAGCATTCTAAAGGCATGACGCCTAGTTACTCTTGAACTCCTTTAAGCATAGGTAAGTCCTAATTCTAAGTCCTTTCTCCTTTTTGCATTGGGTTCACACAAACAAAGACAAAACAAACACAAAGCAACAATATATTTATATACAATAATGAGCTCAAATGAGCAAATGGAAAAAGGCATAAACATAAAATATGTGCTCAAGTGAGCAAAGGGAAAATAAATATCAATAAATGAGCAAGAAAGTAAATTGCATTAAAGTAAATTGCAAGAAATTAAATGCTCAAATTAAAGTTAGTAGTTAGTATGGTTAATGTTAGTGTGTCATAAGACAATTTAGCGCTATGTTAAGCAATCATAAGTGGACTAATGTAAAAGTCACACCTATCTGAGGCCGATCAATAAAACTGTAGGAAAATAAACACAAGTTAGAGATCATGACTAGTAAACCAAGCTCCTACAACTTGCCGTGCCAAAAGTAAAGAGGAAAAGCCTTGTATGGACTTTAGGTTTTTTGCTTGACCAAGAGGCAACCTATCTTGGACACAAAGTAACTCATTTGATCATGGATCAAGTTGAATTTTATTTGGATCAAAGAAGGTTAAACCTCTCATATGTCAAGACCAACCATAAGACATTAACTCATTGACCAAAATAAAAAGAAGTGAGATGAAGATGGAATGAAATAAAAGGAGAATCCAAATGTCAAACACAATTGGTCAAAAGTGAATCAAATCATCATCAACCAATGCTAAACAGAAGTGAAATGAAGATTAGAAGTCATCAAGTCAAACATATTTTTTTGGTATTTTTGGAATTAAAATAAATGCAAAATTAAAATGGACAAAATATAGTCAAACCTCAAATTCAATTCAAATCAACTTAAACAAGTCCAATTAAATTCTCATAGGTCTAACATGGTTAAACAAACTTTGACAAAATTTTCCAACAATTTTTGAATTCAGAAACTGTTTTAAAACAATTAAAAAAAAAGAAAAATAACACAAATGAATTAAAATCTCAAATCAATTAAGAAATTGATTAGACTATTTTTCATTGACTTATCATGATCCATATGTGTTAAGAAAATGTTTTTGGATTTTTCATATATCAAAAAGTATTTAAAATGAATTAAAAACTATAAAAACCAAATAATTCACAAAAAATATTAAATGAAGTCACAAAAATAATTAAAAATCAGAATATGAAACTAGATTTTCAATATTTTTTTTTCCATTGGTCTCATATTTTTGTGACTTCAAATAAAATATTCATGAATTTTTGAAAATAAAAGGAATTAATGAAATTAAAACAGAAATAAGAAAATCAGGAAAATCCAGCGCCACATGATCCTTTCATTAATTGACATGGCATGATCACACGATTTAGAAGCGCTGGTGCACGAAGGACCTTCGTCAAGCGCGCCACATATGGAATTAAAAGAAGTCAAACAAATGGAAGGTTGAGATTATAACATTTAAATGAGATCCAAATGTTCAGATGCTCCCACGTGGGGATGGTGGTGGAAACCACCATCTTCTCCGCCCAGGAAACTAATTCCGACCACCACGCACAGGGATTTCAACCTCAATGAAAATGAAAACTAAGGATATAAAAATGAAGCTGGGGTGATGTACATCACCCATGTAACCTTGTATCTTCCCCAATATTTCTATTTAGAGAGAAACAAGAGGTTGAAGATCATGGTGTTTGATCTCAAATGTCATGATTCATGAAATTAAGACCACCACTGGCCTGCCTCTTGCTCGAGGACTTCAGAATCCAGTTCAAACTCAAGCAATTCACATTGTATAGCAAGATCCATATCAAAATAGTTTGGTGATATACCTCTGAAATGAAGCTTCAAACAACACGATATGCTCAAGTTCTTGATCCAATTTTGATCTGGAGATGTGATGATGATGCAAGGTCAAGGAATTAAGACTTGAAGATCAACTAATGATGTTGAAATTCAAGCTTGAAATTGAAAAATGAAAAATGAAATTCCTTTAAGTGAGGTTTGGTTTTGAGTTCTACAGCGTTTCAAATCTCGTTTAGGTTTTGTTTTTGAATGAGCAAGCACTTCCATTTATAGCTGAGCTTGATGCAAGGAGGTGTTTTGCTCGTGTGCATGAATTTTGGATCCTCCATGCATGGGCCTGTACAGGCGCATGTGAGGCCCAAAATTGAATGGAAATGCAAGCTGAGATCAAATGCAAGTGATTTGGACGTGCAACTGGCTTGGCATTAGCTTGTACATCAAGTTATAATGTGAATTGCACAAATGGACATAAACATTCATCTCTTCGAAACTCCCACATGTAAAATCCAAAAATGGTCTTGTAAATAATGGTTAGAAAGCTCTTGAAATAAGGAACAAAATATATGTTGGGAAAAAATCCATTTAGAGTCTGGAAATTTATGAAAACTTGTGGTGAAGTTTAGGGTACAAAACATGTTTAGGTCCCCTTTGAAACATTTTGCCAAAATTAAGCAACTTCAAGCCCCTCTATTTTAATGATGAAAGCCTCAAATGGAACAACCACAAACATCAAATTTGTATATATTCTCAAGATGATCAATGTAGAATTAAATTTTGCATCATTTGGATTTTTAATGAGAAAGTTATGGGCACTTGAAGTTGGACAATTTTCAAATCAATGACTTGGGTCCAAAGTGACCTATAATGTTTTGTATTATCACATGTGTTTCTTTTAGGATTATGAAATTTTTTCAAACATAACATTTTAATTATACATCTTAATCTTTCAAATTTAATTGGTCTCACCTAAAAATCATAAAAAATAAGGAAGTTATGTCCTTGGGAAGTTGACTCAAAATTAGCGTTTCAGTCAAAATGACCTATAGTGTTTTGAAATGAATGATGACCTTCCAAGTTTCAAATGGATTTTTGATGAACATGAACGTTGTTCATATGGTTCTTAAGAACATGTTTTCTCTTGGGGTCATCTTCATTTGACAAACACATAAAAAGTTAGGTCTCATGGATCCTCAGTTTAGTCAGATGACTTGACTGGGTAACTTCTCAAGGCCAAACTTCAAATATTGATGAATGAATGATTGAGAGTACTCACATAGGCTCATATATGCATAAAATAATGAATGAAAGAACTTCCCTTAATTAAATTTGATCATAGGTTGAGGTTGCTTCATGAGCAAGGCATAATCAATGCACAGTTGAATTAAGGTTTCCTTGGGAAACAATCCCCAAGCCCTTTGGGTTATCTTGATCAAATTGTCAAATTGAGATACTTGGGAGACATATATTATGATTAGGAACTTTGTGGACCATTGTCATGCTTGCTCTTATCTTCATCTAGCCACTTCATTGAGCTTAGGAGCCTCCTAGGAACATGGGAGCACATGATCACTTAAGCTTCAAAACAAAAAGAGTTAGTGACATATTTTTGTGCTCTTGGTTAGTAAACAAAATAAGAAAATCCATAATATACAATACAAGCATGCTTGGTGGTCTCAAACCACTCACACAAGTCCCACCTCTAGGGTTAAGGAGCCACACCTGCTATGATCCTTGAGGCAAAGCATTGAGCAAATGATATGATGCCATGAGGGATCTTAGGGTAAATATTAGGGTCTTACAGATTCCCCTATTTAAGGTCATTCTAGCCGGAGATATGAAGGTTAAAATCTTCGTCTCGACGAGGTAGAATGGGCTTAAATAATAACAAAGAGACGAATTTTGGTCCCTAAGAGAACTCATGATGCAAATGCATGCATGCAGAATAAAATCTTCATGGTGAATAATTGTCACAAAGGAAAAGAAATCAGGAGAAACTGAAGAATCCGTAGGAGTAACACACTCACTAGGGGGATAGAGACTCTGGGGAAATAAGGTAGAATGCGTGAGCAGGTCACGACTTGAAAACTTGCTGAGAGAAACGAAGGGATTCCACAAAAATAAATCAATGGAAAGACTCGAGCTGACGCAAAGATGCATGTATTGGGGAATATGCCAATACAGCAAAACTATCCACAAAGGATACCTCGGATAAAAATCCGGACTCATGCGGGGATGTCCATAAAGGACTCAGCTGAGTAAGCAACACCGAGGTATTAGCGACTACTAGGTAATAAACTCAAAAGGGAGACATATTGTCAAATCACCGGCTACTGGGTGAGAAAACAACACGCTCAGGGAGAAAGAATATCTAAGACCGGTATAAGGGTGAGAGATATCAATCGTCCGAAACATCTGAGGAGGACCTAAAAGGCAAATCTCAACTCAGGAAAATCTGACTCCACAGGGGGACAAAAAGTCATAATAGGGAGCAAAAGGAAGGAGCACCAGGGATACCGGTTACTGGGCATATAATAGGTGACCAACTAGGCGTGAATTGGGAATATATCCAAAACACTCATCATCTGAATGGAGGGCTGAAAAAGCAAACTCGACTTACAGGATGGACATTCGATTCCACAAGGAAATACGAATCTTACTCAACTGGGGAAGAAAAAGACTTCGACTGAAGAGCACATGAGATATATTATCTATTACCGTCATAACATAGATAACATACTCGCATGGAAGATCATCCACAACCGGTTACTGGGTTAATAAAGGATAAATCGACCGAAAAGAAAGGACATCGGGATACCGGTTATTGGGTATAAAATGATGACCAATCAAAAGGGAGAAACAATCATTACCAAACAAAAGGGTAAATAAAAGATGACTCGAAGGGGATAAATTGCCTGATGAAAGCAATTATCCAAGAGATATATCACCGGTTACTGGGTGGTATACTCGAAAATGAAGGAATATCAATACCGAATATTGGATAAAGACAACCAACAAATAATGGATTACATCTACCGGTTACTGGGTAGAAAACCACAGAAATAGGACTTACAACTACCGATTACTGGGTAGAAGGCCACAAAATCCACTGGGGAAAAGATGGACAATTATTGGTTATTGAGCAATCAAACAACTAGACCACAGGGAACTGCAGGGGAATAACAAGAAAGGAGTCGATCTAGGAGCAAACTAGAAAGACACAATAAAACAAGACTCAACCCGATGAGGATATAACTCAGGGGACTAATTCCATTCCAATACATAATTGGAGAGGAAACTGAAAAAAAATCATCCACGAGGTCATAACTCAGTGGGGAATAAAGAAGGAAAGATAGACACTTTCTGCCTATGAGGCTGACTATAAATGGAGAGATCAGACACAAACATCTGCTTGGGGAAGAACATTTCACCAATAGCAGGAGATAACAAGCAAAGATATATGGCAAGGAATGCAACATGAATATCTGAATGCTATGATTATGCATGTATATGCGTGGTTTATGTATGATTAATGCTGACAGACAGACATATCTAACACAAAAAGGTCCGAGAATCAAATGGACGGACACCCAGTATAACATCTCAAAAGAGAAAGGCCAGTCCCACAGAAGAAATCAATTATGATGGGGATGTATCAAATACCAAGAGTCACAGACCACCGTTGGGGATAGGCTAAGTCTCAGCTGGGGAACATGCACAGGTGTCAATAAGATCTGTCGCAGAAGAACTCTATTGGGGATCTTAGCGAGGGGTGATATGAGACTCCGTGGGGAACAACCACCAAACAGGTACACATCAATCCAAACACTCCCTTCTAACTGCTGGAGAAACCAACTCTGCTGAGGGAAGAAAGAACCATTGCTCTGTCGGGGAAGGAAATAACACATCTTCCTCATCGCCGTCCAATACTGGAAGAAATCATCAACCACGGAGGGGATACAAATGTCAAGCTAGGATCAAGCAACTCCACTAGGAATGGACTGTAGGCGACCATACTGGGGATAGTCTGCTACAAGCAACCCTATTGGGGATGGACTGTAGACCACTCGAAGGAGACTACCCTAGCTGAGGGAATCGAAAATGAATCCTTCATCAACATGTGCCATGCTGGGGGTGAGAAAAGGGGAACAACCCCTTCACCAACTACTCTAGGAAACTACCGCTGAGGAGATATCTGAAAGATAGTTATGCTGGGAACACATGCTTACTCCATCGAGGACTTCTACTCATACTTGGGAAAGAAAAACTTCCTCGTGAATAGAAAGCATACCAACTTTTATCAATCTATAAGGGATTTTAGGTCAGTCCACACAAGGGATGACAACCATATAATTGATAAAACACGAATGCTAGTGCCTGATGTAGAGGCATACACATCTCTAAAAGATCGAGGCCAAAACTCCAGACTCTCTAAGGAGTTGATAATGTTAATCTTTTATGTGCTCGGTAAGGAGACAACTTGAAAGTTGATGAAGAGGATATAACCATGCCAGAAGTATGAACAAATGTCTTACCTTTTGGTGATCGTACTATCCTTGGGAGAGCACTGAAAACATTGCATTTATCCTTTCAGTCTTCGTGAATGTTCACTTTGTTTAAAAACAATTTATAAAAAAACTTTATTTGTTTAAAACAATGATAATTATCAATTAAAACATGCAATCATTTGTTAAATAGAAACAAATAAGAGTGCAAAGAATTGGATAAAGGCTCAAATATATTTGATGGAATGGTAGTCCGCAAATGGCGAGACTCCATGGATCTTTACAAAAATTTGAAATTGGTGATATATATTGGAAAAAGGGCTACATTAAACATAATGATCGTTTCTCCACCAACTCTGAATCCACTATATTTGAAGCTTCAGTTGACGATGACTGAGCGAGAATCTTTGATAGATGATAGTTGAAGAACAAAGTTTTGTCAGGATGCAGTTACTTGCGAAATCCCTAATTTTTGCCTAGATTGCCCCAGAGTGAGGTACTTAATCTAGTGGGATGTATATATTATTCTTTTTTCATGTCTCTAACTTTTGCCTGGATCGCCCTTTCGGGTTTTCAATCCACCGAGACACTCATTTTTGCCTAAGTCGCCCTTTCGGGTTTTCAACTTAGCGAGCTATTCTGTTTTTATTTTTAGGCGAAGTATTTCTTGACTGAATCTGAATTCACTTGACGAGTGAAATCCTCCCCATCCATAGTTGTAAGTATCAAAGAACCACCTGAAAAGGCTCTCTTATCAACATATGGACCTTCATAGTTTGGAGTCCACTTGCCCCTGGAATCGGGCGCGAAAGACAAAACTTTCTGGAGGATGAGGTCACCTTCTCGGAACACACGAGGCTTGACCTTTTTATCAAAGTCTTTCTTCATCCTTTGTTGATATAACTGACCATGGCACATGGCAGTTAATCTTTTCTCTTCAATCAAATTCAGCTGGTCATAACGACTCTGAACCCATTCAGCCTCAGTCAACTTGGCTTCCATCAAGACTCTCATTGATGGGATCTCAACCTCCCCGGGGAGCACAACCTCCATGCCATATACAAGAGAGAAAGGGGTTTCCCCTGTTGAAGTGCGGACATATGTACGATAACCATGCAAAGCAAATGGCAGCATCTCATGCCAATCTTTGTACGTAGCAACCATCTTCTAGATAATCTTCTTAATGTTCTTGTTAGCAGCTTCAACAACCCCATTCATCTTGGGTCTATAGGGAGAAGAATTATGGTGTGCAATCTTGAATTCGCTACACAGCTCTTTCATCATCTTGTGGTTCAAGTTAGATCCATTATCAGTAATGATCTTGTCTGGCACACATAATCAGCATATGAGTTGATTCTTGATAAACTTCACAACCACCTGCCTAGTCACATTCGCATATGATGTCACTTCCACCCACTTGGTGAAGTAATCAATTGCTACGAGAATAAAACGATGACTATTTGACGCCTTTGGTTCAATCATGCCAATCATGTCAATTCCCCACATGGAGAAAGGCCCTGGTGAGGAAATAACATTCAGAAGTGTCGGGGG
The DNA here is from genome assembly GCF_024323335.1 of Lathyrus oleraceus. NCBI lineage: Eukaryota > Viridiplantae > Streptophyta > Magnoliopsida > Fabales > Fabaceae > Lathyrus > Lathyrus oleraceus. The sequence goes on from NC_066583.1 coordinate 418,734,078, forward strand.
AATATAAATCTTATCCGCATAAATCTGACACTTGTGGCATTTCTTCATATATTTACAGGAGTCAGACTCCATTGTTAGCCAATAGTAGCTTGCTCTCAACATCTTCTTTGCCATAGCATATCCATTGGAACGAGTACTAAATGAACCCTCATGGAATTTAGTCATCAATAAGTTTTCTTCGTGTCTATCCACGCATCTGAGCAGAACCATGTCAAAATTCATCTTATAAAGCACATCGCCATTAAGGTAGAAACTTCCAGATAATCTCCTCAAAGTATTCTTATCTTTAACAGATGCCCCAGGCGGGTAAGTCTGACTTTGGAGAAAGCCATTGATATCATAATACCATAGCTTATCATCTTTTACTTCTTCAACTGCAAACACATGTGCTGGTCTATCCAAGCGCATCACAGTAATATTGGGGACTTTATTCCAATATTTCAACATAATCATCGAAGCAAGCGTAGCAAGAGCATCTGCCATCCGATTCTCATCTCGAGGAATATGATGGAAGTCAACCTTAGTAAAGAAAGTTGAAATCCTCCTCGCATAATCTTTGTATGGGATGAGGCCAGGCTGATTCGTCTCTCATTCACCCTTAATTTGATTAACAACAAGGGTCGAATCACCATAAACATCAAGATGTTTGATCCTAAGATCAATACATTCTTCCAAACCCATAATACATGCCTCATACACTGCCATATTATTCGTGCATTTGAAAGTTAGCCTTGCTGTAAAAGGAAAATGTTTGCCCTGAGGAGTAATAATCACTGCCCCAATACCATTTCCATATTGATTAACAGCACCATCGAACACCATGCCCCATCGGGAACCAGGCTCTGGCCCTTCATCGAGCGTAGGCTCATCGCAATCTTTCATTTTCAAATACAAAATATCCTCATCTGGGAAGTCGTACTGAACAAACTGACAATCTTCAATTGGTTGATGTGCCAAGTGGTCATCCAAGATAATACCTTTAATAGCTTTTTGAGCTCGATACTCAATATCATACTCAGATAACAACATCTTCCAACGGGCAATCCTCCCAGTTAAAGTAGGCTTCTCAAAGATGTACTTGATTGGATCCATTTTGGATATCAACCAAGTTGTATGATTCAACATATACTGGCGTAAGCGCTTAGCGGCCCAAGTCAAAGCATAGCATGTCTTCTCAAGCATTGAGTACCGCGACTCACAATCAGTAAACTTCTTACTTAAGTAGTATATCGCATATTCTTTCTTCCCTGATTCATCTTGCTGACCAAGGACGCAACCCATGGAGTCATCAAGCACGGTCAAGTACATAATCAATGCTCTCCCTTCAACAGGCGGAGACAGAATTGGAGGCTCGGACAGATACTCTTTGATATTGTCGAAAGATTTCTGGCAATCCTCGATCCAATCATGACACTGATCTTTCTGGAGGAGCTTGAATATAGGCGCACATGTGGAAATCATGTGGGATATAAATCTCGAAATGTAATTCAAGCGGCCAAGAAAACCTCGGAGTTGCTTCTCAGTTTTGGGCGCAGGCATCTCTTGTATTGCTTTGACCTTGGCAGGATCAACTTCAATACCTCTTTCACTGATAATAAAGCCTAATAACTTGCCGGAACAGACTCCAAATGTACACTTGTTCGGATTCAAGTGGAGTTTGTACTTCCTCAAACGCTGGAAAAGCTTTAACAAGTGCTCTACATGTTCAACTTCCGTTCTCGACTTCGCAATCATATCATCAACGTATACCTCGATCTCCTTGTGCATCATATCATGAAACAAGGTAGTCATAGCTCGTTGATACGTGGCTCCGGCGTCCTTCAAACCGAAGGACATCACTCGATAACAGAATGTTCCCTAAGGTATGATGAATGTTGTCTTCTCTATATCCTCGGGTGCCATTTTAATCTGGTTATAACCGGAAAATCCGTCCATAATTGAGAAGACATTGAGTTTAGCTATATTGTCTACCAACATATCCATGTGTGGTAGAGTAAAATCATCTTTCGGACTAGCTTTATTCAAGTCTCGATAGTCCACACACATTCAGACTTTTCCATCTTTCTTAGTCACAGGCACAATATTGGCCACCCGTTGAGGATATGTAGAAGTCACCAGAAACCCCGCGTCCATTTGCTTCTGAACTTCCTCTTTAATCTTCACTTCCATATCAGGATGAGTTCTTTTAAGCTTCTGCTTCATAGGCACACACTTAGGCTTCAACAGCAAGAAATGTTGCATAATATCAGTATCTAGACCAGGCATGTCTTCATATGACCATGCAAAGACATCGTCATATTCTCATAGCAACTCAATGAACCCCTTCTTCACTGACTCTTCAAGGAGTGCCCCAATCTTCACTTCACGAATGCAGTCTTCAGACCCCAAGTTGACTGTTTCCAGATTCTCAAGATGCGGCTGGATGATCTTCTCCTCGTGCTCAAGCAGACGGGTAACCTCATCAGGAATCTCTTCAACATCATCTTCTTCTGCCTCAAATACAGGGAACTCAAAGTTGGGAGATGGTGTTGGATCATTATGTTCAATGGGTTTGATCAACCTGCATAATGATTTTGAGTATAAAAGAGATTTCAAAATTCAAACAAGGCAAATCATTATGCAGATGAAAAGATTGATTTTATTCTCTTTTTAGGGTTTTATGGTGATCACCAATTTCATGCAAAAAGCAAAAAGGAAAGATAATTTGGAAAAACAAACATTTAACATGGGATTATTGAATCAATATCATTGTATTAATCAAATATGCCAACAATGTCATCACTTCTCCCTTCGGCATGGGAGAAGGGTTTTCAAACAAAATGAACACATTACGTTGACTTATGGATAACTGTTGGAACATCAACAACGACCCAATTATTGCAGATTCCGCCAGGTATGACAAAGTTGCCAAGGTCTTCCTCTTCATCATCTTCCACTATGGCAGCAACCTCTTGGTCTTCAACAGTGTGGATGAAACCTCCATTCTGGAACAGCCCACGCTCATTTGAAACACCGGAAGAGTATCCTATGCCAGCTCGGGACTTGTTATCTTCCAATTCGATCATTTTCCCCAACCCAATAGTTGTGCCATGCTTAATGGCCAACTTCGCATCATTGTAGGGGACAAATGAAGAAAGTCCTTTCCTTCAAGGCTCAACAATAGATAAGGCTTGGAACAGAGTCCCAACCTCATCCTTAGCATTAATATAGGAAAATGAAGACAAATGACTGACCAAGAGAGCCTTCTCTCCCCCTATCACTACCAACTTCTTGTTTTTAACAAACTTCAACTTCTGGTGTAGGGTGGATGTCACGGCGCCTGCCTCGTGAATCCATGGTCTGCCATGCAAACAACTATAAGACAGATGAATATCCATGACCTGGAAAGTGATATGGAAATCACTAGCTCCAATCCTGATCGGGAGTTCTACTTCAGCGATCACGGTTTTGCGCGATCCATTAAACGCCTTAAGAACCACTCCACTCTGCCTCATGGGAGGACCCTGATAAGAAAGTTTGGCCAGAGTGGATTTTGGCAACACATTAAGCGATGATACTGTGTCCACCAACACATTGGACAAGGCATTATCCTTGCAGTTCATTGATATGTGTAAGGCCAAATTGTGGTCTTTTCCCTCCTCGGGAAGATCAGCATCACAGAAGCTCAGGTTGTTACAAGCGGTTATGTTTGCAACAATGCTATCAAACTGCTCGATTGTGACATCGTGGTCCACGTATGCCACGTCCAACACCCTCTGCAAAGCTTCGCGATGTGGCTCAGAATTCATCAACAAAGATAAAACAGATATCTTTGATGGAGTTTGTAGTAGCTGATCAACAACATTATATTCACTCCTTTTGATGAGCTTCAGCATCTCATCACAGTCCTCTCTCAAAGCGCCAGACTGGCCAACCAAGACAGGAGCTTTAACAGTTCTATCAACAACAGGGTCAACACCCTTCACAACAGGAGCAGGATTATTCGAAGAAGAAGTCCCCACGAGACCGGCAGGATGAACAACAGTCCTCTTCACAACATCTTCATGGGGTTTCGGCGGCGCCGAGAAAACACGACCATTACGGGTCACACCACTGATGTCAGAAATGCTCACTACAGAAGTTGAGGGCAACGACACCTCCTTTCCATCTTCTAGCATAAATGTGTTGTACCTGTAAGGAACAACCTTGTCTGATGAATACGGGACAGGGCCCGCTGGCTTGATTACTAGAGCTGGAGATACCTTCTTCTTGCTGCCACCATATTTAACGACAACGGGCACTGGAATTCTAAATACTAGGGAAATAACATCAACTTCATCCTCATTACGATTCTGAAGTATTTCGATCATTCCCTGATCCGACATCTCTTGGATGTCCTTTCTAACTTTTCGGCATCCTCTCTCATTGATAGTGCATACCTGGCACCTATCATGGTCATGCTCATAGTGGTTGTGTTCACACAACATCTTATGCATATCGACCAGAGATTGCCTTATGTCATTAACATACAGGACCTTATATTTGCCAGGGCATCCCTGGACCATATTAACTACAGCTTTCCCATGCTCGGGCAATGGGTTCTTCTTCACATTAGGACCTACATCCTCGAAAAACAAAATACCGCTTCTCACAAGGTCTTGCACCTTGGTCTTCAACAGGTAGCAAATCTCCACATCATGTCCGGGAGCACCAGAATGATATACACAATGTAGTTCAGGATTATACCACCACTGAGGGTTGGTTGGTATAACGGGAGGGTCTCGTTGAGTGATCAACTTTCTATCGATCAGAGAAGGATAGAGTTCAGCATATGTCATCAGAATCGAATCAAAAGTGACCCTCTTCCTCTCGTAGTTGTTGGTGCTGGTGTTATTGATGTTTCGAGGCTGATAGGCCTACTGTTGTTGACGATGTTGTTGTTGTTGTTGTTGATGATGATGAACTTCCAGAAAGGCAGGTGCTATATGAGCCACCTGGTGTTGGTTAACGGCAGGACGCACGTTCTTCCTCGTTATAGAGGGCCTTCTCTTAAGATGAGAGGACACAACATGTGTCTCTCCCTCTTTCATTTTAGCAAAGCCCCCATACCGTTTGCTGAAGAGCTATCATCCCTAGACAATCGTCCCTCACGGACCCCTTCTTCCAGTCTCATTCCCATATTCACCATTTCGGTGAGGTCTGAGGGAGCACTGGCGATCATCCTCTCATAGTAGAAAGAGCTCAAAGTCTTCAAAAAGATCTTTGTTATCTCTTTCTCTTCTAGGGTTGGCACTATCTGAGCTTCCAACTCACGCCATCTCTGGGCGTACTCCTTGAAGGTCTCCTTGTCCTTCTGCAACATTGCCCTCAGTTGGTCCCTATCAGGAGCCATATCCACATTATACTTGTATTGCTTGACGAAGGCCTCGCCAAGATCATTGAAAGAGCGGATGTTCGCACTCTCCAGCCCTATGTACCACCAGAGCGCAGCACCAGAGAGTCTATCCTGGAAGTAATGGATAAGAAGTTGGTCGTTATCTGTCTGAGTTGACATCTTGCGAGCATACATCATAAGATAGTTGAGCGAGCATGTGTTTCCCTTGTATTTCTCAAAGTCAGGTACTTTGAATTTAACAGGGATCTTCATGTTGGGCACAAGGCACAACTCAGCAGCACTCTTACCAAAGAGGTCCTTACCCCTCAGAGTCTTCAGATCCTTGCGCAGCTCAAGAAATTGGTCTTTTATCTCGTCCATCTTTTCATAAACGTCTGAGCCCTCAAATGGCTCAGAATGGTAGATGGTGTCTTCAACTCTTGGTAAAGTGTTCACAACGGGAGGTGGCACAGAAAGGATCGGGCTAGATGCCGGCAGAGAAGCGAGAGTAGGAGCAAAACCCTCAGGCACAAAATTGGCGGGCATTCCCTAAGGGAACACGACTGGCATAGATGGCGCAAAATGGGTTGTCGCAGCAGGAATAGTCAAGGTAGCAACCTCAGAAATGACAATCCTCTGGGGAGGAGTTGCAGGAGTGGGCGAAGCTTGGCTCTGGGCGGCCAACACTGACTCCATCGTGGTAGTCAGCCTAGCAATCTCTTCTTTTAGATCCCGGTTCTCTTGCTCTAAGTGCTCCATGATCCTCGGAAGATTAGCTCTTGTGTTATACCGGTGCGTCAGCTTGTCTTCAAAATAAATGAAGAGCAAAGAGTTAGACCACTGATTGAGAGCTCAGAACAAAACCTGCTTATGCATATGATGCATGCATTGTTTATGTATATGGTTTGTTTTAATCAGGGGAACTTTATAGAGATCTATTTGCAAATATTTGAAAATATCAATGATGCACATAGCAATAATATTTGGAAAACATTTTACACCAATGAAGTAGTACAGTTTTGGTAACCAAATACAATAAGAGAAAAGGAGAATAAACATCCTAAGCTCTCGAGATCGGAAGATAAGCTGCACGAAGCCTCTTCACCTCTCTCTCGTAAGATGCTTCCATATCGGCCTTTTCCTTTTTGAGTTGATCATACTTCCTCTTCCAAAACCTGGATGACTGAGGAAGAAGAGAAGTAACCACATCATCAGGCTCATCTATAACCTGATGCTCTAGAAATTCTATCATTGCATCCTTATCTCTAAGCTGCTGAAGAAGTTCCTCTCGCTCACGAATCCATGCACGCGACCGGTATTCATATCTTAACTCCTCTACTCCTTGGTTAGGGAGGGTTGATGGCCCAACAATAACCATAGGGGTAGGTCTCGGATAATCATATGGCATGCGGTACTCAAGAGCTCTCTTCCTCACCCAAGCGGTGTAGGGTTCCAAAGCAATGCAATTCTTTGGACCAAACTCCCTCCTTCCCTTCCTATGAACTTTGTGCCAGGCGCGGACCATCCTATCCTTCAAGTTCTGGGGATCTTTACCCTCTTGAAAGAATACACCTTCCAACAGAATGTTGTTAGGTTTATCCTTTAAGGGGAACCTAAGCTGACGGCGAGCCAAAACAGGGTAGTAGTTAATTCCACCACATGTGCCAAGAAGAGGCACATTTGAGAACTCACCACAAGACTCAATAATCTGGACACCATCATACACACAATTATACCAAAAGATATCATCATTAGTGAGACATAAATCTCATGGATCACTGTAGACATCCCTTGTTCTCCTTGAAGGCGAGCGTCTGTGGCAAGTGCGAAATAAACCACTTGTACAACAGAGGCAAATAACACACAATGGATCCACCACCCTTTGCATTCCTCATATGCAAAGAGAAATAAGTGTCACCCAACAGAGTCGGAACGGGATTAAGAGAAGAGAAAGTCCTAATAGCGTTCACATCCACAAAATTGTCGATGTTGGGAAATAACACCAGCCCATAGATGAGAAGTGCGAATATGGCTTCAAAGACGTCCTCACTCATGGCCTTTCCAAATAAAGTAGCTTGGGCAATGAGAAAATCAGATGGGAGACATTGAATTCCACTTTTGGTAGTCATATGAGCAACAATCTCAGATACATCTATGTGAAGCATGTTAGCAATCTCTTAGGAAGAAGGAACCCTTTCCAAACCACTGAACGACAATTGATCCAAGATAGGTATACCCACAAGATAGGCATACTCCTCAAGTGTAGGCAAAAGTTGGAAATCCGGAAAAGTGAAGCATCGATACAAAGGATCACAAAACTGCACCAACACACTCATCAGACCTTCATCCACCTTGGTAGAAAGAATAAACAGAAGCTTCCCATGGTGAGCTTTGAAGTTCAAAGGCTCTAATGCATAAGATGCCAAACTCCTTAACTCTTTCAAATCGGGTTCTCTGAAACTGTACTTCTTCGTATTCCTTCTTTGCTTATCCATGTCTGCAATTTTGCAAATAGCCCTCTTAAGTTCCTTGAAGATTTTCATTGTTGATGATATGGATGCAAATGAACGCATGAATGCAACAATCACACTCAAGGATCAAGCAAGTCACACCATAAAAAGGTCACGGGATTGCTCAAGTCATCCTCAATATCAATCATCCATTTTGGTGGATTATGGTTTACACCTTATCAACACCCAAGTTCCATTGATATTGAGGATATACGAGAACGGATCAACCACGAATCAAGGGTTTGTCGTAAGTCACGAGCATGGAGTCTCGGTTAAGAACCACCCAAAGGGAGTGTACTATGGGTAAACCTGACAATCATGTTCGAAAAAGGTCCCCATAGTCACCATCTCATCTTTCGGATATTATCGGATAAAACGACTTCTCGTATTCCAAAAATATTCTCAAGAGAGACTCTTATGAGTGTAGTATCGCGTAACAATCGTATCAAATCTTACACTTGAACGACCTTCGCACTGAAGGAGAATAGCCATCCAAGGCGTAGCGGAATTTAAAAAATTTCTCCTTTAATGATCCTAACAATGGGCATGATCAGTGATAAAATCCTTACCTCTTGTGGCGATCACGAACGTTGAACGATGATAACGCCTCTACTCAGTCCACACGAACGGATTCCTTCAATCTCAGTGCTAGCTGCTACGAATGAAGGCTTTGATTGAGAGAGAGAGAAACAGAATGCAAGAGTGACAATGCTTCTACCCAAGGGTTCTATTTATAGAACCACTTGTGTGGACTTCAAGCTAAAAAGCCCACTTAAGTGTATTTTGGCCCATATCTTATAATATGCCCAAAATCACTTAAGCATGTGGTACCTTACCATATTTCGTATTCCACTTAAGTGCACTGTACCTTACGGTGTTCCTTAGTTACTCTATTTCTCATCAATCTGTCGTTTGTGTGTGACCCTGTAGGTTTTCGCGACGTTGGCAATTATATTAAATCAAGCATTTAACATAATAAACAGTGAGCGGTATCTAGCAACACATCACTGCTACCCAAGACAAGAAAATGTCATGTGATCTGACAAATCCTTCTGTGATAATAATTATGTGTATAATTACCCTTTTGCCCTTATGTCTATATTGAGCACAAGGTATAGACCGTGTCATCCTTGTCCAGTTCAATATTGGGCCCATAAACATTTATCCTGTTACGCAGGATGGGCAAATTCCATCTAGGTCACTCATGTCCCTTAGCATGCTTTGTGGAGTACCCATCAACTGTCTTTATGGATATCTAGTTACGGACAACGTTGGATCAGCAATAAAGCACTCGACTCTACATCTAGGGTTCATAGTGGTTTCAGTTCGAAGAGTGGTATAGACCATTATCACCATGAGAATAACTTATGACACTTTGCATAACATTCTATATAGTATTCTCATAGCGGGTCAATCCAGTATAAATATTACTCTTAATATTCATACCTATGTTTAAGACTTGATAACTCTTTATCCATGATCCATGAGATGTGGTCATCAGTCTACAAACATAATAGTCTCCATGATTTAATGTTATCCCACTTCACAATAAAGCTTGACTACGGATACTTTAAGAATAGTGTCCTTATGTTTAATGTGATCTCATGATTAAGTCATACTTGATACATTAAACGGACTAGCTATTTCGGGGACTTTATTAAACAAACATAATAAAGAACAAGCCTTTTATTATTAATAAATAATTCGATACAAGTACCAAAAGTGTTGGCCTCTAGGGCTTACACCAATAATCTCCCACTAGCACTAGAGCCAATCAGGCATACCCCTAATGCCCATAGATCTAGTATGGCCATCATGCTTCTGCTACGCAAGAGGCTTTGTCAGTGGGTCAGCAATATTGTCAAGTGTGGGTATTCTACATATTTTCACATCTCCTATATCTATTATCTCTCGAATGAGGTGATAAAGCCTAAGTATGTGTTTGGATCGTTGGTGAGATCTAGGCTCCTTAGCTTGTGCGATAGCACCATTGTTATAACAATAGAGACCAATGGGATCCACAATGCTAGGAACTATGCCAAGTTCACTAATGATCTTTTTGATCCAAACAGCTTCCTTTGCTGCACTTGAGGCAGCAATATACTCGGCCTCAGTTGTAGAATCAGCAATTGTATCTTGCTTTGAACTTTTCCAGCTCACAGCGCCACCGTTTAAGCAAAACACATAACCAGATTGCGATCTAAAGTCATCCTTATCTGTCTGGAAGCTGGCATCGGTGTATCCAATTACCACCAACTCTTCCTGACCTCCATATATCAAGAATGAGTCCTTAGTCCTTCTCAAGTACTTAAGAATGTTCTTGACAGCTACCCAATGGGCATCACCAGGATCAGATTGGTACCTACTCATTGCACTTAAAGCATACGAGACATCTCGTCGAGTACATAACATGGCATACATGATAGATCCTATTGCAGATGCATATGGAATCTTATTCATGTGATCCCTTTCTTTCTTAGTTGAAGGGGATTGTGTTTTTGATAGACACATGCCATGTTGCATAGGTATGAATCCTTTCTTGGAATCATGCATGTTAAAGCGTCTCAGCACTTTGTCTATGTACGTACTCTGACTTAGGCCAAGCAGTTTTTGTGATCTATCTCTATAGATTCCGATTCCTAATATATAGGCTGCTTCACCTAGGTCCTTCATAGAAAAGCATTTCCCCAACCAAGACTTTACTTGTTGCAGGGTAGGGACATCGTTTCCAATGAGTAATATGTCATCTACATATAATACCAGGAAAACGATCATGCTCCCACTAACCTTCTTGTAGACACAAGGCTCATCTTCGTTCTTGATGACTTCTGGAAGCTTGCTTCAATCCATATATTGACCTTTGTAACTTACATATCTTTTGGGCTTCTTCTGGTATGTCAAATCCTTCAGGTTGTGTCATGTACACATCCTCAAGAAGATTCCCATTAAGGAAAGTAGTTTTGACATCCATCTGCGATATTTCATAATCATGATATGCAACGATAGCAAGTAAAATCCGAACAGATTTAAGCATTGCAACTGGTGAAAAGGTTTCATCATAGTCAACCCCATGAATTTGTTTATATCCTTTTGCAACTAGTCTTGCCTTATAGGTATGTACCTTACCATCCATGTCAGTCTTCTTTTTGAAGACCCACTTGTATCCTATAGGGTTAACTCCTACAAGAGGCTCTACCAAGGTCCAAACATGGTTTGCGTACATGGAATCCATTTCAGATTTCATGGTTTCTAGCCACTTCTTAGACTCGGGACCAGTTATGGCCTCTTGGTAGGTCACAGGCTCATCTTGATCCATGAGTAATACATCCCCTTGATCTGTTATGAGATATCCATATCTCTCAGGTAGGTGACGTATCCTGCTTGACCTACGCTGGTCTTGTTCTACTTGAGCTGGTTGCTCTTCCACAACTACTTGTGTTTCCTGCTCTAATTCCTCCATAGGTGTATCGATGCTTTGCGATTCTTGAATTTCTTCAAGCTCTACTTTCCTCCCACTGATTCCTTTGGAAATAAAATCCTTTTCTAGGAAAACTCCAGTTCGAGCGACAAACACTTTGCCCTTAGAAGGATTGTAGAAGTAATACCCTCTTGTTTCTTTAGGATACCCCACAAATAAGCATCTGTCAGATTTGGGCTCAAGCTTAGTTGAAATTTGTCGTTTCACATAAACTTCGCAACCCCAAATCTTCATGTATGACATATGTGGTTTCTTACAACTCCATATCTCATATGGTGTCTTCTCAACCTTTTTGGATGGAACACGGTTAAGTGTGTCAGCTGCTGTCAATAGTGCATGTCCCCAAAAGGAGTTTGGAAGATCGGCGTGACTCATCATGGATCGGACCATGTCTAACAGGGTTCGATTTCTTCTCTCAGATACACCATTCCATTGGGGTGTTCCAGGAAGAGTAAGTTGGGATAGGATCCCACACTCTTTCAGATGGTCATCAAACTCTAGGCTTAAATACTCACCACCTCGATCAGATCGAAGAGTTTTAATATTCTTACCTAGTTCGTTTTGTACTTCATTCTTGAATTCCTTGAACTTTTCAAAGGACTCTGATTTGTGTTTCATTAAATACACATAACCATATCTACTGAAATCATCAGTAAATGTGATGAAGTACTGAAAACCTCCTCTGGCTGGTATGTTCAGTGGTCCACATACATCAGTATGTATGAGGGCCAAAAGATCATTAGCTCTTTCACCTTTTCCTGTGAATGGAGACTTTGTCATCTTTCCAATTAAACAATATTTGCATGTCTCATATGATTCATAATCAAAAGAGTCCAATAGTCCATCTTTATGGAGTTTGAAAATGCGTTTCTCATTTATGTGGCCTAATCGACAATGCCAAAGGTAAGTTGGATTTAACAAATTAGGTTTCATCCTTTTGGTATTAATGTTATAAATAGGCATTTCAAGATCAAGGACATATAGTCCATTGTTCATTTGTGCAGAAGCATATAATATATCATTTAAATAAATTGAGCAACAATTGTTCTTTATTATAAATGAAAACCAAACTTGTCCAAACAAGAAACGAAAATAATATTCCTGCTAATTGCAGGTACATAATAGCAGTTCTCTACCTGAATTATTAAACCACTAGGTAAAGTCAATACATAAGTTCCTACGGCTAAAGCAACAACCTTTGCTTCATTTCCAACTCGTAGGTCGACTTCACCTTTTGCCAAATCTCTACTCCTTTTTAGTCCCTGCGCATTTGTACAAATGTGAGAACCGCATCCAGTATCTAATACCCATGATGTTGAAGTAGATAAATTAATTTCAATAACAAAAATACCTGAAGTTGAAGTCTCTACTCCATTCTTCTTATCTTCCAGGTACTTTGGGCAGTTTCTCTTCCAGTGTCTGGTCTTACCGCAATGGAAACAGGTGCCTTCTTTTGCTATGCCTCCACTAGGCTTTAAAGCAACAACGGTGGGTTTGGGTTTGGCAACTTCCTTGCCTTTCCCTTTATCACCCTGCTTAGTGGGCCTTTTGTTCTGTCTCTTTCCATTTCCGATCATCAGAATGGACTTCCCTTTTGACTTCAGATTCTGCTCAGCAGTTCTTAACATGGCGAGCAATTCAGGAAGATATTTGTCCATATCATTCATATTGAAATTTAGGACAAATTGACTGAATCTATCTGGCAACGATTGCAAGATAAAATCAGTCACAAGTTCCTTTCCGAGGGGAAAACCCAATCTATCAAGGTTTTCCACATACCCAATCATCTTGAGCACATGGGGACCTACAGGGGCTCCCTTAGCTAACTTGCCTTGAAAAAAGGCTTTTGAAACTTCAAACCTCTCATGCCTTGCTTGCTCTTGATAAAGCAATTTTCTGGTGTTCGGTCATATCGAACGCTGCCATGTTCTCATGTTGCTTTTGCAATTCTGAGTTCATGGTAGCTAGCATGAGACAAGCAGTTTCATTGGCATCATCGACATGCTTCTTATAAGCATCTCTTTCTGCCTTAGGTGCAGAACTAGGAGGTTCCTCTTCAGGAACAGGTTTCTCCAAGACATACAGCTTTTTATCATGTTTGAGGATAATCCTCAAGTTTCGGTGCCAATCCAGAAAATTTGTCCAAGACAATTTTTCTTTGTCAAGGATTGATTGCAAGATGTTGTTAGAGGTGTTTTTTGTCATGGTAATCTACATAAGAATTAATGAAAATATAAGTATCATTGACATATTTAATTAGGCCTTTAATTAAATATGCTCCCACTATATTACTCAAAACAAATGACCCTCATCATTTGATTCGGAAAATCCTGTTGGAAGATTTTCTAGTGGGTCGAGATCCATATTTCACTTTGTTCTAAGTCCGCGTAGGCGGATTACACAAAACTAGGTTATTTAGGTAGGAACTCCTTCCAATTGTATCTAATACAACTTCCGAATATTTTAGTTGGGTGAATAACTCCTTATTCCAATCCATCACATGGATAATTCCCAACTCTTGCTTCTAAACATATATAATCTTATTATAATTTGTTTAGACAAGTTTGACCCATTGTTTTAACAATTGTATATTACAATTATCCCATCGCACCTTACTAATATAGAATATGCACCTCGCGTAGGCGAAACCTACATTATCCGATACTAGTCTTGATGAGTGTTAAAACTTGGAAAACATAAACTTAATATTTAATTTAAGGGAATTTGCAATTATTCTGATCTCACCGGCTTATTTATCATATAAATCGTCTCTCACATGCATCAACATACATACACATGCATCAACATACATATATAGTGAAACAGTTATGGCCCCTAGCGCAATTATTCTCCCAAGCCAATGAGAGAACCTAAGCTAACCTAATAACAATCTAAGCTTCTCCAAGAAAGATCTTCAAGGTTGTCCTCCTTTGGCACTGATTCTTTGCTTGCTTCATAACATTACATTACATAAAGAAACTTGTTTTACATACGAGGGAGTGAGATGAGAAAAGAAGTTACATTGAGAGATTAAAAGAGAGGCATGACATGCAGGTCGTATTTTAAAACCCAAAACAAAATAAAGGAAAACTAAGGCCATAACCGATCACCACAAGACAATAATAAACACATTATTACTATTATTAATTCTTTTAAATAATTAAAACCAAATTAAATCTCGACGACCGATCACATTACACAGAGTTAGCCGAACGGGTGAAGTTTGCCTTGCGTTAACTGGTTAACCATATGCGTTAACCGGTCAACACTGTTTGAAAATCTGTTCAAAATTTGTATTCTGTTTTGTGTTAACCAGTTAACCAAATACGTTAATCGGTTAACACTGTTAAAAAACTTTTAGGAAGGTGTATTCCGTTACGCGTTAACTGGTTAACCATATACGTTAACCGGTTAACACTGTTTGAAAATCTTTTAGAAAACAGTATTCTGTCTTGCGTTAACCGGTTAACCATATGCGTTAACCGGTTAACACTGTTCGAAAAAGTGTTTAGAAAGCACAACTCTTGTGCAATCACAACCCCAATCGCAAAACTCTCTGACAACACAACCCTTGTGCCGTCACTAACCCTGATGCACCAATTTCAAACCGTCAAACACATCTCGATTGTTGATTCAGTATGATTGATCAACACGTCATTGCTTCACCATACTAATGTCGGATCAAGAAGCAAACGACCATTGATCGCTCAAAGGAAAACAACCATTGAGTGTTTGAATGAACGAAACAAGAACACTATACCATATATAATGTATTTTGCATAAGGATTACATATATCATATATATAACTTGATCGATCTCAATTTAATCTTTGATTCATTATGTTTTAATTGTATTAATACAGAAAATAAACAGTTATCAGATTCACGGTTTCGTAAGTGGCTCTGATACCACTGAAGGAGAATAGCCATCCAAGGCGCAGCGGAATTTAAAAAATTTCTCCTTTAATGATCTTTACGAATGGGCATGATCAGTGATAAAATCGTTACCTCTTGTGGCGATCACGAACGTTGAATGATTACAACGCCTCTACTCAGTCCACACGAACAGATTTCTTCAATCTCAGTGCTAGCTGCTACGAATGAAGGCTTTGATTGACAGAGAGAGAAACGGAATGCAAGAGTGACAATGCTTCTACCCAAGGGTTCTATTTATAGAACCACTTGTGTGGGCTTCAAGCTAAAAAGCCCACTTAAGTGTATTTTGGCCCATATCTTATAATATGCCCAAAATCACTTAAGCGTGTGGTACCTTACCATATTTCGTATTCCACTTAAGTCCACCGTACCTTACGGTGTTCCTTAGTTACTCTATTTCTCATCAATCCGTCCTTTGTGTGTGACCTTGTAGGTTTTCGCGACGTTGGCAATTATATTAAATCACACATTTAACATAATAAACAGTGAGCGGTATCTAGCAACACATAACTGCTACCCAAGACAAGAAAATGTCATGTGATCTGACAAATCCTTCTGTGATAATAATTATGTGTATAATTACCCTTTTCCCCTTATGTCTATATTGAACACAAGGCATAGACCGTGTCATCCTTGTCCTGTTCAATATTGGGCCCATAGACATTTATCCTGTTACGCAGGATGGGCAAATTCCATCTAGGTCACTCATGTCCCTTAGCATGCTTTGTGGAGTACCCATCAACTGTCTTTATGGTTATCCAGTTACGGACAATGTTGGATCAGCAATAAAGCACTCGACTCTACATCTAGGGTCCATAGTGGTATTAGGTCGAAGAGTGGTATACACCATTATCACCATGACAATAACTTATGACACTTTGCATAACATTCTATATAGTATTCTCATAGCGGGTCAATCCAGTATAAATATTACTCTTAATATTCATACCTATGTTTAAGACTTGATAACTCTTTATCCATGATCCATGAGTTGTGATCATCAGTCTACATTCATAATAGTCTCCATGCTTTAATGTTATCCCACTTCACGATAAAGCTCGACTACGGATACTTTAAGAATAGTGTCCTTATGTTTAATGTGATCTCATGATTAAGTCATACTTGATACATTAAACGGACTAGCTATTCCAGGGACTTTATTAAACAAACATAATAAAGAAAAAGCCTTTTATTATTAATAAATAATTCGATACAAGTACCAAAAGTGTTGGCCTCTAGGGCTTACACCAACACGCACTACGTCCTAAAATAGGCCAAGATGGGCTAGGTATCTAAGGTCCATGGCTTCTAAGGTTTATATTGGAAAAAGTAATGCCTAACCACGACTACCCGTGTGACATTATTGATCCCAACAAGACCTCCACCAAGTGAATGGGCTCGCAAGTCAACTTGCTAAGGAATAACTCCACACAAGTCAACAAGACTATGCCATTCTCCTATCATAAGTGCACTCGAGTTCGGGTATAGAACTCATCTCACAAGAGACCACTAAGCACACAAGCAATTAGTATATCAAACAATTCATACCTTACAAACAATACAGTCATCCCAAATTTGCAAAAAAATATGTCACAAATAAATACAACACATATAAGCAAAAAGTAGGCTAAACCCACTAGGAAAAAATATTCCCCAGCAGAGTCGCCATTTTTCTGTAGTGGGGTATTCGTTACCTTATGGTTTATTGACTAAACCAAAAGTAAACATACAATTCGATTCGCCACCGCACTTTTAGTTGTCCAAAGGAAAGGCTAAAAAGTGAATAAAAGCCAAGTAAGAAGTTTTATCAAATCAAAAACTAATAAAAATGTCAGAGATCTAGGTAAGGGGGTTGGTTATGAAATGGGAAGGTTTTAAGCACCCAAAACATCCTTAGTACTCTAAGGGAACCTCTTTTTTGCAAACAAGTGTTGTAGGTTGGTATTTGTGAAAATATGTGCAAAGGATTGGAGGGATGAGAAAAGAATAGATTATATTTACAATTTTGTTGTTTGAATTGATGAAAACCTCGTAGTTCGGGGTAAAAATCTCAAATATTGGTGAATTGATTTGTCAAAAGCCTTAAGGTCTTTTGTTATTAAAGGGAGAAAACTCAACCTAAACCAACAATCCACCATGTGAGGAAGGCTTCAACATACTAGTGAGGGGTTAACCCTATAATAAGTATGGAAGACTTATAATCCAACCACTAAGGATAAGGTGAGGTTTACATCAACCACTATGATAACTCACACCTATGACTAATGTTTATGAAAAGGTTTAGCAAAGGTGGTCATTGGAACCACAAAATCAACTTGAAGTGAGTTGTATTTACAAGTTAGATTTATTTACAAAATGAAGTCAAAGTTGAATTAAGATTCATTTACAATGAGTATTAATGAAAAGATTTTGAAAAGTCAAAGGCATAAGGCCTAGGTTTCTAATTTGAAAATACTGTCAAAGTTTGCACAAAAAGTTTGGTTTTGGTTAGAGTGGAGAGAAGAAGAGAAGGGCTAGTCCTAAAGCATACAAAGATAAGAGAAAGAGATAAAACCCTTGGAGTTCCTTTTCTTGAAATCATAGAGATGATTCAAGATGCTCATTTCCTTTGGACTTAACAAACAACAAGCAATCACACAATTATAGATTCAAGCTCCTAGGATCTCCATTTGGCTTGTCTCTCTTAACTTGGCTACTCATGACAATGGTCCTTATTACTATCTCAAGATGGAATCCTTATCACACAAGAGCAAACATCAAAAAGTTCACAACACAATAAGAGGAATGAACAAAGAATGACTTTTGGAAAGGAAGTCCTTTGAAGTCAACTTTGAAATTTAGCATTCTAAAGGCATGAGGCCTAGTTGCTCTTCAACAATTTTAGCATTCTAAAGGCATGAGGCCTAGTTGCTCTTGAACTCCTTTAAGCATAGGTAAGTCCTATATCTAAGTCCTTTATCCTTTTTGCATTGGGTTCACACGAACAAAGATAAAACAAACACAAAGCAACAATATATATATATATATATATATATATATATATATATATATATATATATATATATATATATATATATATACACACAATAATGAGCTCAAATGAGCAAAAGGAAAATGACATAAACATAAAGTATGTGCTCAAGTGAGCAAAGGGAAAAACAATATGAATAAATGAGCAAGAAATTAAATTGCATTAAAGTAAATTGCAAGAAATTAAATGCTCAAATTAAAGTTAGTAGTTAGTATGGTTAATGTTAGTGTGTCATAAGACAATTTAGCGTTATGTTAAGCAATCCTAAGTGGACTAATGTAGTAGTCACACCTATCTGAGGTCGGTCAATAAAACTATAGGCAAATAAACACAAGTTAAAGATCATGACTAGTAAGCCAAGCTCCTACAACTTCCCATGCCAAAAGAAAAGAGCAAAGGTCATCTATGGACTTTAGGTTTTTTTCTTGACCAAGAAGCAACCTATCTTTGACACAAAGTAACTCACTTGATCATGGATCAAGTTGAATTTGATATGGATCAAAGAAGGTTAAACCTCTCATATGTCAAGACCAACCATAAGACATTAAGTCATTGGCTAAAATAAAAAGAAGTGAGATGAAGATGAAAAGAAATAAAAGGAGAATCCAAATGTCAAACACAATTGGTCAAAAGTGAATCAAATCATCATCAATCAATGCTAAACAGAAGAGAAATGAAGATTAGAAGTCAATAAGTCAAACATAGTTTTTGGTATTTTTGGAATTAAAATAAATGCAAAATTAAAATGGACAAAATATAGTCAAACCTCAAATTCAATTCAAATTAACTTAAACAAGTCCAATTAAATTCTCATAGGTCTAACATGGTCAAACAAGATTTGACAAATTTTTCCAACAATTTTTGAAATCAGAAACTATTTTAAAACAATTAAAAACAAAGAAAAATAACACAAATGAATTAAAATCTCAAATAAATCTCAAATCAATTAAGAAATTGATGAGACTATTTTACATTGACTTATCATGATCCATATGTGTTAAGAAAAATAATTATTAAATGAAGTTACAAAAATAATTAAAAATCAGAATATGAAACTAGATTTTTCAAGAAATTGTTTGCCATTGGTCTCATATTTTTGAGACTTCAAATAAAATATTTATGAATATTTGAAAATTAAAGGAATTAATGAAATTAAAACAAAAATAAGAAAATCAGGAAAATCCAGTGCCACATGATCCTTTCATTAATTGACGTGGCATGATCACATGGTTTAGAAGCGCTGGAGCACGAAGGACCTTCGTCAAGCGCGCCACATATGGAATTAAAAGAAGTCAAACAAATGGAAGGCTGAGATTATAACATTTAAATGAGATCCAAATGTTCAGATGCTCCCACGTGGGGATGGTGGTGGAAACCACCCTCTTCTCCGACCAGGCAACTAATTCCGGCCACCACGCGCAGGGATTTCAACCTCAATGAAAATGAAAACTAAGGATATCAAAATGAAGCTGGGGTGATGTACATCACCCATGTAACCTTGGATCTTCCTCAATGTTTCTATTTAGAGAGAAACAAGAGGTTGAAGATCATGGTGTTTGATCTGAAATGTCATGATTCATGAAATTAAGACCACCACTGGCCTGCCTCTTGCTCGAGGAATTCAGAAAACAGTTCAAACTCAAGCAATTCACATTGTATAGCAAGATCCAAATCAAAATAGTTTGGTGATTGTAAGACCCTAATTTTGACCCTAAGATCCCTCATGGCATCATATCATTGCTCATTGCATTGCCTCAAGGATCATAGCATGTGTGGCTCCTTAACCCTTGGGTTGGGACTTGTGTGAGTTGGTTTGAGACCACCAAGCATGCTTGAATTGTAAATTATTGCTTTTCCTATTTTGTTACAAACCAAAAGCACAAAAATATGTCACTAACTTGTTTTGTTTTGAAGCTCAAGCAATCATGAGATCCCTTGCACCTAGAAGGCTCCTTTGCTCATTAAAATGGCTAGATGAAGATGAAAGCAAGCATGAAAATGGTTCCCAAAGCTCTCAATCATCATATACGTCTCCCAAGTATCTCAATTTGCCAATTTGATCAAGATAAACCAAAGGGCTTAAGGATTGTTTCTCAAGGAAACCCTAATTCAACTGTGCATTGACTGTGCCTTGCTCTTGAAGCAACCTCAACCTATTATCAAATTCAATCAAGGGAAGTTCTTTCATTCATTATTTTATTCATATATGAGCCTATGTGAGTATCCTCAATCGTTCATTCATCAAGATTTGAAGTTTGTCCTTGAGAAGTTGACCAATCACTTCATCTGACCAAATTGAAACCCACTGAGACCTAACTATTGATGTGTTTGTCAAATAAAGATGACCCCAAGATAAAACAGGTTCTTAAGAACCATATGAACAACTTTCATGTTTATCAAAATTTCATTTGAAACTGGGAAGATCATCTTTCATTTCAAAACATTATAGGTCATTTTGACTGAAACCCTAATTTTAGGTCATCTTCCCGAGGACCTAACTCCTTAATTTTTTATGATTTTGAGGTGAGACCAATTGCATTGGAAATCTTGATATGTCTAATTCAAATGAAATGTTGGACAAAATTTCATAATCCTAAAATAAAGACATGTGATAATACAAAACATTATAGGTCACTTTGGAACAAAGCCATTGAATCTTGAAAAAGTCCAACTTCAAGTGCCCATAACTTTCTTATCAAAAATCCAAATGATACAAAATGTAAGTCCAAATTGATGATCTTGAAAATATCTACAACTTTGATGTGGGAGGATTTTCCATTTGAGGCTTTTATCACTGAAACAGAAGGGCTTGAAGTTGGTCACTTTTGACAAATTTTTCAAAAGCATGTTTTGCACCTCAAACTTGATGATCAGTTTTCACAATTTTCCAAACTCCAAATGGAGTTTTGTCCAACATAGCTTTTGTTCCTTATGTCAATAACTTTCCAACTATTAATCACATGCCTATGTTTGGATTTTTATGTGTGACTTTCGAAGAGAAGAACATTTGTGATCCATTATGCATTTCAATTGGAATCTTCATGCACAAGCAAACACCATTCAACTTACATGTCCATTTACATTTGGTATGAGCTCAACTTTCATTTCCATCAGCTTTTGGGCCTCACATGCGCCTGTACAGGCCCATGCATGGAGGACCCAATGGTCATGCACACGGATTCTTCACCTCATTGCTTGTAGTTGCAGCTATAAATACATGCCTTGCCTCATTCAAAAGAGAACCCTGGATTCAACCTGAAGCTCTGCAGAAATTTAAACCCAACCACACTAGAGGAATTCTGATTTTATTTTCTCAAATTCAAACTTGAATTTCAACTTCCTTGGTTGATCTTCAGTTTCTAATTCCTAAGCCTATCATCATCATCATCTCCTGATCAAGTTGGAAGCAAGAATTGGAGCAAATCGTGTTGTTTAAAGCTGCACTTCAAAGGTTTATGCTCAAATTGTTTTGATCTACATCTCCTTATATAATGTGATTTGCTTGTGTTTATTTGGTTCTCTGAAGTCCTCGTGTGAGAGGCAAGCCAATGATGGCTTTGATTTTGTGAATTGATGCATTTCAGATTGAACACCTGGATTTTCCATCTCAGATTTCTCATTCCATAGAGATCTTGAGAGAAATCCAAGGTTACAAGGGTGATGTACATCACCCCAACTTCATTTTGATGTAAGGCACGTGCATTTTGGTTGAGGTTTGAAAACCTGCAACTGGTGGCCGGAAACAGTTGGCTCACCGGAGAAGACGGTGGTTTCCACCACCGTCCCCACTTGGATACCTTCATGTCCATTGGATCTCATGCGCCCGTTCTAATCCTAGCCCTTGTTTCATTTGACTTGTTTTAAAACGTTTTGCAACGTGTTTGACTGATGCCTACCATGCGCGCACGCTTCTGGACCACTTGATGTGTCCGCGTCATTTAATGAAGCTGATCATGCACTCCTGATTTTTTCTATTTTTCTAATTTCTATTTTATTTTCTTTTATTCCATTTATTTTCAAAAATTCATAACTCTTTTATTTGGAATTACAAAAATATGGGACCGATTGCAAAATTTTTCTTTTAAAATCTAGTTTCATAATCTGATTTTTAATTATTTTTGTGATTCCATTTAATATCTTTTGTGAATTATTTTGTTTTTAATAGTTTTTAATTAATTTTAAATACTTTTTGATATTAAAATATTCCAAATTGATCATGATAAGTCAATGAAAAATATTCTCATCAATTTCTTAATTGATTTGAATTTTAGTTCATTTGTGTTATTTTTCTTGATTTTTAATTGTTTTAAAATAGTTTCTGTCTTCAAAAAATATTGAGAAAATTTGTCAAACCTTGTTTGACCATGTTAGACTTATGATGATTCAATTGGACTTATCCAAGTTGATTTGAATTGAATTTGAAGTTTGACCATACTTTGTTCACCATTGATTGATGTTTGACTTCTAATCTTCATTTCACTTCTGTTTACCATTGATTGATGTTGATTCCATTCACATTTGACCATTGTATTTTGGTTATGTCATTTGAATTCTTATTTCGTCCATTTTCATTTCATCTTCATTCTTCTTCTTTTTATTTTGGCCAATGAGTTAATGATTTGTGGTTAGCATTGACATATGAGAGGCTTAACCTTCTTTGATCCAAATCAAATTCAACTTGATCAAAGATCAAGTGAATTACTTTGTGTCCAAGATAGGTTGCTTCTTGGTCAAGCAAAGAACCTGAAATCCATACAAGGCCTTTCTTCTTTTCTTTTGGCATGGCAAGTTATAGGAGCTTGGCTTACTAGTAATGATCTCTAACTTGTGTTTATTTGCCTATAGTTTTATTGATCGACCTTAGATAGATGTGACTACTATATTAGTTCACTTACAATTGCTTAACATAGCGCTAAATTGTCTTATGACACACTAACATTAACTACTAACACTAACTTTAATTCAAGCATTTAGTTCTTGCAATTTACTTTAATACAATTTAATTTCTTGCTCATTTATTCATATTGCCTTTTCCCTTTGCTCACTTGAGCTTATATTTTATGTCTATGTTATTTTCCTTTTGCTCACTTGAGCCTATTATTCTGAATAAATATATTGCGGCTTTGTGTTTCTTTTGTGATTGTTTGTGTGAACCCAATGCAAAAAGGAGAAAGAACTTAGAATTAGGACCTTACCTATGCTTAAGGGAGTTCAAGAGCAACTAGGCCTCATGCCTTTAGAATGCTAAACTTGTTGAAGAGCAACTAGGCCTCATGCCTTTAGAATGCTAAACTTGTTAAAGAGCAACTAGGCCTCATGCCTTTAGAATGCTTAATCTTAAAAGTTCACTTCAAAGGACCCCTAATCTAAAGTCTTTCTTTGTCCATTTCTCTTATTTGTGTTGTGAACCTTTTGATTGTTTGTTCTTGTGTGATAGGATTCCAATCTTGAGATAGTAAGAAGGACCATTGTCATGAATAGCCAAGTTAAGAAAGACAAGACAAGCCAAATGGAGATCCTAGGAGCTTGAATGTGATACTTATTTGAGTACTTGAGTTAATTGCTTGTTGATTGCTAAGTCCAAAGGAAAGGAGCATCTTGAATCATCTTTATGATCTCAAGAAAGGAACTCCAAGGGTTTTATCTCTTCTCTTATCTTTGCATGTTTAGGACTAGCCCTTCTCTTCTTCTCTCCACTCTAACCCAAGCCAAACTCATATTGTGCAAACATTGACATTGTTTTCAAAACTAGAAACCTAGGCCATATGCCTTTGATTTTCCAAACTCTTTTCATTAATACTTATGTTAAATGAACCTTAAGTCAACTTTGACTTCATTTTGTGAATACTCCTAACTTGTAAATATAACTCACTGCAAGTTAATTTTATGGTTCCATTGGCCACCTTTGTTAAAACTGTTCATAAACATTAGCCATAGGTTTGAGTTATCATAGTGGTTGATGTAAACCTCACCTTATCCTTAGTGATTGGACTATAAGTCTTCCATACTTATTATAGGGTGGATCCGTCACTAGTATGTTGAAAGCTCACCTCACATGGTGGATTGTTGGTTTAGTTTGAGTTTTCTCCCTTTGATAACAAAAGACCTTAAGACTTTTGATCAAATCAATTCACCCATATTTTGAGATTTTTATCCTGAACTACGAGGTTTTGATCCTACCTTTGTGATGGTACGTAGGCAATGCGTTTTATCCATTCAAACAACAAAATTGTAAATAATTTGTATATTATTTTCTCATCTCCCCAATCTTGTTTGCACAAAACTTTTCAGAAATACAAACCTACAATACACATTTGCAAAAAGGGCTCCCTTAGAATACTAAGGATGTTTTGGGTGCTTAGAACCTTCCCATTTCATAACCAACCCCCTTACCCCGATCTCTGACATTTTTATTAGTTTTTGATTTGATAAAACTTCTTACTTGGTTTTTGTTCGCTTTCTAACCTTTCCTTTGGATAAATAGAAGTACGGTGACGACTCAAATTGTATGCTTACTTTTGATTTAGTCAATAAATCTAAAGGTAACGAATACCCCGCTACAGAAAAGTGGAGACTCTGCTGGGGAATAAACTTGTTGTTCCTAGTGGGTTTAGCCTACTTTTTGCTTGTTGTATTGTATGTTTATATTTATTTGTGACATATTTTTATGCAAAATTGGGATGATTGTATTGTTTGTAATGTATGAATTGCTTGATATATATCAATTGCTTGTGTGCTTGGTGGTCTCTTGTGAGATGAGTTCTATACCCGAACTCGAGTGCACTTATGATAGGAGAATGGCATAGTCTTGTTGACTTGTGTGGAGTTATTCCTTAGAAAGTTGACTTGCAAGCCCATTCACTTGGTGGAGGTCTTGTTGGGATCAATAATGTCACACGAGTAGTCGTGGTTAGGCATTACTCTTTCCAATATAAACCTTAGAAGCCAAGGACCTTAGATTACCTAACCCATCTTGGCCTATTTTAGGATGTAGGGCGAAGGTCGTTCAAGTGTAAGATTTGATATGGTTGTCACGCGATACTACACTCATAAGAGACTCTCTTGAGAATATTTTTGGAATACGAGTATTTGTTTTATCCGATAATATCCGGAAGATGAGATGATGACTATGGGGACCTCTTGTAGAACATGATTGTCAGGTTTAACCATAGTACACTCCCATTGGGTGGTTCTTAACCGAGACTCCATGCTGGTGACTTGCAACAAACCTTTGATTCGCGGTTGATCCATTCTCGTATATCCTTAATATCAATGGAACTTGGGTGTTTATAAGGTGTAAACCATAATCCACCAAAATGGATGATTGATATAAAGGATGACTTGATCCATCCCGTGACTTTTGTGTTATGTGACTTACTTGATCCTTGTGTGTGATTGTTGCATCCATGCATTCATGCATTCATTTGCATCCATATCATTAACAATGAGAAAATTTTCAAGGAACTTAAGAGGTATATTTGTAAATTTTCAGACATGGATAAGCAAAGAAGAAACACGAAGAAGTACAGTTTCAGACAACCCGACTTGAAAGAGTTAAGGAGTTTGACATCCTATGTATTAGATCCCTTGGAGTTCAAAGCTCGCCATGGGAAGCTTCTGCCTATTCTTGCTACTCAGGTGGATGAAGGCCTGATGAGTGTGTTGGTGCAGTTCTATGATCCCTTGTACCGTTGCTTCACTTTTCCGGATTTCCAGCTTTTGCCTACACTTGAGGAGTATGGTTATCTTGTGGGTATACCTATTTTAGATCAATTGTCGTTCAGTGGCTTGGAGAGAGTCCCTTCTTCCCAAGAGATTGCTGATCTTCTTCACATAGATGTATCTGATATTGATGCTCATATGACTACCAAAGGTGGAATTCAAGGTCTCCCATCTGATTTCCTCATTTCCCAAGCTACCTTGTTTGGGGAGGCCATGAGTGAGGACGCCTTTGAAGCCATATTTGTACTTCTCATCTATGGGCTAGTGTTATTCCCCAACATCGACAATTTTATGGATGTGAACGCCATTAGGATTTTCTCTACTCTTAATCCCGTTCCGACTCTGTTGGGTGACACTTATTTTTCTTTGCATATGAGGAATGCAAAGGGTGGTGGTACCATTGTGTGATATTTGCCTTTGTTGTACAAGTGGTTTATTTCACATTTGCCTCAGACGCTCGCCTTCAAGGAGAACAAGGGATGCCTATGGTGGTCCACGAGACTTATGTCTCTCACTAATGATGATATCTTTTGGTACAATCGTGTGTATGATGGTGTCCAGATTATTGAATCTTATGGTGAATTCTCCAATGTGCCTCTTCTTGGTACATGTGGTGGAATTAACTACAACCCTGTTTTGGCTCGCCGTCGGCTTGGGTTCCCCTTAAAGGATAAACCTAATAACATTTTGTTGGAAGGTGTGTTCTTTCAAGAGGGTAAAGATCCCCAGAACTTGAAGGGCAGAATGGTCCGCGCTTGGCGCAAAATTCATAGGAAGGGAAGGAAAGTGCTTGGTCCGAAGAATTGTATCGCTTTGGAACCCTACACCTCTTGGGTAAGGAGGAGAGCTTCTGAATACCGCATGCCATATGACTATCCGAGACCTACCCCTATAGTTATGGTTGGGCCTTCAACCCTCCCTAACCACGGAGTAGAGGAGTTGAGAGATGAAGACCGTTCACGTGCTTGGGTTCGTGAGCGAGAGGAACTTCTTCAGCAACTCAGAGATAAAGATGCTATGATAGAATTTCTCGAGCATCAGGTTATCGATGAGCCTGATGATGTGGTTACTTCTCTTCTTCCTCAATCTTCCAAATTTTGGAAGAGGAAGTTCGTTCGACTCGCCAAGGTAAAGGAAGATATGGAAGCAGCCTATGAGAGAGAGGTGAAAAGGCTTCGTGCAACTTATCTTCCGGTCTCGAGAGCTTTGGACGATTGTTTCTAGGGTTCCATAGGATGTTCATTCTCCTTTCCTCTTGTATTGTATTTGGTTACCAAAACTGTACTGCTTCTTTGGTGTAAATTTTTTTCCAAATATTATTGATACGAGTATTCCATTATATGTCTTAAAAGATTAATATTTTCAAATATTTGAAAATTGATCTCTATAAAGTTCCTCAAATAAAAAACAAATCATATGCACAAACATTGCATGCATCATATGCATAAGCAGGTTTTGTTCAACTCAATGGTCTAACTTTTTGGTCTTCATTTATTTTGAAGACAAACTGACGCACCGGTATAACACCACAACAAATCTTCCCAAGCTGATGGATCATCTTGAACAAGAGAACAGAGAGATTAAAGAGGAGGTAGCTAGGTTGACTGCCATGATGGAGTCAGTGCTGGTTACTCAGAGCCAATCTTCTCCAACACCTGCAACTC
The DNA here is from genome assembly GCF_024323335.1 of Lathyrus oleraceus. Lineage (NCBI taxonomy): Eukaryota > Viridiplantae > Streptophyta > Magnoliopsida > Fabales > Fabaceae > Lathyrus > Lathyrus oleraceus. The sequence continues at coordinate 418,761,772 of NC_066583.1, forward strand.
CTCCCCAGAGGACGGTCATCTCAGAGGTAGCTTCCTCAACTGTGCCTACCACCACAACTCACTTTGCGCCGCCTATGCTAGCCGGGTTTCCCTGGGGGATGCTTGCCAACTTTGTGCCTGAAGGCCTTGCTCCAACCTTTGCTTTTCTGCATGAATCTAGCCCGGTCCTTGTTGTGCCACCTGCCATTGTGCACACTTTACCAAGAGTGGAAGACATCATCTATCATTCTGAGCCATATGAGGGCCCAAATGTCTATGAGAAGATGGACGCTATGAACGACCAATTCCTTGAGTTGCGCAAGGAACTGAAGACTCTAAGATGGAAAGACCACTTTGGTAAATCTGCTGCTGAGTTGTGCCTTGTGCCCAACGTCAGAATCCCTATCAAGTTCAAAGTGCCTGACTTTGAAAAATATAAGGGAAACACTTGCCCTCTTATCCATCTTTTGATGTACGCTCGCAAGATGTCGACTCAGACAGAGAATAATCAACTCCTTATCTACTACTTCCAGGACAGCCCGTCCGGTGCCGCTCTCAGATGGAACATGGGTCTAGACAGTGCGAACATCTGCTCCTTCAATGATCTTAGCGAAGCTTTCATCAAGCAATACAAGTGTAATGTTGATATGGCTCCCGATAGGGACCAGCTGAGGGCGATGTCCCAGAAAGAGAAGGAGATATTCAAGGAGTACGCCCAGAGTTGGCCGCTCAAATTGTGCCACCTCTCGAGGAGAAAGAAATGACCAAAATCTTCCTGAAGACTTTGATTTCATTCTATTATGAGAGGATGATAGCTAGTGCTCCCTCAGACTTTACCGAAATGGTGAATATGGGGATGAGGCTAGAGGAAGGAGTCTGTGAAGGATGTTTGTCTAGAGATGAAGGCTCTTCAGCAAAGCGTTATGGGGGCTTTGCAAAGAATAAAGAGAGAGAGGCACATGCCGTGTCTTCCCATATCTACCGAAGACCCTCTGTGAAGAGGAAGACTGTTCGCGCTGCCGTCAGCCAACACCAGGTGGCTCATATAGCACCTGCCTTCAAGGAAGCTCAACATTATCAACATCAACAACAACAACATTATCAACAACAGTGTCGTCCACAACAGCAGGCCTACCAGCCTCGAAACAACAACAATACCAGCACCAACTACGATAGGAAGAGGGCCACTTTTGATCCAATTCCAATGACCTATGTTGAAATTTATTCGTCTCTGATAGATAGAAAGCTAATCACTCCACGTGACTCACCTACTGTACCGACCAACCCTCAGCTGTGGTACAAGCCTGAGCTACACTGTGTATATCATTCTGGTGCTCCCGGACATGATGTGGAGAATTGCTATCCCCTAAAGACCAAGGTTTAAGACCTTGTTAGAAGTGGGATTTTGTTTTTCGAGGACGTAGGTCCGAATGTCAAGAAGAACCCATTGCCCGAGCATGGGAAAGCTATTGTGAACATGGTCCAGGGTTGTCCTGGCAAATATAAAGTCCTGTATGTCAGTCATATCAGGAAATCTTTGGTCGAGATGCACAGGCTGTTATGTGGATAGAGTCATTACGAGCATGACCATGACAGGTTCCAGGTGTGCATTGTCAACGAGAGAGGATGCCGCCAAGTCAGGAAGGACATCCAAGAGATGCTGGATCAGGGTATGATTGAGATACTTCAGAATCGCAATGAGGATGAAGTTGATGTTATATCTCCTATATTAAGAATACCAGAGCCCGTTGTCGTCAAATATGATGGCAGCAAGAAGAAGGTTTCTCCCACTCTTGTGATAAAGCCAGCAGGCCCTGTCTCGTATTCTTCGGATAAAGTTGTTCTCTACAGATATAACGCAGTTGTGTTAGAAGATGATAAGGATGTGCCATTGCCCTCCACCTCTGTAGTAAGTATATCAGATGTTAGTGGTGTGACCCGAAGTGGTCGTGTTTTCTCGGCGCCGCTGAAACCCCATGAAGACGTTGTGAGAAGAACTACTGTTGTTCATCCTGTCGGTCCTGTGGGGACTTCTACTTCTTCGAATCTGACACTTGTTGTGAAGGGTGTTGATCCTGTTGTTATTGACAAATCTACTAAAACTCCTGTCCTGGTTGGCCAGCATGGCATTTTGAAAGAGGATTGTGATGAGATGTTGAGGCTCATCAAGAGGAGCGGGTATAATGTTGTTGATCAGCTGCTTCAAACTCCATCAAAGATATTTGTCTTATCTTTGTTGATGAATTTCGAGCCACATCGTGAAGCTTTGCATAAGGTGTTGGACGTGGCATACGTGGATCACGATGTCACAATCGAACAGTTTGATAACATTGTTGCAAACATAACTGCTTGTAACAATTTGAGCTTTTGCGACGCTGATCTTCTCGAGGAGGGAAAAGACCATAACTTGGCCCTACACATTTCAATGAACTGCAAGGATGATGCCTTGTCTAATGTGTTGGTAGACACAGGATCATTGCTTAATGTGTTGCCAAAATCCACTCTGGCCAAACTTTCATACCAGGGGCCTCCCATGAGGCAAAGTGGAGTGGTAGTCAAGGCTTTTGATGGATCGAGGGAAACTGTGATTGGCGAAGTTGAGCTCCCAATCAAGATTGGAACTAGTGATTCCCATATCACTTTCCAGGTCATGGATATTCATCCACATATAGTTGTTTGCTTGGCAGACCATGGATTCACGAGGCAGGCGTCGTGACATCCACCATACACTAGAAGTTAAAATTCGTCAAGAATAAAAGGTTAGTGGTGATAGGGGGAGAGAAGGATCTCTTGGTTAGCCATTTATCTTCCTTTTCCTATGTAAATGTTGAGGATGAGGTTGGGACTCCGTTCCAAGCCTTGTCTATTGCTGAGCCTTCAAGGAAAGGACCTTCTTCATTTGCTTCGTACAATGATGCTAAGTTGGCCATTGAGCATGGTGCAACTACTGGTTTAGGACAAATGATTAAGCTGGAAGATAATAAATCCCGGGCTACCATAGGGTATTCTTCAGGAACTTCCAACGAGCGTGGGATGTTCCAGAGTGGAGGTTCCGTCCACACTGTCGAAGATCAAGAGGTTGCTGCCATAGTGGAAGATGATGAAGAGGAAGATTCTGGAAACTTTGTCATCCCTGGAGGAGTTTGCAATAATTGGGTCGCTGTTGATGTTCCAACAGTTATCCATAAGTCCATGTAATATGTTCATTTTGTTTTAAAACCCTTGTCCCATGCCAAAGGCAGAAGTGATGACATTGTTGGCACATTAATACAATGATATTCATTCAAAAATTACATGTTAAATATTTGTTTTTCCAAATTATTTTTCCTTTTTTATTTTTGCATGAAATCGGTGATCACCATAAAACCCTAAAAAAGAGAATAAAATCATTTTTTCATCTGCATAATGATTTGCCTTGTTTGAAATCTGAAATCTCTTTTATATCAAAAATCATTATGCAGATTGATCAAACCCATTGAACATAATGATCCAACACCATCTCCCAACTTTGAGTTCCCTGTATTTGAGGCCGAAGAAGATGATGTTGAAGAGATTCCTGATGAGATTACCCATCTACTTGAGCACAAAGAGAAGATCATTCATCCATATATTGAAAATCTGGAAACAGTCAACTTGGGGTCTGAAGATTGTGTCTGTGAAGTGAAGATTGGGGCACTCCTTGAAGAGTCTATGAAGAAGGGGTTGATTGAGTTGCTACGAGAATATGTCGACGTCTTTGCCTGGTCGTATGAAGACATGCCTGGTCTGGATACTGATATCGTGCAACATTTCCTGCCTTTGAAGCCTAAGTGTGTGCCTGTGAAGCAGAAGCTCAAAAGAACTCATAAGAAAATTGATGCGGGGTTTTTGGTGACTTCTACATATCCTCAATGAGTGGCCAATATTGTGCCCGTGCCTAAGAAAGATGGAAAGTCTGAAGTGTGGACTATAGGGACTTGAATAAAGCTAGTCCGAAAGATGACTTTCCTCTACCACACATTGACATGTTGGTAGATAATACAGCTAAATTCAATGTCTTCTCATTCATGGACGGATTTTCCGATTATATCAGATTAAAATGGCATCCGAGGATATGGAGTAGACAACATTCATCACACCTTGGGGAACATTCTGTTATTGAGTGATGCCCTTCGGTTTGAAGAACGCCGAAGCCACATATCAACGAGCTATGACTACCTTGTTTCATGATATGATGCACAAGGAGATCGAGGTATATATTGATGATATGATTGCGAAGTCGAGAATAGAAGTTGAACATGTAGAGCACTTGTTAAAGCTTTTTCAGCGTTTAACGAAGTACAAACTCCGCCTGAACCTGAACAAGTGTACATTTGGAGTCCGTTCCGGCAAGTTATTGGGCTTTATTGTCAATGAAAGAGGTATTGAAGTTGATCCTACCAAGGTCAAAGCAATACAAGAGATGCCTGCGCCCAAAACTGAGAAGCAAGTACGAGGTTTTCTTGGCCGCTTGAATTATATTTCCAGATTTATATCCCACATGACTGCCACATGTGCGCCAATATTCAAGCTCCTCCGGAAAGATCAACATCATGATTGGACCGAGGATTGACATAAGGACTTTGATAGTATTAAAGAGTATCTGTCTGAGCCTATGATTTTGTCTCCGCCTGTTGAACGGAGACCATTGATTATGTACTTGACAGTGCTTGATGACTCCATGGGTTGTGTATTGGGTCAGCAAGATGAATCAGGAAGAAAGAGTATGCTATATACTATCTGAGTAAGAAGTTCACTGATTGTGAGTCTCAATACTCAATGCTTGAGAAGACATGTTGTGCTTTGGCTTGGGCCGCTAAGCGTTTACGCCAGTATATATTGAATCATACGACTTCGTTGATATCCAAAATGGATCCAATCAAGTATATCTTTGAGAAGCCTGGTTTAACTGGGAGGATTGCCCGTTGGAAGATGTTGTTTTCTGAGTATGACATTGAGTATCGAGCTCAGAAGGCTATTAAAGGTAGTATCTTGGATGATCACTTGGCACATCAACCAATCGAGGATTATCAGTCTGCTCAGTACGACTTCCCAGATGAGGAGATTCTGTATTTGAAGATGAAAGATTGCAATGAGCCTACGCTTGATGAATGGCCAGAGCCAGGTTCCCGATGGGTCATGGTGTTCGATGGCACTGTTAATCAATATGGAAATGGTATTGGGGCAGTGATTATTACTCCCCTGGGCACACATTTTCCTTTTACGGCAAGGCTAACTTTAAAATGCACGAATAATATGACAGAGTATGAGGCCTGTATTATGGGTTTGGAAGAGTGTATTGATCTTAGGATCAAACATCTTGATGTTTATGGCGATTCGGCCCTTGTTGTTAATCAGATTAAGGGTGAATGGGAGACGAAACAACCTGGCCTCATCCCGTATAGAGATTATGCGAGGAGGATTTCAACGTTCTTTACTGAGGTTGACTTCCATCATATTCCTCGAGATGAGAATAAAATGGTGACCGTTCGACGCCTTTGACCCTGATACTTCTGAATGTTATTTCATCACCATGGCCTTTCCTATATGGGGAATTGACATGATTGGCATGATAGAGCCAAAGGCGTCGAACGGTCACCATTTTATTCTCGTAGCAATTGATTACTTCACCAAGTGGGTTGAAGCGGCATCGTATGCGAATTTGACCAGGCAAGTGGTTGTGAAGTTTATCAAGAATCAACTCATATGCCGATATGGTGTGCCAGACAAGATCATTACTGATAATGGATCTAACTTGAACAATAAGATGATGAAAGAACTGTGTAGCGAGTTCAAGATTGCACATCATAATTCTTCTCCCTACAGACCCAAGATGAATGGGGCTGTTGAAGCTTATAACAAGAACATCAAGAAGATTATCCAGAAGATGGTTGTTACGTGCAAAGATTGGCATGAGATGTTTCCATTTGCTTTGCATGGCTATAGTACATCTGTCTGCACTTCAACAGGGGCAACCCCTTTCTCCCTTGTATATGGCATGGAGGTTGTGATCCCCGTGGAGGTTGAGATCCCATCAATGAGAGTCTTGATGGAAGCCAAGTTGACTGAGGCAGAATGGGTTCAGAGTCGTTATGACCTACTGAATTTGATTGAAGAGAAGAGATTAACTGCCATGTGCCACTGTCAGTTGTATCAGCAAAGGATGAAGAAAGCCTTTGATAAGAAGGTCAAGCCTCGTGTGTTCCGAGAATGTTGTAAGAACAAAAATTGTTCTACAACAGATTCCAGGATTTTGATGATAAGAAAGGATGAAACCAAAAATGGCACTCTAACGAAATTTCTCTAAGTGTGCAGGACTCTGAACAAAAACAAAGAAATCTGAGTGCTTTATCAGATACAGAATCGAATCAGATACAAAGTATCAGAAGATCAGAAGCGCCTGAAGAAGAAGCGCGCTCTAGAAGTTCTGACTCTGAGCAAAACAGCATAGCAGAATATCAGAAGCTCTAAACTTCCTCAGGAATCAACGTTGATGATCTAAAAGACCAGGACTATCAGAAGCTCTGATGTAACTCCAACACAAAATCTCAGATTAACAGAGTTAACGCAGATTCTAACGAAGGATCTCCTAATCCAGAAAGAGTAACGGCAACTAAGACTTCAAATGGAAAGAAAATATATTTGGAAAGAAGTTATTCAGGGAGACAAATTTGTTATGGCAAGAAACACAGAAGTAATGGCATTAAACTCTCATCAAAGTCAAATATTCTGCCATCACTCTAACGGTCCTTTCACCACTATATAAAGGACGGCACACTTCATTTAGAGACACACCTGAACGCACAGAAAAACTCTACTCTCTCTCTCAGTCTTTCACGAGCTGTTGCTCATACGTGAAATCACTTACTTGCTTTATTTGCTGTAATACTTGCTTTATCTTAGAAGCACTTTAAATTACAATTTTTCTATTGCTAAATTGATTTTGTTCCTCAAGTGACTCTGCGTAGTCTGTATACTTGGGAGGACTAAGAGATCTTTCTCTTAGGCGTTGGTTGTAATAATCTTTCAAGATTAGTGGATTAAGTCCTTTTTGAAGGCGAAATCACCTTGGCCGGGTGGACTGGAGTAGCTTTGTGTTATAAGCGAACCAGTATAAAATCCCGTGTGTTCTTATTACTGCAAAAGTGCTTATTTTCCAAACAAAATCAAACCCCCCTTTCTTGTTTTTCTCACCTTCAATTGGTATCAGAGCTTCGGCTCTGTTATTGATTTTCTAATCAAACACTTAACCGTGTAGAGAGATCCAGAACGAGAAAAACTATGGCCCACACAAATGAAAGAGACAGTTACAAAGCTAAGCCTCCTGTCTTTGATGGAGAGAAATTCGATTACTAGAATGATAGAATTGAAAGTTTCTTTCTAGGCTATGACGCTGATCTCTGGGACATTGTCAAAGATGGATACAAACCTCCTGTAACAGATGTTAGAGTTGAAGTTCCCAGAAGTAAGATGTCAGACGATCAGAAGCGAGAATTCAAGAATCATCACAAAGCCAGAACGATACTTCTCAATGCCATATCTTACAACGAGTATGAAAAATTCACCAACAGGGAAACAGCTAAAGACATACTCGACTCACTGAGGATGACTCATGAAGGAAACTCTCAGGTCAAAAAAACAAAGGCTCTGGCTCTAATCCATAAATATGAAGCCTTCAAAATGGAGGATGACGAAGCTATAGAGGTAATGTTCTCTAAATTCCGAACTCTTATTGCAGGTCTCAAAGTGCTAGACAAAGGATATACAACTGCAGACCATGTTAAAAATATAGTCAGAAGCTTGCCAAAGAAGTGGAGACCCATGGTCACTGCCTTAAAGCTTTCAAAGGATCTGAATAACATCAGTCTTGAAGAGCTTGTCAGTTCACTCGGAAGTCATGAGATAGAGTTGGAGGAAGATGAGCCTTAGAAGAAGAACAAGTCTGTAGCATTAAAGTCCAGATCTGAAAAACGCAAGTCTGACAGGAACAAAGCCTTCCAAGCTGAAACAGAAGATGCTGATGACTCTGAACAGGTAGATTCTGATGATGAGGAAGAATTGTCCTTCCTAACCAAAAGAGTTAAACAACTCTGGAAAAAGAGGAACAATAACTTCAGGAGACCAAGACCCAGAGGGGATCGATCAGAATCAACCTCAAAAGGTAAAACTAACAAAGATGTTACCTGTTATGAATGTAAAGAAACAGGTCACTACAAGAATGAATGTCCCAAATTAAAGAAAGACAGTTCCAGAAAAGAGAGCTTCAAGAAAAATTCCCTCAGAACCAAGAAGGGATTGATGGCTACCTAGGATGATAGTGAATCTGACTCATCAGAATTTGACTCTGATGAACAGGCCAATGTGGCGTTCATGGCTACCACATCCAGGAACACTTCAGATGAAGAATCTGAATCAGAAGAGGTATTTTTTGAACTCTCTCGATCTGACCTAGAATCATGTTTGTCTGAAACTCTTAGCTCATATCAGAAACAAAAACAAAAATTTCAAGCAATAAAAGGCTGTCTTGAAGAAAAATTTGAAGAATGTGGCAAACTTGAGACAACAATTCTAGAACTAAAAGATGAAATCAAAGTTTTGACATCACTAAGAGATGTAGCAAAGAAAAATTGTTTAAAACTGGAAGAAGCGTTATCTCAAGCTCCACAGACTTCAAACACGATAATCTATAAATACGAAAAAGCCTTTCAAAAGTTTCTGAAAAATGGGATAGGAAGGAGTGTAATGGCATCTATGATCTATGGAGTCAGTCAGAACAATAGAAAAGGAATTGGGTATGATCCTAAGGAAGATAAAACTTCTACTAGTGACCAACCTAAATCTCCATTTTCGTATCACTACACACACACTCAAGAGCAAAAATTTGATAATGCTAGAAAACCCAAAGTGATAAGAAACTCTGGGAAAACTAATCATAAAGGACCCAAGAGACTCTGGGTACCAAAAGATAAGATTGTTTATGTTGCAGATATGTTATGCAGCAAAGTTCAAATACCAGTCATGGTACCTGGACTCTGGATGCTCGCGACACATGACGGGAAGAAACTCTATGTTCCAAAGCCTGGAACTTAAAGACGCTGGATTCGTAGGCTTCGGAGGAGATCAGAAAGGAAGGATCAGAGGCTCCGGAACTATTGGTAATGGTACTCTTCCCTCTATATCTGATGTCCTTTACGTAGAAGGATTAATGCATAACCTGTTATCCATAAGTCAATTAAGTGATAACGGTTATGATGTAATCTTTAATCAAAAAACATGTAAAGCCATAAATCAAAACAATGGTTCTGTCCTATTCACAGGCAAGAGGAAAAACAATATTTATAAAATAAATCTTTCTGAATTAAAAGAACAAAATGTAAAGTGTCTGATGTCCGCTCACGAAGAGCAATGGGTATGGCATAGACGCTTGGGCCACATTAGCATGAGGAAATTATCCTAGCTAAATAAACTCGAGTTAGTCAGAGGCCTACCTAAACTGAAGTTCTCTTCAGATGCTCTATGTGAAGCATGTCAGAAAGGAAAATTTTCAAAAACATCTTTCAAAAAGAAAACTATTGTTACTACCTCTAAGCCTCTGGAACTTCTTCACATTGATTTATTTGGTCCTGTGAAAACAGCATCAGTCAATGGAAAGAAGTATGGACTAGTCATTGTTGATGATTTCAGTCGCTGGACATGGGTGAAATTCCAAAGTGCAAAAAGAATTTGACTCTAAAATTGTAAGAGTCAGAAGTGATCATGGTGGGGAATTTGAAAACAAATGTTTTGAGGAATTATTTGACTCTAATGGAATATCCCATGATTTCTCCTGCCCTAGAACTCCACAACAAAATGGAGTTGTAGAAAGGAAGAATAGGACACTCCAAGAGATGGCCAGAACCATGATCAATGAAACAAATGTAGCTAAACACTTTTTGGTCGAAGCTGTAAATACAGCGTGTTATATTCAGAATAGAATCTCCATAAGACCTATTCTGGAAAAGACTCCCTATGAACTGTGTAAAGGAAGAAAACCAAAAATTTCATATTTTCATCCTTTTGGATGTTCCTGCTTTATTTTAAACACTAAAGAACATCTGAACAAGTTTGATTCCAAAGCACAGAAAGGTATTATGTTAGGATACTCAGAACGCTCTAAAGGCTACAGAGTATACAATACAGAAACCAAAATTGTGGAAGAATCAATTCATGTCAGATTTGACGATAAGCTTGACCCTGAAAAGTCAAAGCTAGTTGAGAATTTTGCAGATTTGGAAATCACTCTTGCAGGATCTGACAAAGCTCCAGAAGCAACTTCCATTCAAAATCCTGAAGAAATTAACCTTCCATTAATCCCAAAGAAAACTAAAAGTCGCCTCAATATATCTGAAGAGTTGATTCTAGGTAACAAGGACGAACCTGTCAAAACCAGGTCTACCTTCAAGACCTCTGAAGAAACTCCTCTGGGACTAGTATCTTTTATTGAGCCTACGTCCTGTGATGAGGCACTTCAAGATAACAACTGGGTTCTAGCCATGCAAGAAGAACTAGATCAATTCACAAAGAACGATGTCTGGGATCTTGTTCCTAAACCCAGAGGCACTCACGTTATCGGAACCAGATGGGTATTCAGAAACAAGCTGAATGAGAAACGAGAAGTCGTCAGAAACAAAGCTCGACTGGTGGCTCAACGTTACAGTCAACAAGAAGGTATTGACTACAATGAAACCTTTGCTCGAGTCGCCAGGTTAGAATCTATTCGTCTTCTTGTATCATTCGCTATAAATCATTCTATCAAACTGTATCAAATGGATATCAAGAGCGCATTCCTTAATGGTTATATATCAGAAGAAGTGTACGTCAACCAACCTCCAGGTTTTGAAAATCCAAATCATCCAGAACATGTTTTTAAACTTAAAAAATCCTTATATGGACTTAAACAAGCTCCCAGAGCTTGGTATGAACGATTAAGTAATTTTCTTCTGGAACATAATTTTATCAAGGGAAAGTTGACTCCACACTCTTCTGTAAAAACCTTAACAATGATCTCATGATATGCCAGATATACGTTGATGATATCATTTTTGGTTCAGCTAACGCCTCTGTTTGTCAAGAATTCTCTAAGTTAATGCAGGCAGAATTTGAAATGAGCTTAATGCAAGAACTAAAGTTCTTTCTCGGAATTCAAATTAACCAAACTTCAAAAGTTACGTACGTTCATCAAAGCAAATACATAAAAGACATTCTGAAGAAATATGATATGGCTGAATGCAACTCTACAAAGACTCCCATGCATCCAACATGCATTCTTGAAAAGGAAGAAGTCAGCAAAAAGGTTTGTCAGAAGCTCTATCGTGGTATGATAGGCTCCCTTCTCTATCTCACTGCTACTCGGCCTGATATTCTCTTTAGTGTTTGTCTCTGTGCCAGATTTCAATCAGATCCTAGAGAAACTCACTTAACAGCAGTTAAGAGAATTCTCAAATATCTGAAAGGAACTCCTAACCTGGGCCTGATGTATGAGAAAACATCAGAGTATAGACTTTCTGGTTATTGTGATGCAGATTACGCAGGAGACAGATTGGAACGAAAAAGCACATCTGAAAATTGTCAGCTCTAGGGAAACAATCTGATATCCTGGGCCAGTAAAAGACAATCAACTATCGCACTATCCACGGAAGAAGCAGAATACATCTCAGCATCTCTATGCACCACTCAGATGCTCTGGATGAAGAATCAGTTAGAAGATCTGCAAATCTTCGAGAGTAACATTCCTATCTTTTGTGATAATACTGCTGCCATTTGTTTAAGTAAAAATCCCATTTTGCACTCCAGAGCTAAGCATATTGAAATAAAACATCATTTTATCAGAGACTATGTTCAGAAAGGGATAGTAACATTGAAGTTCATTGATACAAATCATCAATGGGAAAATATCTTTACTAAACCCTTAGCTGAAGATAGATTCCTCTTTATCTTAGAAAATATGAACATTCAAAACTTCCCTGAATAAAATGTGCCTCTGAGGTTGTTAAATGAGACTCTGACATAAACAAATGGATTCTGCCTCTGACTCTGATACTTCTACCCAGTTAGAAGTTATCTGAGTTGGAAATCTCCAGGAACCAATCCTTTGGTATTCCTGAAGATCAGATAAATCAAAACACGTGGAGTGTCTTGCGTCTGACCTTGGAACTTCTAGACAATTGTCCAGCAGTAATCAAGGAACAGTCTCTTGAGATCTCCTCGAGCAGTGTGCTGACTGTTGGGATTAGACATCATTTATGAGCTATAATCATTTCTCCCTCTAAACATGCTAACTTGGTTTTTGTGCTAAAACTCTGATTTGTGTGTCGTTTTGCATGCGCCTTTTTTTTGGGTATTTAAACACTCATCTCTCACTTTGCACACATTTCACTCTCACTCACTCCTTAAACCTCAGTTCTCTCAAGGCATCTCTGCAAGCAGTTCTTCATCTTCATCTCAGTTCTTCATCAACATCATGGATGCTCAACAACAAGCTGTGTTCAACTACTCTCAGCAAATGGGTTCAAGTGATCAAGTTCAAAGCACCAGCAACCCTACTCCAACGGTCACAGGCGTAACTACAACACCAATCTACAAGGAGCCTCACATTCTCGATCGTGAGCCCCATATCCATCTTGCAACGCCCTTTGATAAACTGGAAGTTTTATGTGAATCCTTGGTGGATTTTGATAACATGAGAAGAAATGGCGTAGACCTCACTGAAGAACTTCACAAACAAGGTTGGGGAACCTACTTTAAACGTCTTTATGGTCCAGTTTACCCAAATCTTGTGAAGGAATTCTGGAGATTTGCAGACGTTGACGATCACTTCATTGTCTCCTATGTTCTGGGAGTAAAGATCGTGATAACTGAGAAGGCTATTGCTGCACTTCTGGGTATGGAAAAGGATGGCGGCAGACGAATCTACAACATCAACCCCAGGGCAAAATACATATCTCAAGAAATCAACCAAACAATCTTCAAACAAAACGCAGAAGGCAACCCCTCAAAGAACAAGGAACTACTTCGGAACCTCCGGGTTTGGCTGAAGATCATTCTGGGTACAATCCATCATCGCCCAGCGTCAAACTCCTCAGATTACATCAACACAGACCAAAAATGCATTTTGTACTGCATTCACAAGGGTCTGAAGCTATGCCTTCTAGCACTTCTGTTCAAGTACCTCAGAGACTCTGTGCGGGATACCAGAAACCACATGAAGCCCAGAACCTACATCCCTCTAGGGAGGTTAATCTCTGACTTTCTGATTGAAAGTCAGATGGTGGATCATCTGTTAAAGCACAGACTCATGGAGGATGTGGCAATCGACGTTGGAAAACCCATAAACGCCAAGAATCTGAAGAGCATGGGGATTCTGGAGAAGGTCAACGCTAGACCTACTCTGGACACTTCTTGGGATGCCCTAAAAGATCAGAGGAAAATTCTAAATGGTCTATATCTGTTCTCAAAGGAAGAGCCCCGAGAGGCAATTCTCCATTATCTACAGGTCTGAAGGATGAAGGCATAGATATCTCTGATTTCCACTTAAAGGATCTGCCAGATACAACTCCCAACTTCATGAGGCATAAAAGAGGTCCCTCTGAGAAGACATCACAGGCGAAGAAAGCAAAGCTAGGAGAATCCTCTGGATCAAGACCTCCAGCACCTCTGTATGATTCTTCTGGTAAGTCTGTCTCTCCTGCTTCCTCTGCACAGACACAACAACTTGCTTCCTCTATCCCTCTACCAACACCTCTATACACTCCATCTGAAACCCCTCCTTCAACCACCAGAACATCTCAAACTCTCCCAAAATTCAATCTTACCACCACCTCCTTACTCGTATCTGAAGCTGAAAGGCAAAATGAAACCACCTCCTCATCTTCACCCCCAGAATCACCCCCCTACTTCATCATCTCATCTGACACAGAACTATCTGACCCTTCTTCTCCCACTCTAGCCCAACTTCAGACTCAAAACCTTGTCTCACAACAACCACAACAACCTCCACCTAGACCTGAAGTAACCTCACCACCCACAGAACAACCAAACATCACTCCATCTGACGTTCAACCCTCTGACCCCGACACCTCTGACATTACCCCTCCAAAGACTTCCGCTGAACCTCAAATTCTCAACCTAATCCCTCCAACTTCTTCACCTCTATCTTCTGAACCAGAACACTCCCTACCAACCCTAGAGGAAGCAATTATGCTGTTTGCATGAGCATTAGTTGAAAAGGTCAAGTCTCTGACCATAAACTTTGGCATCAGTGATGATCCTTCCTCTGTTAGGACACACTGGAACAGAGTTATTGGCTGGATGACCTCTGAGGCCTTCAAGCTGAAAAACCTCTTTGAGCAAGTCCGAAACGACTTCATCAGAGACGCTGAGGCAAGACTACAAGAGCGCTTAGCCAGAGAAGCTGAGGAAGAAGCCAGAAGGGAAGTAGAAGAAAGAGCAAGACAAGAAGAACTTCAAAGGGTAAAGGAAGCTGAAGCCAAAGCTCTAGCTGATGCTGCTGCTACTGAAGCCGAAGCAAAAGCTGCTGCTGAATCTGAAGCTAAAGCCACTGCTGAAGCTGAAGCTCTCCGTACTGAAGAACAAAATGCTCTGACTTAGGGGGAGTCCTCTACATTTGCCCCTCTGGTTCTCAAGACCCTTGAAGAACTTCAGAAAGAGCAGAAGGAAGGCCGAGCCAGATTGGATCAACAGGACACAGTCAACGCCAACATCCAGAATTTGCTGACCCAACTGCTTCAGAGGATGCCTCCTCCTCCCAACCCTTAGGCACCTAGGATTATCTCTTTCATTTTTATTAAGTCTTTTTGATTCTGACAAAAAGGGGGAGAAACCAAAACAACTCTGATGAAAACATATCTAATTCCTTCAAGTACTCTGCAAACATATTATTCAATAAATCTATCTAACACTCTTTGACTCAGAAAGTTGTAGAAGGATATCTAAAAACTTAATTGCTTGGAAGCTCTTGTAAGAACTTCTGAACTCCCTAGCTTATCTCAGGAGGCGCTCACTTCTATCCGATCTGATAAACTCTTATATCTGAATGTTTCATCTATTAATTAAGTTTGTTTTGTCATCATCAAAAAGGGGGAGATTGTAAGAACAAAAATTGTTCTACAATAGATTCCAGGATTTTGATGATAACAAAGGATGAAACCAAAAATGGCACTCTAACGAAATTTCTCTAAGTGTGCAGGACTCTGAACAAAAACAAAGAAATCTGAGCGCTTTATCAGATACAGAATCGAATCAGATACAAAGTATCAGAAGATCAGAAGCGCCTGAAGAAGAAGCGCGCTCTAGAAGTTCTGACTCTGAGCAAAACAACATAGCAGAATATCAGAAGCTCTAAACTTCCTCAGGAATCAACGCTGATGATCTAAAAGACTAGGACTATCAGAAGCTCTGATGTAACTCCAACACAAAATCTCAGATTAACAGAGTTAACGTAGATTCTGACGAAGGATCTCCTAATCCAGAAAGAGTAACGGCAACTACAACTTCAAATGGAAAGAAAATATATTTGGAAAGAAGTTATTCAGGTAGACAAATTTGTTATGGCAAGAAACACAGAAGTAATGGCATTAAACTCTCATCAAAGTCAAATATTCTGCCATCACTACAATGGTCCTTTCACCACTATATAAAGGACGACATACTTCATTGAGAGACACACCTGAACGCACAGAAAAACTCTACTCTCTCTCTCAGTCTTTCACGAGCTGTTGCTCATACGTGAAATCACTTACTTGCTCTATTTGCTGTAATACATGCTTTATCTTAGAAGCACTTTAAATTACAATTTTTCTATTGCTAAATTGATTTTGTTCCTCAAGTGACTCTGCGTAGTCTGTATACTTGGGAGAACTAAGAGATCTTTCTCTTAGACGTTGGTTGTAATAATATTTCAAGATTAGTGGATTAAGTCCTTTTTGAAGGCGAAATCACCTTGGCCCGGTGGACTGGAGTAGCTTTGTGTTATAAGCGAACCAGTATAAAATCCTGTGTGTTCTTATTACTGCAAAAGCGCTTATTTTCCAAAACAATTAAAACCCCCCTTTCTTGTTTTTCTCACCTTCAAAGGTGACCTCGTGCTCAAGAAAGTTTTGTCTTTCGCGCCCGATTCTAGGGGCAAGTGGACTCCAAACTATGAAGGTCCATATGTTGTTAAGAGAGCCTTTTCAGGCAGTGCTTTGATACTTACAACTATGGATGGGAAGGATTTCACTCGTCCTGTGAATTCCGATGCAGTCAAGAAATACTTCGCCTAAAATAAAAACATAATAGATCGTTAAGTTGAAAACCCGAAAGGGCGGCTTAAGGCAAAAATGAGCGTCTCAGTGGATTGAAAACCCGAAAGGGCGATCCAGGCAAAAGTTAGAGACATAAAATACATGAATATATATATATATATATATATATATATATATATATATATATATATATATATATATATATATATATCCCGCTAGATTTAGTACCTCACCCTGGGGCAATCTAGGAAAAAATTAGGGATTTCGCAAGTAACTGCATCCTGACAAGACTTTGTTCTACAAGTCAACATAACACACGGCCATGATGAAAACGTTTGAGAGAGATCCAAGGGATCAGAAGCTCCCACATGGGGATGGTGATGGAAACCATCATCTTCTCCGGCCAGGTAACTATTTCCGGCCACCACCGCAGGGATTCAAAAGTTAATGAAAATGAAAAATTAGGTTATCAAAATGAAGCTAGGGATGGTGGTGGAAACCACCATCTTCTCCGGCCAGCTAACTGTCTCCGGCCACCACGCGCAGGGATTCAAAAGTTAATGAAAATGAAAAAGTAGGTTATCAAAATGAAGCTGGGGTGATGTACATCACCCCTGTAACCTTGGATCTTCCTCAGTGTTTCTATTTAAGGAGAAACATGAGCTGGAAGTTTATGGTATACAAACTGAAATGGCCCGATTCATGAAATTAAGACCACCACTGGCCAGCCTCATGCTTGAGGACTTCAGAAAACAGCACAAACTCAAGCAATT
This sequence comes from Lathyrus oleraceus, assembly GCF_024323335.1. Taxonomy (NCBI): domain Eukaryota; kingdom Viridiplantae; phylum Streptophyta; class Magnoliopsida; order Fabales; family Fabaceae; genus Lathyrus; species Lathyrus oleraceus. The sequence continues at coordinate 418,778,843 of NC_066583.1, forward strand.
CACATTGTATAGAAAGATCCAAATCCAAATAGTTTAGTGATATACCTCTGAAATGCAGCTTTGAACAACATGATTTGCTCAAGTTCTTGATCCAATTTTGATCTGGAGATGTGATAATGATGCAAGGCTAAGGAATTAAGACTTGAAAATCAACTAATGATGTTGAAATTCAAGCTTGAAAATGAAAAATGAAAACTAAAATTCCTTTGAGTGAGGGTGTGGTTTCAATCCTGCAGCCTTTAAGATCTCCTTCGGGTTGAATTTTGAATGAACAAGAACTTCTATTTATAGTTGAGCTTGATGCAAGGAGGTGTTTTGCTCGTGTGCATGAATTTTGGATCCTCCATGCATGGGCCTGTACCAGCGCATGTGAGGCTTAAAAGTGAATGGAAATGCAAGCTGAGATCAAATGCAAGGGATTTGGACGTGTAATTGGAGCTGCATTGGCATATCAAGTTATAAAGTGAATTGCACAAATGGACATAAACTTTAAGCTCTTCGAAACTCCCACATGGAAAATCCAAAAATATGTGAGTAATGGTAGGAAAGCTCTTGGAATAAGGAACAAGAGTTATGTTGGGAAAAAATCCATTTGGATTTTGGAAATTTATGAGAACTGGTTGTGAAGTTAGGGGTGCAAAACATGTCTCCCTTGAAAATATTTCCCAAAACCAAGCAACTTCAATCCCTCCTGTTTCAGTGATGCAAGCCTCAAATGGAAAAACCTCTAACAACAAAGTTTTATATCTTTTCAAGATGATCAATTTAGACTTAAAGTTTGCATCATTTGGAATTTTAGTGAGAAAGTTATGGGCACTTGAAGTTGGATATTTTTCAAATTCAATGACTTAGGTCCAAAGTGACCTATAATGTTTTGTATTATCACATGTATTTATTTTAGGATTATGAAATTTTTTCCAACATATCATTTTAAGTAGACATCTTAATATTTCCAATGAATTTATCCTCACCTCAAAATCATAAAAATTAAGGAAGTTAGGTCCTTGGGAAGTTGACCAAAAATTAGGGTTTCAATCAAAATGACCTATAATGTTTTGAAATGAATGATGACCTTCCAAGTTTCAAATGGATTCTTGATGAACATGAAAGTTGTTCACATGGTTCTTAAGAACAGTTTTTCTCTTGGAGTAATCTTCATTTGACAAACACATCAAAAGTTAGGTCTCAGGGATTCTAAGTTTTGTCAAATGACTTGACTGGTCAACTTCTCAAGGTCAAACTTCAAATCTTGATGAATGAATGATTGAGAGTACTCACATAGGCTCATATATGCATAAAATAATCAATGAAAGAACTTCCCTTAATAAAACAATATCAGTTTTTTTTTTGAGAAAAATTATATTTTTTTCAAAAAGAAATATATTTTTGTATTTTTGAAAATAATAATTTAAAAATTATTATTTTTTATATTCGTAAAAAAATATAATTTAAAAATTATTTTTTTTATATTCGTAAAAAAACAATATCAATTTTCTAATTTAAAAATAAGATTTTTTTTTATTTTTAAATTTTTGGAAAAAATAGATTTTTTGTATTTTCAAAAAAAATGATTTTTTTTCGAAAAAAAAATTGATTTATTTTCGAAAAAAAAATTATTTTTTATTTTTTATAAAAAAAATTTAATATTTGAAAAAAAATATTTTTTTAAAATTAGATAAAAAAATCCATTGGATCATTAAAATGTGTTGGATGGATTGGATCAATCCATGCTTATAAATGGATGGATTGGATCAATCCATTAACTTAATTTTTTATGTAGTGGATGGATTGGATGGATTTTTTGATGGATGGGGATTGGATGGATTTTCTCTTAATGGATCCAATTGCCACCCTTAGAGAAAATGATATGATGTCATGAGGGATCTTATAGTCAAAATTAAGGTCTTACAGATGCCCCTATTTAAGGTCATTCTAGCTGGAGATATGAAGGTTGAAATCTTCATCTCGACGAGATAGAATGGGCTTAAATAATAACAAAGGGACGAATTTTGGTCCCTAAGAGACCTCACGATGCAAATGTATGTATGCAAAATAAAATATTCATGGTGAATAATTGCCACGAAGGAAAAGAAATCAGGAGACAGAGTTGGGGCTTTCAGATGGCGTGGAATGGATGTTGAACAACTCTGGTTTGACGCAGCTCTGCACCAACCCACAACCAACTTATGAGGCGCTAACCCTGGAATTCCTGAGTTCGTTCTCCTATATAACACCTCCTGGTGCAACTTAGTTCCTCACCATGGCCGCCATATTTAGAATGTTCGGTACCGAGTATTCCTTGAACCAAACTCAAATAGCTCAAATACTTGGTTTCCGAGATGGAGATGAAGTTCATTGCTGTATCCCTGACGGACGGTCGGAAATAGCATTTGGAGTGTGGCACAGCCTCACCAACATGAACGTCACAAGCTGGGAAGCACTCAACGCAACGTACATTTACAACCCAACTATCAGATATTTCCACCAGATCTTAGGACACACGGTCTTCAGAAGAGTCAACAACCATAAGATAAACTCTAAGGAACTTTTCTTCCTTCAATGTGTGTTCACTCTGGTGGCGTTCAATGCCACCCCGTTCTTGTTGGCCAACATCCAGGCTGCCTGCATGAGAGGCAACACGGCGTTCTATTTTGGAGGAATCATCACCTCCATAGCATTAGGCCTAAACCTGAGGGATAGGCTCACCAACTTACCTGCCTTGCCGGCCGAGTTCCTCAACATCGACTATTACCTTTCCTCGAACCTCATCAATATCAGAGACGACGGGAAGTACCACCTTGTGGTTCGGAACAAGATAGTTCGATGCATCATTATGCCCAACAGGAACCGTATAGATCTGCATAATATGGAAAATTGGATTTTTGATTTGAAAGCTCCTGATCCCAATGAAGAAGATCCTAAAAATAATGGAAGTGATGAAATTGAAGAAGAACTGGACCAACAGATGCCACAACCACCTCCTGAGCATGCTGCTGAGACATCTTCTCGAAGCCAACGAAGAAATGAGCGCTGACCCGTCACCATGGAAGACATATATGCTGAGATGTTGCGACATAACCAGTGGATGGAAGAGCGCCAGACGGAAATGATGCAAGCGATCCAGCAAATACAAAGGGATCAACATGACTATGCAAACTAGCATGACCAAGGGATGGCCGAACTTTACGAAGAGATGAGTGCCTTGACACATCGCGTTGATGCCATCCAGGAGTACACTCAGCATGTGGGGTTGGATCCTACCCAGTGTGGTAGAAGGGAACGTGCACGAGCAAGAGTTAGAGCACGCAGAGCCCAACATCGTGGCGAAGAGTAGCGATCCTCCTGTTTTTCTTCCCTTTTCTCACTTCATTTTTTTGCATTGAGGATAATGCTTTGTTTAAGTGTGGGAGGGAATCCTTGTCTTTCCTTCATTTGTTTCTATTTTTATCCATAACAAAAATTTTGTCTTCCGTTTATTTGTTCCTATCTAATCGTTCATTTATTTATATCTAATTTGCCATAACAAATTTTTTTGTTTTTATGTTAAATGCATACCCTACGAGTTTAAAGGTTGTCTTACATAGGTTCTGTTAGGAAGCTGAGAAAAATCTAACAAGATTGATACCGTTCTGACACCTTAAATCTCTCACTTTTGCGAGAACAGTTTGAATACCCATTATATCGATACCTTAAGTCTCTGTTTTAGATTAACCTCTAGTAGTTTATACTAGTAGTCAGCACCGTCTTAAACACAAACCATGTGAAGAGCCGATGAATATAAGTGATTGATGCCTACGAATTAAGAAGATCCTTCATACTTTTCCTATCGAGAAATTGAAAATGCACTATACAAACGGGTGCAAGATATACAAAAGGAAAGAAAAACCTGTTGCTGGTTGGTTCAGAGGTCCCTAGTACTGGACTCGGTAGGGAAAACTACGGTTCGATCCCCCACAACCTTCAAATGGCATATATAAAGGGGTACCACACTAGTGTACCAGGCCCCGTGCTAAAAAAGGATCAAAGCCACTAACCGGCTACTTCACTAAGTGCGTGTAAAGGCAAAGGGCTTAATGTGATTGCGCTAGAATGAAACCGGGTGAAATAGGAACGATTGAGCTATAATAGCATGATTTGAACTGGTTTGTACAAAAGAGAGATCTATGTTAATGCTTATTACTTGTGTCATCACTGTATCTTTAGTGTTTTATTTGAGTATCTGTCATTCTAACAGAATACCTAACAACCACGTACGAATTGGAAATGTGTCATGTATTCGCGTTTAACTAGTGTTTCGAATTTCATACTGACTATTTGCTTGAGCACAAGAAAAGATTCAAGTATAGGGGAGTTTGATAACGTGAAAATACATAGTATATTTGCCTTGATTTACATTCAAAAATCGTACCATTTTCATTTATATTCCGATGATTCCGCAAGTGTTCGAGTTATTTTTACAGGTATTTCAATTCACATGCTTAAATGAGCAAAGTATAGAAAAGGAAGAAAAAGAAGAAGAACTAGAAAAGAAACAGCAGAAAAACCAAAAAAACCAGAAAGGATGAATTCTGTGCAGATGACGACCGTCACAAGTCTCGTCACGACCGTCACGCCCTTGTTGTGACGAACGTCACAGGCCCACCAAGACCGTCACAAGGCCAAAAGCAGCGTAATGAATTGTTCAACAGAAGTGATCCACACGCCCCATTTTTTGCTCCTTAGCCCACTTTCCCATGAATATCTGACTCAACCAAGTCGCCCTTATTTCTCTCAACTACGAAGACCAAATGGAGACTATAAAATGTTGGAAGTTGGAAACCTACGGGCACGCTTGATTTTCCTCCCTAAAGCAAACTTTCAAGATCTTTTTCTGCATTTATTTTCCACAACAAATTTTGTTTTCTATTATTTTTCTTCAGCAAAATTGTTTTCTTTTACCACAATTTGTTTACCGTTCCGTTCAGAGCTTTGATTTTTCCCTTCCCTTTCCGTTTTTCATTTAGCCAAAAGTAGTAGTTTCCTACACCGGGGAACTACTGTAATTTATTTAATTTAGTTTAAGCAATTGTTTCGAAGAAGCAGAATCCTACCGACTTGTGGAGGAATGCTCAAGTACTTCAAGATCCGGCATATTCGATGAATCAAAGTTCCAGGTTTTTATTCAATTATTATTTATATTGCTTTATTATTAAATACTCATGTTTGCCTTATTGTTAAGTTGTTTATGTTCATCTGTGTTTACATTAACTAACATGTCCGGCTAAACTACCGGTATCGGTATGTAAACAATTTAATTAGACGAGATTTAATAATAATCGGTGTAAATTACTTTTCTCAAATAATCTTTTTGGTTGTGGTTTTTAATTTAAATTTAATTAACTTTGTCACGAGAGTGAGAAGCTATTTAATACGGTTTTGCCACGAGAGTGGGAAATTAACTAAGGTTAGTACCGACAATCGTGAGAACGTGAGGGTCGAACTGGATAGTAAAAACTAGGCATTGATTTTAAAAACAGCGAGAGCACTTTAAAAGCAATTAGAACTTATTTATTTTCAAAAAGTATTTTTAACTTCAAATGGGACAGCGAGAGCGTACATTCTGACTTAAAAGTATAGTCCGAGTCAACAATCACGAGAGTGTGAGATAAAGCCTTTTAAATGAGTATTTTCTACTAAAAGATATTTGGTAATTAAAATATACACCGTGACTTATCAAAACCCCTGACGATTAATGCGTTGCATACTGATATCCCTCTATTAATATTCTCTTAAAAACTTAATTTCCTTTAGATTAAATTTTTGTTGAATCAAACCTCTAAAAATAATCTCCTTAGCTAAACATAATAACATCGATATCATTAGTTTGACCATCAGTCCTTGTGGGTTCGATATCTTTTAAAACTAAAACGACTAGACTGTGCACTTGCACTCAAGTACCCGATAGACTACATTTTATATACAGTCACGAGACGTATCAGGAATCACTCTATAATAGAATGTTCCCTAGGGTGTAATGAATATGGTCTTCTCCATATCTTCAGGTGCCATCTTGATTTGATTGTAACCGGAAAACCGTCCATAAATGAAAAGACTTTGAATTTAGTTGTATTGTCTACCAACATATCAATGTGTGGTAGAGGGAAATAATATTTTGGACTAGCTTTGTTTAAATCTCTATAATCATCACACATGCGAACTTTTCCATCTTTCTAAGGAACATGCACAATATTGGCCACCCATTGCGGATACTTAGAGGTAACGTGAAATCCAGTATCAATCTGCTTTTGCACTTCCTCTTTGATCTTTACTGCCATGTCAGGATGAGTTCTTCTCAATTTCTGCTTGACCGGCAGGCATTCTGACTTCAACGGCAATCTATGCTCCACAATCTCAGAGTCCAAACCAGGCATGTCTTAATAGGACGAAGCAAACACATCAGAATATTATCGAAGAAGATCAATCAACCCCTTTTTAGCTCCTCAAATGGCTGAATGGCTTTTTCCTCGTGCTCAAGCAAACGTGATAACTCATCAGATACTTCTTCATCATCAATCTCTTCCTCGGCTTCAAAAACAAGGAAATCAAGGTTTGGAGAGGGAGTATGATCATTGTATTCAATGGGTTTGAAAACCAACATGCATAATGATTTGATATTTTGATTTTAGAGAAGTGGAGTGCAAACAAATATTATGCAGATGAAAAGATTATTATTTATTTATGTTTTTTTGTGATTACCATTTTCAAAAAAAGTAAAAAGTAAAAATAAAACATCATAGATGTGAATGAAAAAAAATGTGTTGCATTGATGATAATAAAGAAAATGCCCAACAATGTTCACTTCTCCCTTAGGCATAGGAGAAGGATTTTTCTTAAAATAAATGAAAACAAATTACTTAGAACAATGAATAACAACAGGAACATCAACAACAACCCAATTGTTGCAAGTCTGGCTATGCGTCAGAAAATTGGCGCATGCTTCGTCTTCATCACCATTGTCCTCAATAATGGCAACTGAGTGTTGATCATTCTCATGAATGAACCCTCCACTGTAGAAAATTGGTTGCATAACCTTGACATTGGCGTTGAGAGGCCTTGGTTGAAATCCGAGTCCTTCTAGGTTATTTTTCTCAGCGACCTCCACAACACGACCCCACTTATCAATGTTGCCAGCCTAAATAGCCTCTTGTGCATCTTTCAATGAAGACATAGGTGCCCCAATTTACTTCATTTCATCAGCAACGAATAAGGCTTAGAATGGAGTTCCAAACTCCTCTTCGACATAAACATAAGTGAAATATGACAAATGGCTCAACAATAATGCCTTCTCTCCACCAACAACGACAAGCTTTCCATTCTTCACAAATTTCAACTTCTGGTGTAGAGTAGACGACACAACTCCAACTTCATGAACTCATGGTTGTCCCAACAAGCAGCTATAGGTCGGGTGGATATCCATCACTTGGAAAGTAATTTGGAAATCACTCGGACCTATGTTCACTGGAAGGTCCACTTCTCCAATGACAGTTTTATGAGAACTGTCAATTGCTTTAACAACTACACCATTGTAACTCATCAGGGAGCCTTGGTAGGAGAGTCTTGACAAAGTTGACTTTAGCAACATATTTAATGATAATCCAGTATCAACCAACACAATGGACAAAGCGTCCTCCTTGCAATTCATTGAAATATGCAATGCCAAATTGTGATTCATGCCTTCCTCGGGAAGCCCTTCATCAAAAAAACTCAGATTGTTACAAGAGGTGATGTTGGCAACAATGTATTCAAACTAATCCAGAGTAATATCATGCTCAACATAGGAATGTTCCAACACTTTCTGCAATGCTTCTCTGTGCGCTTTAGAATTCATCAACAATGACAACACAAAGATTTTTGACGGAGTTTGGAGCAGCTACTCCACAAAGTTGAATTCATTTCTCTTGATCAATCTTAACACCTCATCATCATCGTTAGTCTTCAATTTGCTGGATTCACCAGACTGACACATTGGAGCACTAACCGAATTCACTATAGGAATTTCTGCCTTCTTCCCTACGGAAACATCTTCTACCAGTTTAGGGAAAACTACACTGAACACACGACCACTACGGGTCACCTTTGCTATATCTGTAATATTCACCAATGAGTCTGCAACTAGTAGAAGAACCTCTTGACCGTTCTTAATCATTATGGCATTATACTGATATGGCAGTGCTTTATTGGATGCATAAGGGACAAGGCCTGCTAACCGTATAACCAACGACGATATCGATCTATTGACATTATTGTTGTTATTGCTATCAATTGAATACTGGTACTATTACGTTCACATCATCTCCCATATCCCTCGACTGTTGAATCTGGATTACATTCTCATCCATCAACTTCTGGATATCTCTCTTGATAATCATACACCCACGGGGGTTCACACTGCAAATGACACAACCATCATGGTCATGTTCACAGTCACTGATTAAACACAAAGTTCTATGCATTTCCACCAGAGACCTTAGGATACGCCTCACATCAAAAACTCCAAAATTCCATGGACATCCGTCCATGATGTTCATAGAAGTGTTACCATGAGCAGGCAATGTATTGGCTTTTACATTTGGCGCTCTGTCCTCGAAGAACACCTTACCATTCTTCACAAGCTTTTGAACTTCATACTTTAATGGATATAAATTTTCTATATCATGACCAGGGGCTCCCTGGTGAAAAGCATAATGAAGATCAGGCTTTAACCATCATGGTAGTGGCTCGGGAATTTGCTGAGAGTTTCTTAGCTGAATAAGATTCTTGAGTACCAAAGACGGGTACAACTCTGCATATGTCATACGAATAGGGTCAAAGGAGACCTTCTTCCTTTCAAAATTTTGATGGTAATGATTGTTGTTGTTGTAGTTGGTTCTATGTCTGGATTAGCTTCTCCTTACTTCCTCTTAGAGAAACTACCACCGTATTTTTTCCTGGCTGACGCCTCTTCTTTAGACAAATGTCCTTCACGGACTCCTTCTTCTAGCCTCATTCCCCGTGTTTACCATTTCGGTAAAATCATTGGGGGCACTTGAAATCATATTTTCATAGTAAAATGAACTCAGTTTCTTCAAGAATATCTTAGTCATCTCCTTCTCTTCAAGAGGAGGACTTATCTAAGCAACTATTTCTCTTCATCTCTGGGCATATTCTTTGAATTTCTCTTTGTCCTTCTGAGACATCGACCTCAACTGATCTCTATCAAGCGTCATATCCATATTATACTTATACTGTTTGACAACGGCCTCGCCCAAGTCATTGAAAGTATGGATGCTTGCAATGTCCATGCCCATATACCATCCTCGGGTGGGTCCAGTTAAATTGTCTTGCAAATAGTGAATCAACAGCTGATCATTATCAGTTTGAGTAGACATTTTCCTGGCATACATAACAAGATGGATCAACAGGCAAGTATTCCCTTTGTATTTTTCAAAGTATGGGACCTTGAATTTCATTGTAATCTTAACATTACGAACCAATAAGAGTTAATCAACACTCTTCCCAAACAAATCTTTTCCTTTCAGAGTCTTTAACTCAATGCACAACTCAAGGAATTGATCTTTCATCTCATCCATTTTCTCGTAGATATTCGTACCTTCAAACGGTTTAGAGTGGTAGGTGGTATCCTAAACACGAGGAAGAGTGTGAACGATAGGAGTTGGCACTGACATGACTGAGCTAGATGTCGGTAGAGAAATAAAGGTGGGTGCATACCCTTCTGGCATAAAATTTGGTGGCATTTCCCAAGGGAATCCAGCAGGCATAGTGGGAATAGATTGACTGGCAGCAGCAACTTGAATAGTTGAAGAAGCAATCTCAAAAATGACGGTCCTTTGAGGGGGAGGAGTTACAGGAGACGGTGGTGGCTGATTCTGAGCAGCAATCACGGATTCCATTAGCACCAGAAGTCTGGTGATCTCATCCTTCAGCTCTTTGTTCTCTTGCTCTAGATGCTCCATTATCTTCGGTTGATTAGCATGAGTATTATAACGATGAGTCAGCTTGGCTAATGCACAGAAAAAAACAGATAAGACATCTGGCAGAAGAAACCTATCTTGCAAATGATGCATGTAATGCAAATGTTTTGCTTGTTTTTAATTTCAAGGAATATATGAAGTCTCATTTGCAAATATATATAATAATTAATAATAACAATTTACCATAAAATCTATTTTCATTCATAAAAATTGGAAGGATTACACTGAGTACAATTTAAGAAACCAAAATACAAATACAAGAGAAAAGGAAACTATCATCCTAAGGATCCCTAAAAATTGCATCAAATGATCTGGCTATGGGTGCATACTTCCTTCGGATGCGTCGAATCTCAGAATCAAAGGATGTCTTCATCTGAGCTTTCTCAAGAACTTGCTGATCAACAATCTTTTTCCAAGCACCGGAAGGTTGAGGCATACTAGAGGAAGATAAACCTTCTGGCTCTCTCTATCTATTCACTGCACGGTCTTCAAGAATCTCAATAAGTGAATCCTTGTCCTTAGACTCAATTTCCAACTCTTCATGCTCTCCGCTCAAAGCATGGAACTGCTCTTCCCACATATCTCTCTCTTACTTCATCTTGGCAAGTGTGTCTTCCAACTCCTCTACATATTCTTTAGGGAGAGTTGATGGCTCAGCCACAACCGCAGACATAGGTCTTTCACAAGCGTACGACATCTTCAGCTCCAAAGCTCTCTTCTTAACCCAAATGGTGTAAGCTTCCAAAGCTACACGGTTGCATGGACCAAACTCGGGTCTTCCTTTCCTATGCACATTATGCCAAGCATGTATCATCCTTTTCTTCAAAAGTTGGGGACCTTTACCCTCTTGATAAAATAAGCCTTCTAATTGAGTGTTATTAGGTTTATCTCTCAAGGGGAACCCAAGTTGACGACGAGCCAAAGCAGGATTGTAGTTGGTTCCTCCTTGTGTACCAATGAGAGGAACATTAGAGAACTCACTACAACTATCAATAATATCCAAGCTACTCAATGCAAAATCATAACAAACAAAATCATCATTAGTGAGAGACATAAGTCTTTGAGACCATCGCAGACATTGCTTGTTCTCCATGAACGCAAGCCTCTGAGGCAAGTGTGAAATAAGCCACTTGTACAAAAGAGGAACACAACACATAATAGTCCCACCACCTTAATAATTCCTCAAATGCAGAGAGAAGTACATGTCACCCAACAGAGTAGGAACAAGATTTCCAATCAAGCAGATTCTAATGGCGTCAACATCAACAAATCGTCAATGTTATGGAACAAAGATAAACCATAGATGAGAAGAACAAAGATTGCTTCAAAAGCATCCATGCTACCGGCTTGAGAAAAAATAGTAGCTTTTCCATTGAGAAACTCATAAGTCAACCCAAGAATTCCTTATTTCTTCACCAAATGAGCATCAATCTTAGACTTCTTTAGATGAAGAGCTTCAGTTATGACATGAGATCTAGGAATCTCCTCTAATCCACTGAAAGTTACTTTGTCAGATACGGGTATACCCAAGATATGGGCATACTCCTCCAACCTAGGCACAAGCTGATAATCGGGAAAAGTAAAGCAGCGATAGAGAGTGTCATAGAACTGAACCAAAACACTCAGAAGTCCTTCAACCACGTCAGCAGATAACACAGACAAGGGCTTCCTATGATGTTGCTTAAAGTCCAAGGGATCTAGTACAAAGGATGAAAACTTCCTTAGCTCTTTCAAATCAGGACATTCGAAGTTGTACTTCTTAGTGTTCCTTCGTCTATAATCCATGGTTTGAAAATATTCGCAAATAAGGCCTTAGTTTCCTTAAAATTTATTTTCTGTGACGAATGTTATGACGCATACGTATGCATGAATGCAACAATCACACACAAGGGATCACACACAAGGCAAACACAAACAAATGTCAAGGGATGGATCAATTCATCATCAAGACCAATCATTCATTTTGGTGGATTATGGTTTTCACCTTATCAACACCCAAGTTCCATTGATATTGATGAAACTTGATCGGATCAACCGAGAATCTAAGGGTTCATTGCGAGTCACAAGCATGGAGTCAAGTTAAGAACCATCCCAAAGGAGTGTACTAAGGATAAAAACCTGTAAATCATGTTCTACAAAAGTGCCTAGAGTCTTAATCCCATCTATGGGATATTATAGGTTAGGATGACTAACTCATCAACCCATAATATTCTCAAGAGAAACTCATCTGAGTGTAGTATCGCGTAACAACTGTTATCAAGTCTACACCTAAACAGTCTCCACACTACGTCCTAAATAGGCCAAGTTGGGTTAAATGTTCTACGGTCCTCAGCTTCTCAGACCCCAAATCTTAGAAAGTAATGCCTATCAACAAATAACTTGTGTGACATCAGTAACATTAAAGAGGTCTCCACTGAGTAGATGGGTCTTAAGCCAACTTGTTAAGGACTACTACACACAAGTTGAACATGACTATACCATCCTCCTATCTTAATTACACTCAAGTGAGGGTTAGAACTTTTCTAACCACACAGAGATCGCCAAGCATAACAGACGGATTATATCATACAAACAACATATACAAACATCAAACATACAAATATGCATACATAAAAAAGTAGGTTAAACCCACTGTGGACTACTCCGCAGCAAAGTTGCCACTTAACTTCTGTAGCGGTAAATTCATGACCATCAAGTTATGGATAAACTTGACGTCAATGAAACCAGAGTCGCCACTGCGCTTTTATTGTTTCCAAAGTAAAAATGGAAAGGTACGAACAAAACCAAAAGATAAGAAGTTTTAAAATCAAAACTAATAAAATTCCAGATACTACAAGTAAGGGGGTTGGTTACACAGAGGGAAGGTGTTAGCACCCAAAGTGTCCTAGTTACTCCTAGGGAGACCTTTTTTGTGTGCATATGTTTTTGGGTATAAATGACATTTGATAAAATAGAGTGTGGGGACGAGAAAAGAATTCATTGATTATATTTTTGTGTTTGACAAGACCTTCAGTCTTATGCGTATGTACCAACCTGAAAAATGAGGGATCAAAACCACGTATATTATGGCTAAAACTTCAAAGAAGTTGGTGCATTGCTTTTAGCAAAAGTTTAAGTAAAAGGGGTAAAAGAGGCCAAAGATTTGAATGGAGTTGTTAGTTGTTTTTTTGTGTGTTTTGAAATTCAAGTCAATATGGTTAAGTTTATTTACAAGTTTGATTTAAGAATAAAATTTTGAAAGTTCACTAGCATAAGGCCAAGGTTTCTAATCATTAAACCATGTCTCAGTTTGAGAGCACAAGCAAAGAAAGCGTTTGAAAAGAGGGAGAAGTTTTGAAATTTAAGAAGTGGGAGGAAATGAAGAGGATATCCTAAGCACAAATTAAAAGTTAAGAGTTGAAAAGATTTGACCAATGGGATGCAATCTATCAAACAAGAATGTCATATCGAAACCCATTTTCCTTTGGACTTTAATCAAGAAATAAGCAATGAGCAATTAGCAATATCGAAACATCATGAAGATCAAGGCATCAAATAAAGATATCCACATACAAGCAATCACTCCAATAGCTAGCAGCCTTCATTGTTTTCCAATGTATCAGCTGAAATATTCCTTGATCAACTCAGAACAATCATCAGACATAGACAATAATAACAAAATAACAATTAAGCACAAAGACAGGGTAGTAGATGGATCCAAGAAATCCTTAAGTCTTGCATCGGATGAAGGCATGATTCAAGATAACTCAATCTCAAATGTTGGCATTGGCCTAATTCTAAGTCCAAAAGTTCAAATCAAGTCCAACAGTCCACCAAATATTTTTTTAGGGTTTTTTTTGTTATTAGATGATTTAAGGTCCTAAGACCATAAACAAAACCAAAAGCAAGAAAATAATATATATAATCATAAGATATGGCTCAAATGAGCAAAGTGAAAATGGCTTGAAACATAAACAAGTTACATGAAGTGTAAATGGAAATGGATGATAAATGACTGAAATTTAAATTGCATAATAGTAAATGACATGAAAGTAAAGCAATATTAACAAGAGTTAGTCAATGGTTAGTCAAACGTTAGTGGTGAATTTTAATTGATTAAGTCATTCTTTGGAGAATACTCAATCTTACATTCACAAGTATGGATCCTTAAACCAAGACTTCTTCAATGAGAAGGGCTCTAACTTGGATAATTCAACAAGTATGATACTATCTCCCATGAAAGAAAAAAAGGTCAAGTCTCCATACAATTCCATGAAGAATGGGAGACTTACAATCTCACTTACTAGAATATTATGCCTTAAGGGTCAAATTTAGCTCTATGTTAAGTAATCGTAATTGGACTTATGTAGAAGTCACAACTATCTGAGGTCGGGCAATAAAAATATAGGTGTTAATGCATGTTAGAGACTTGGTACAAAGAACCAAACTCCTAAAACATACCACACACTAAAAGAAAATTGGAGGGACCTACCTCATTCATACTTGTATTGATTCATCTGACACAGGTCATTGATGAATCAATTAGCCTTTAGACATTAGAGATTTCATTGGTCAAATGAGGGAATGGGGAAGAATAGGGATGAAGATGAAGAGGGATGGGGAGATAGAGACACAAATTGATTATGAGAGGAATTTCATCTGATCAAAATCATCCATTCATTTTGGGAGATGAAATGTACATTTCATCAATCCCCCAAACCCAATGGTTTTGTTCCAACAAAAGTCAAATAAACCATGACCAAGGTCCAAATAGAAAGTCAAACATCACATGACCATAAAAATGGCTCAACAATATTTTTGAACATTTAGTCAATTAAAAATCACATTAAAAATGAATTAAGATGGATTTTAATTTGGACAAAACCTTAAATCCCTTCAAAACACCAAATAAATGGCCAAGGGATTTATCCTAGGTCAAACAAGGTTAAAGGACCTTAGGCAAAAAAATTTACAATTTTTAGAAAGTCAAAATTATTTTTAAACAATTAAAAGTATGCACAAAAACGTTTAATTCATGAAAAATACCAAAATTAATCCAAAAAATAATTTTAATTCAGAATATGTAAGAGAATTTTATTTTTTTTTGGTGAAAGTCCCATATTTTTTGGATAAAAAATGAATTTATTATTAATTAAATAATATAAGGAAATTAAATGGAAAATCAGAAAATACCAAAAATCAAGGCCCATCAGATCTCCCTCATTAGTTGAGGTGGCAGATCTGACGCCCACGTGTGTGGTGTCCACCAAACACACTAGTCAAACACGCTGCAAACATAGTCATGCAAACCAAAGGTCAGGATTAAAATGTTTAAACATGATCAAAGGGATAGGAGAGTGCCAACACACCACCGGAGCTAAGGCTCCAGTCATCTTCACCGGTGGATCTCACCGGACTGGTCCACCATCAACCTTCACTAAAATAAAAAATACATACACTAATTTGAAGAGAAAAATGCCAGGAGTCCAAATCTTCCCTCAAAATTCTCCAATTCTCAATATATTGAAAGATACCTGGAATTGAAAATTAAGGACTGCGAACTGAGTTGCTTCGATTTGACCTCAAAGCAACTCAATCTTGTTGCCTGCATTGGTAGGTCTTCAGACAACCAAATATCAATTTATTTGATGGAGATTTGAGGGAGAATCGAAGAAGAGAAATTTCACAAAAATCCTCTTCTGTTTGCAGCAATGGGGATCGATCTCTCTTCCAATTTTCTTTACCTTGCTTTTACCAACTTGTTGGAAGTGAATTGAATGCAAAAATGGCTTGAACCCTTGGAGTTTCAAATCCAAAACAGAAGGGGAATTGAAACTCGATTTCAAGAGAAATCCTCAAGGTGTTCTATCAATGGAGGGTGGGAGAGATTGTAGATCAAAGCTAGGGCAAAGGGATCCCCTTTCTGAGCTCGAGAGAGATGTATTTATAGGCTACCAAGTGCTTTTCACACACTTCCACTTAAAAATCCAAAAATAGAAATGTTCTCATGCATGCTTGCATGGGCGTGTATAAAGCCTAACCAATGATATCACAAGGTCCAAACTCAATTCCAAATGGGGCCATGCAATGTTAAAATGAAAATTGATTACAAATGTTCCCAAATGGGGCCATGCATTACACCCATGTGAAAGTCCATCAAAAATACTCCAAATACCATAATCTTGGACTTTTATGAAAGTTTACATCAAGGGGAACAACTTTCATGTTGAACACTTTTCCATTTGAAGCTTGGATCATGATGAATTTAGAGGTGGAAGTTTGAGAAATCATTCATAGTTGAAAATTTTCTAAGTACAAAGTCAAATGACTACTACTTCCACCTTGAATAACTTTTGATATGAGCTTCAAATGGAAAATATTCCTTCATAAAAGTTGTAAATCTCTCGTCCCTCTTCAATTTGGTCACAAATTTGACCTCATTTGGGTTTCACATGGGGGTGTTGTGTATTTTAGAAGTTGAGGAAAATTGCTTATTCAATGATGATGGCCCAAAATGACCTATAATGTTTCTTCTTGGAACATGCCCTTGAATGTTGAATTTGACATTTCTTAAAGAATCAAAGTTGGAGAGGAAATCTTTAAATTGATCATGGAACTTAGATGGCCATCATCAAATAAACATTGAGCAAGTTATGGTCCTTGGAAGTTGACCTTCTAACTAGGGCACACACAAAATAACCTATAATCTTTCACCATAAAACATGACTTTCCATGCAAAACTAGATCTTGATGTCAACATGAAAGTTGTTGGAAAGTCATAAAGAGTAACTTTTCTCTTGGAATCATTTTCGTATGAAAACAATTGTAGGAGATAGAGTATAGGGAACCCCAATTTTGACCAGTTGACTTTCTCTGGTCAAGCACCTTGAACCTACTTGCAAACTTGAAGTTTACTTGATCTTTGGGACTCATGGAGGATCATATATGTATAAGATGATGTAAAATAAAGTATCCCTTGAAACATTTGATCTAATGATCAAGAAACATGCTGAGGAAGTCACACAAGATATCTAGATGAATTAGGGCATCCAAGGCAATCAAGCTTCAAACTCTTGATGAATTCATGATCAAAATGATAAATGAAGATCATGGGGATCCATACATGATGTATAGAACCATTTTGAACCATTCCTTGATCGATCTCTTGCACTAAGGGTCTCAAACCCTAGTTGTGCACTTGATGAGGCATTGGAGGATGCACATACTACCTACAAAAGAAATAAAGCTATACATTAACATATTTTTGGTGTTTTGGTTAGTAAACAAACAAAAATAAAGTATGATACAATCCAATGGGCTTGGTGATTTCTTCCAATGCAAACCCAATGATTGAGGGGTAAGGAAGATGCCAAGGTGTGATCCCAAAGCCAATGCAAATGATGAGATAGCATAAGGGTGAAGGAGAAGAGAGATCCAAAATGCAGCGGAATTAAAAAATTTCTCCTTTAGTGATCCTTACGAATGGGCATGATCAGTGATAGAATCGTTACCTCTTATGGCGATTGAAACCTTTGATGCAGATCTACAGAGCGATCACGAACGTTGAATGGTGACAACGCCTCTACTCAATCCACACGAACGGATTCCTTCAATCTCAGTGCTAGCTGCTATGAATGAAGGCTTTGAGTGAGTGAGAGAGAGAGAGAGAAACGAAATTACAACTGCACAAATGCTTCTGCACAAGAGTTCTATTTATAGAACCACTTGTGTGGGCTACAAGCTAAAAATCCCACTTAAGTGTATGTGGCTCATATCTTATGATATGCCAAAATCACTTAAGCGCGTGGTACCTTACCATATTTCATATTCTACTTAAGTACACCATATCTTACGATGTTCTACAATTCACTTAAGTGCATTGTACTTTACGGTGTTCCTTAGTTACTCTATCTCTCATCAATCCGTCCTTTTGTGTGTGACCCTGTAGGTTTTCGCGACATTAGCAATTATATTAAATCACGTATTTAACATATTAAATAGTGAGCGGTATCTAGAAACACATCACTACTACCCAAGACACGAAAATGTCATGTGATCTGACAAATCCTTTTGTGATAATGCTTATGTGTACAATTACCATTTTGTCCTTATGTCTATGTTGAACACAAGGCATAGACTGTGTCATCCTTGTCAAGTTCAATATTGGGCCCGTAGACATTTATCCTGTTACGCAAGATGGGAAAATTCCATCTAGGTCACTCATGTCCCTCAGCATGCTTCATTGAGTACCCATCAACTGTCATTATGGTCATCCAGTTACGGACAATGTTTGATTAGCAATAAGGCACTCGACTCTACATCTAGGGTCCATATTGGTTTAAGGTCGAAGGGTGGTATACACCATTATCAGCATGAGAATAACGTATGACACTTTACATAACATTCTATATAGTATTCTCATAGCGGGGGAATACAGTATAAATATTACTCTTAATATTTATACCTATGTTTAAGACTTGATAACTCCTTATCCATGATCCATGAGATGTGATCATCAGTTTATATACATAATAGTATTGATGCTTTAATGTTATCCCATTTCACAATAAAGCTCGACTACAGATACTTTAAGAATAGTGTCCTTATGTTTAATGGAATCTCATGATTAAGTCACACTTGATACATGAAACGGACTAGCTATTCTAGGGACTTTATTAAACAAACATAATAAAGAAAAAGCCTTTTATTATTAATAAATAATTCGATACAAGTATCAAAAGTATTGGCCTCTAGGGCTTACACCAACAACCTGTCATAGCGCTAGAGCCAATCAGGCATACCCCTAATGCCCATAGATCTAGTATGGCAATCATGCTTCTGCTGCGCAAGAGGCTTTGTCAGTGGGTCAGCAATATTGTCAAGTGGTACTCTGCATATTTTCACATCTCCTCTATCTATTATCTCTCAAATGAGGTGATAAATCCTAAGTATGTGTTTGGATCATTGGTGAGATCTAGGCTCCTTATCTTGTGCGATAGCACCATTATTATCACAATAGAGACCAATGGGATCCACAATGCTAGGAACTATGCCAAGTTCACTAATGAAAATTTTGATCCAAAAAAATTCCTTTGCTGCAGTTAAGGCAGCAACGTACTCGGCCTCGGTTGTAGAATCAGCAACTGTATCTTGCTTTGAACTTTTCTAGCTCACAACGCCACCTTTTAAGCAAAACACATAACCAGATTGCGATCTAAAGTCATCCTTATCTGTCTGGAAGCTAGCATCGGTGTATCCAATTACAACAAGCCTTTCCTGACCGCCATATATCAAGAATGAGTCCTTAGTCCTTCTCAAATACTTAAGGATATTCTTGACAGCTACCCAATGAGCATCACCGGGATCAGATTGGTACCTACTCGTTGCACTTAAAACATACGAGACATTTGGTCGAGTACATAACATAGCATACATGATAGATCCTATTGCAGATGCATATGGAATCTTATTCATGCGATCCCTTTCTTCCTTAGTTGAAGGGGATTGTGTTTTTGATAGACACAAGCCATGTTGCATAGGTATGAATCCTTTCATGGATTCATGCATATTAAAGCGTCTCAACACTTTGTCTATGTATGCACCTTGACTTAGGCCAAGCAGTTTTTGTGATCTATCTCTATAGATCCTGATTCCTATTATATAGGCTGCTTCACCTAGGTCCTTCATAGAAAAGCATTTCCCCAACCAAGACTTTACTTGTTGCAGGGTAGGGACATCGTTTCCAATGAGTAATATGTCATCTACATATAATACTAAGAATATGATCATGCTCCCACTAACCTTCTTGTAGACACAAGGCTCATCTTCGTTCTTGATGAATCCATATTGTTTTACTGTTTCATCAAAACAAAGATTCCAGCTTTCAGAAGCTTGCTTCAATCCTTAGATTGATCTTTCTAACTTACATATCTTTTGGGCTTCTTCTGGTATGTTAAATCCTTCAGGTTGTGTCATGTATACATCCTTAAGAAGATTCCCATTAAGGAAAGCAGTTTTGACATCCATCTGCCATATTTCATAATCATGATATGCAGCGATAGCAAGTAAAATCTGAACAGATTTAAACATTACAATTGGTGAAAAGGTTTCATCATAGTCAACCCCATGAATTTGTTTATATCCTTTTGCAACCAGTATTGCCTTATAGGTGTGTATCTTACCATCCATGTCAGTCTTCTTTTTGAAGACCCGCTTGCATCCTATAGGGTTAACTTCTACATGAGGCTCTACCAAGGTCCAAACTTGGTTTGTGTACATGGAATCCATTTCAGATTTCATGGCTTTTAGCCACTTCTCAGACTCGGGACCAGTTATGGCCTCTTGGTAGGTCACAGGCTCATCTCGATCCATGAGTAATACATCACCTTGATCAGTTATGAGATATCCATATCTCTCAGGTAGGTGACATATCCTGCTTGACCTACGCTGGTCTTGTTCTACTTGATCAAGTTCCTATTCCACAACTACTTGTGTTTCCTGCTCTAATTCCTCCATAGGTGTATCAATGCTTTGTGATTCTTGAATTTCTTCAAGATCTACTTTCCTCCCACTCATTCCTTTGGAAATAAAATCCTTTTCTAGGAAAACTCCAGTTCGAGCGACAAACACTTTGCCCTCAGAAGGATTGTAGAAGTAACACCCTCTTGTTTCTTTAGGATACCCCACAAATTAGCATTTATTAGATTTGTGCCCAAGCTTATTTGAAATTTATCATTTTACATAAACTTCGTAACCCCAAATCTTCATGTAAGACATATGTGGTTTCTTACCACTCCATATCTCATATGTTGTCTTCTTAACCTTTTTGGATGGAACACGGTTAATTGTGTAAGTTGTTGTCAATAATGCATGCCCCCAAAAGGAGTTTGGAAGATCGGCATGACTCATCATGGATTAGACCATGTCTTACAAGGTTCAATTTCTTCTCTCAGATGCACCGTTTCATTGGAGTGTTTCAGGAGGAGTAAGTTCGGATAGGATCCCACACTCTTTCAGATGATCATCAAACTCTAGGCTTAAATACTGACCACCTCGATCTGATCGAAGAGTTTTAATATTCTTACCTAGTTGGTTTTGTACTTTATTCTTGAATTCCTTGTACTTTTCAAAGGACTCTGATTTGGGTTTCATTAAATACACATAACCATATCTACTGAAATCATTAGTAAATATGATGAAGTACTGAAAACCTCATATGGCTGGTATGTTCAGTGGTCCACATACATCAGTATGTATGAGAGCCAAAAGATCATTAGCTCTTTCACCTTTTCTTGTGAATGGAGACATTGTTATCTTTCTAATTAAACAAGATATGCATGTCTCATATGATTCATAATCAAAAGAGTCCAAGAGTCCATCTTTATGGAGTTTGGAAATGTGTCTCTCATTTATGTGGCCTAATCGACAATGCCAAAGGTAAATTGGATTTAACTCACTAGGTTTCATCCTTTTAGTATTAATGTTATAAATATGCATTTCAAGATCAAGGACATATAGTCCATTGTTCATTTGTGTAGTAACATAGAATATATCATTCAAATAAATGGAGCAACAATTGTTCTTTATTATAAATGAAAAACCAAACTTGTCTAAATAAGAAACGGAAATAATATTCATGCTAATTATAGGTACATAATAACAGTTCTCTAACTGAATTATTAAACCACTAGGTAAAGTCAATACATAAGTTCCTACGGCTAAAGCAGCAACCTTTTCTCCATTGCCAACTCGTAGGTCAACTTCACCTTTTTCCAAATCTCTACTCCTTTTTAGCCCATGCACATTAGTACAAATGTGAGAACCGCATCCAGTATCTAATACCCATGATGCAGAAGTAGATAAATTAATTTCAATCACAAAAATACCTGAAGTTGAAGTCTCTACTCCATTCTTCTTATCTTCCAAGTACTTTGGGCAGTTTCTATTCCAGTGTCCGGTCTTACCGCAATGGAAGCAGGTGCCTTCCTTTGTTATGCCTCCACTAGGCTTCAAAGTAGGAGCAGTGGGTTTGGGTTTCGTAACTTCCTTGCCTTTCTCTTTATCACCCTGCTTGGTGGATCTTTTGTTCTGTCTCTTTCCATTTTCAATCATCAGAATGGACTTCCCTTTTGACTTCAGATTCTGCTCAGCAGTTCTTAACATGGCTAGCAGTTCAGGAAGAGATTTGTCCATATCATTCATATTGAAAATAAGGACAAATTGACTGAATCTATCTGGCAATGATTGTAAGATAGAATCAGTCGCAAGTTCCTTTCCGAGGGGAAAACCCAACCTCTCAAGGTTCTCCACATACCCAATCATCTTGAGTACATGGGGACCTACAGGGGCTCCCTCATCTAACTTGCCTTGAAAAAGGGCTTTTGAAACTTCAAAACTTTCATGCCTTGCTTGCTCTTGATGGAGCATCTTCAGGTGTTCGATCATGTCGAACGCTGTCATGTTCTCGTGTTGCTTTTGCAACTCTGAGTTCATGATAGCTAGCATGAGGCAAGCAGTTTCATTAGCATTATCGACATGCTTCTTATAAGCATATCTTTCTGCCTTAGGTGCAGAATTAGGAGGTTCCTCTTCAGGAACAGGTTTCTCCAAGAGATACAGCTTTCTATCATGTTTGAGGATAATCCTCAGATTTCAGTGCCAATCCAGAATATTTGTCCCAAACAATTTTCCCTTATCAAGGATTGATCGCAAAATGTGGTTAGAGGTGTTTGTTGTCATGGTAATCTACATGAAAATAATGAAAATATAAGTATCAATAACATATTTAATTAGGCCTTCAATTAAATATGCTCCCACTATTTTACTCAAAACAAATGACCCTCACCATTTGATTCGAAAAATCCCGTTGGAAGATTTTCTAGTGGGTCGAGATCCACATTTTACTTTGTTTTAAGTCCGCGTAGGCGGATTACATAAAACTAGGTTATTTAGGTAGGATCTCCTTCCAATTGTATCTAATAGAACTCTTGAATATTTTAGTTGGGTGAATAACTCCTTATTCAAATTCGTCATATGGATCATTTCCAACTACTGCTTCTAAACATATATAATCTTATTATAATTTGTTTAGTTAAGTTTGACCCATTGTTTTAGCAATTGTATCCCATCGCACCTTACTAATATAGAACATGCACCTCGCGTAAGTGAAACCTACATTATTCGATACTAGTCTTGATGAGTGCTAAAACATGGAAAGCATAAACTTAATGTTTAATTTGAGGGAATTTACAATAATTCTGATCTCACTGGCTTATTTATCATATAAATCGTCTCTCACATACATCAACATACATACAAAATGAAACAGTTATGGCCCCTAGCGCAATTGTTCTCTCAAGCCTATGAGAGAACCTAAGTTATCCTAATAACGATCTAAGCTTCTCCACGCAAGATCTTCAAGGGTGTCCTCCTTTGATATTGTATTCTTCTCTTTCTTCATAACATTACATTACATAAAATAAACTCGTTTTACACACGAGGGAGTTAGATAATAAAAGAAGTTACATTAAGAGATTAAAAGAGAGGCACGACACGCAAGTCGTATTTTAAAATCCCAAAACAAAATAAAGGAAAACTAAGGCCATAAGCGATCACCACAAGACAATAATAATAAACACATTATTATTATTAATTTAAATTATGTTAATTAAATAAACCAAATTAAATTTCGGAGACCGATCACACTATGCAGAGTTAGCCGGGGGTTCCGCTTCTCGGTCATTTGAAATCGACGATGTTTTTCGCATCAACACTTGATACTTTAAAGCAAAACTCTTGCGTAGTCATAACCTAATCGCATAACTCTTTGACAGAACAACCCTTGTACCATCATGAACCCTAATGCACCCATTTCAGACCGTCAAACACACGCCGATTGTTAATTTAGTATGATTGATCAACACGTCATTGCTTCACCATACTAATGTCGGATCAAGAAGCAAATGACCATTGATCGCTCAAAGGAAAACAACCATTAAATGTTTGAATGAACGAAACAGAAACAGTATATCATATATACCGTATTTTGCATCAGGATTACTTGTATCATATATATAACTTGATTGATCTCAATTGCGTAACATATGAACGATCGATGTATCGATGCTTCACCAGACTAACATCGGATTCCAAAGCATAATCAATATCAATAATCCAAATCGTACACACATGATGCCAAATTTAATTACACATTTAATCTTTGATTCATTACGTCTTTTAATCGTATAAATATACAAAATAAACAGATATTAGATGCATGGTTTCGTAACCAGGCTCTGATACCACTGAAGTAAAAGAGCGATCCAAAACGCATCGGAATTTAAAAATTTCTCCTTTAGTGATCCTTAAGAATGGGCATGATCAGTGATAGAATTATTACCTCTTGTGGCGATTGAAACCTTTGATGCAGATCTACGGAGCGATCACGAATGTTGAATGGTGACAACGCCTCTACTAAGTTCACACGAACGGAATCCTTCAATCTCAGCGCTAGCTGCTACGAATGAAGGCATTGAATGTGTGTGTGTGTGTGTGTGTGTGAGAGAGAGAGAGAGAGAGAGAGAGAGAGAGAAAAATGAAATTGGAACTGCACAAATGCTTTTGTATAAGGGTTCTATTTATATAACCACTTGTGTAGGCTGCAAGCTAAAAAGCCCACTTAAGTGTATGTGGCCCATATCTTATGATATGCCAAAATCACTTAACCGTGTGGTACCTTACCATATTTTGTATTCTACTTAAGTACAATGTACATTACGATGTTCTACAATTCACTTAAGTGCATCGTACCTTAAGGTGTTCCTTAGTTACTCTATCTCTCATTAATCCATCCTTTTGTGTATGACCCTATAGGTTTTCGCGACATTAGCAATTATATTAAATCACATATTTAACATAATAAACAGTGAGCGGTGTCTAGCAACACATCACTGCTACCCAAGACACGAATATGTCATGTGAAGTGACAAATCCTTTTGTGATAATACTTATATGTATAATTACCCTTTTGCCCTTATGTCTATATTAAACATTAGGCATAGACCGTGTCATCCTTGTCCAGTTCAATATTGGACCCGTAGACACTTATTCTGTTACGCAGGATGGACAAATTCCATCTAGGTCATTCATGTACCTCAACATGCTTCGTGGAGTATCCATCAACTGTCTTTATGGTCATCCAGTTAAGGACAATGTTTGATCAGCAATAAGGCACTCGACTTTACATCTAGGGTCCATAGTGGTTTCAGGTCGAAGGGTGGTATACACCATTATTACCATGAGAATAACTTATGACACTTTGCATAACATTTTATATAGTATTCTCATAGCAGGTCAATCCAGTATAAATATTACTCTTAATATTCATACCTATGTTTAAGACTTGATAACTCCTTATCCATGATCCATGAGATGTGATCATCAGTTTATATACATAATAGTCTTAATGCTTTAATGTTATCCCATTTCACAATAAACCTCGACTATGGATACTTTAAGAATAATGTCCTTATGTTTAATGGGATCTCATGATTAAGTCACACTTGATACATTAAATGGACTAGATATTCTAGGGACTTTATTAAACAAACATAATAAAGAAAAAGCCTTTTATTATTAACAAATAATTCGATACAAGTACCAAAAGTATTGGCCTCTAAGGCTTACACGAACAGAGGTATCTTAGGGTCAAAATTGGGGTCTTACAAGTAATCTGTTAACAAACATGGCTCTTAGATTCCTGGAAAAATGCATATGCAAAAAATTTATTATGATGTAACGATAATGTTTGATGGGATGATATGTATCATGTAGATTTAAAGCTCTGATACATCCTGGATAATCTGTACGTGTTGCTTATTGTAAGTTCAAAGGTTCGACGCCATATGAGAACCAAGGTATGTAGAGTCTATGGTGTAATACCCCAAAATTTACCCTTCATTTTTCTTGGAAGCATGGGATTATGTTTTACACTTCATTAGCATCATATTAGGTCATACTCATTGCATACTGCATTAGTGACATGGAGATCAGGTTTTGATCGATCACTCCTTAACAGAAGGAGCCCACACAAAGCAAGATTGAGAATTGGACTTCATTTTCTAAGTATACAAGTCTCAAGGGTCTAAGGGGGGTCCAAGTATCTTATTATGGTCCTCAGTTCATCAGGGAAGGATTCAAAGCTATTAGAGTGTTCATCTGGATTTAATCAGAAATTCAGGTTTCATGGCTACCTGCAACAGGCAATGTTTGGTTGGAAGTAGAGGAGCTCATCCATGTCATGATTAGAGAGGCATCTTGGCCTAGGAAGATTCACAGTTATCTCAGAAAGATCCGTTGGCAATCAGTGCAATCAGTTCCTGATCATTTTGCCCTAAAATTAGGGTTTGGTATAAAATCAGTTTATTTTCGATTCTTTGGGTGAAACTCTTTTCCATGGCTCTCCATATGTCCACAAGGGTCTACATACAAAAAATCAGCACTTTATTTGGGCTAGAAGTGCTTCAATTGATCAATGGAATCGGGAATCAGACAATTTGGGAAAAGTCAACTGTGGGGCCAGAAAAGTCAACTCCTGACATTCTGAGAGTGGAATCTCAAAATCCATGCCTAGGGGATCCTACATGTGAAATTTGATCAAGGTTGGATCTTGGATTCATCATTTAATCAGGAATTGGAAAAGTTACTTAATTTGGAAATGGTTGACTTTCCATTTAGAGCAAGTTTTCATGATCGTTGCACTCACTTTAAGTCCATTTTCTATCAAGATAAAAGCTCCATTTGAAACTTTCTCCAACAAGAAAGTTGTTCCTCTTTTTCCAAGCTTTCTATAGATATAAAGTTTTCTCCATTTGGATTAGAATTGAGAAAGTTATGTTTAGTCAAAGTGAGACATTTTTTTAGGACACTTAGAAAAATTTCTAAGTCCAAAATCTTCAAAATTTGTCAAGATTCTTCGCCAGTTTTCTTGCACTTCAAGGCATTATTTGAAAATACTTTCTTCACAACAATTGTACCTTGCCGTGTCCTATTTCACATCCTTTTGGAATCATCTCATTTGGATCCATGTTTTGAGAGATACATTCATTTAAAGTGGGCATCATGACTTGATTTTCTAGGCAGATTTTGGATCTGGTTGGCCCAATCAGATTTTCTAAGCATGCTACACAAACCAGTCATGTTTTTCACCTCTTTTGGCCATGCATTGGACATCCATTCACTTAAGTTTGGCCCAAAATAACCATATTTTACACTTCACTTCACACTTTTATTCTTATCGATAAATCACTTATTAAAAAGCCCATGAGAACACTTAATCCACCTTATTTAA
The DNA here is from genome assembly GCF_024323335.1 of Lathyrus oleraceus. Classification (NCBI taxonomy): domain Eukaryota; kingdom Viridiplantae; phylum Streptophyta; class Magnoliopsida; order Fabales; family Fabaceae; genus Lathyrus; species Lathyrus oleraceus. The sequence goes on from NC_066583.1 coordinate 418,806,179, forward strand.
GAAGCTGAAACCCTAACCCTAAAGGAGCATTGGAATTTCGTAGCAAGGAAACAGAGCTTCTTCACATATCAGATTCCATTCCACTTATATTTTCCATTAGGTAATCATCTCTTCCGTGGCCATGTTTTGATATATCTACGCTTGCTTACCATGTTCATCACCATTAATCCTTCCATTTTCGTATTTCTTTTTATTATTTAAAATATTTTCTTCGTCCATAAAATTACCCAAAAATATTTTTCACTTTTCTTAACGTTTTATTTAATTTTATATAATTTTTACTGTCGTATTTTTGTAATATTAATATTTTATTTTAATTATTTATTCTAAATGGTCCATTTTAACACAGCTTTTTTTATTGATTTTATTTTTATAACTTAAAATTATTGTTAGCATTTGATTTTTGGGATGAAGGTTGACCACTGCCTCATGGTCAAACTGACCTTTTCTTGGAATTTTATTTCACATTTTCAATTTATTTTGGATTTATTTTTGACCTAGTTTGGTTGGTTAACTTTTAATTTGACTTCTGTGTTATTTTAATTAATTCACATACCAATTTTCATTATTTTTAAAATCTTTTTGGGGGATGATGATGTCCTGACCCCACCTTATTTAGTTTAATTTTTCATAATTTTCTTGATTAATTTACTATTTGTTCTTGATTTATTTCTAACCTAGTCTTATTAATTGACTTTTGGTTTAACCTATGTTTTGTTTTAATTAATTCACGTTCCAATTTTCATTATTTTAAAAATCTTTTTGGGGGATGATGATGTTTGACTTGAATTTTTTAAGTTGACTTGAATTTTCAGTTAACTTCTTTATGATCGATGTTTGACTTAGGGATTGCTTATGGCAATTGAAGAGATCTTTTGATACTCCCTCGTTCATCTCATATGATATGTATTAGAGGCCTTTTACCTTGATTTTATTTGGTCCTTACCTCATTTCCTGATTAAATTATTCAGTGGACCCTTCGTGTGCATATTTTCATCTATTTGATTCATCTGTTATCTTTTATACTTGTTTCTCTCATTCATGCTTTCTATTGCTTGATTATTTAACATGTTCATACTCCCATGCATTGTTTAAATACTCCATTATTTGATCATTTGGTTTGATTATATATTGTTTATTTATCCGATCTGATTGATAATTGTTGCCTACTTGTATGATGTATGAGGCATATATTCTTATTGTTTGTTTGCCATGAACAATCCCCATTCATAACAAATGTACCCCTCTCCCATAAAGTGTATAATATTTATTTCTTTATTTCTTTAGTCACCTGTTAATACAAGAATTAAAATGAACATCCGATAACCATTTCAAAATAAGATCAGAAACTCGATCCAACGTCGAGTAATCATTTTCAAAACTTAACAGAACCAACACGCATTCATCCATCCTCTTGTAAGTCGATTGCCTCAGGTATCACCATCTACCTGTAAGTCGATTGCCTCCGGCATCGCCATCAACCCTTATCCGTAACTCCTCTCCGCGCTCCATCCGTCGACTCTTGTTCCATTTAGGTAACACCCATTAGGTAGAACCCTTTGTATGATAACATAGGTAGATTTCCCTTATTCTTTGTATGCTAGCATTAGGTAGATGTTCCCCTTTGTAAATCCTAACACATAGGTCCATATTGCATGATAACTCTAAAGCAGAGCTTCCCCATTTTTAGACCTTCTGTGCATCTCCGATCTTGTGGCATGCCAGTCCGTTCTATTGCAAAGAGGTAACTGCCTAAGACTCGATTCAGTGAGCTGCGACACCTACTGCTAGGACGTTGAACACACTGCCCACCCTCCTTTGACACAGCTGGTGTCCTCATTTGTAAGTCCATGTTCAGATGGCAATCCTTAACCCCTAGTTAGTCGAACTACGTTTTACTCTGATTTTCATTCCAGATGAGATACGTAGGCACAAGACGCGACGTCTTACCGAGAACACTTCTCTTTAAACCATAGGTAGCCGAGCTACGAAGACTCTGATTCTCATACTCAGATGAGATACGTAGGTAGTGGATGCAACATCCTTGCGAGTCATTTTCTTTTAACCTTCCTTTTAGTAAATAGTACTTTAGATATGCCTACACCCTTTAGACTAGAATAACACTTATGAAAAGGGCTCCCTAGGAGTACCTAGGATGTTTTGGGTGCTTAAAACCTTCCCATTGCATAATCAACCCCCTTACCCAGATCTCTAACATTTTTACTAGTTTTTGATTCGATAAAACTTTTAGGTTTTTGTTCGCTTTCTAACCATTCCTTTGGATAAATAGAAGTGCGGTGGCGACTCGACTTGTATGGTTTACCTTGGATTTAGTCAATATCTCTAATGGTAACGAATACCCCGCTACAGAAAAGTGGCGACTCTGCTGGGGACTTATCATTTGCCTAGTGGGTTTTGCCTACTTTTCATATTTGTTGTATTGTATGGTATATTGTTTTGTGACATATTTTTGTGCAATTTGGGATTATTGTATTGTATGTAATGATTGAATTGTTTGAATATAAATTCCTTGTATGCTTGGTGATCTTTGTGAGATGAGTTCTATACCCGAACTCGAGTGCACTTAGGATAGGAGATGGCATAGTCTTGTTGACTTGTGTGGAGTTATTCCTTAGCAAGTTGACTTACAAACCCATTAACTTGGTGGAAGTTATGTTGGGATCAATAATGTCACACGAGTAGTCGTGGTTAGGCATTACTCTTTCCAATATATGCCTTAGAAGCTAAGGACCTTAGTTTACCACGCCCATCTTGGCCTATTTTTAGGACGTAGTGCGAAGATCGTTCAAGTGTAAGATTTGATACGATTGTTACGCGATACTATACTCATAAGAGTCTCTCTTGAGAATATTTTTGGAATATGAGTAGTAGTTTATCCGATAATATCCGAAAGATGGGATGATGACTATGGGAACCTCTTGTAGAACATGATTGTCAGGTTTAACCATAGTACACTCCCTTTGGGTGGTTCTTAACCAAGACTCCATGCTCTCGACACGCAACAAACCCTTAATTCATGGTTGATCCGTTCTTGTGTATCCTTAATATCAATGGAACTTGGGTGTTGATAAGGTGTAAACCATAATCCACCAAAATGGATGATTGATATTAAGGATGACTTGATCCATCCCATGACCTTTGTGTGGTGTGATTTGCTTGATCCTTGAGTGTGATTGTTGCATCCATGCATTCATGCATTCATACACATCCATATAATCAATAATGAGAAAACTTTCAAGGAACTTAAGAGGTCTATTTGCAAATTTTCAGACATGGATAAGCAAATAAGGAATACAAAGAAGTACAGTTTCAGACAACCCGACTTGAAAGAGTTAAGGAGTTTGACATCCTATGTATTAGATCCCTTGGAATTCAAGGCTCGTCATGGGAAGCTTTTGTCTATTCAGGCTACTCAAGTGGATGAAGGTCAAATGAGTGTGTTGGTGCAGTTCTATGATCCCTTGTACCGTTGCTTCACTTTTCCGGATTTCCAGCTTTTGCCCACGCTTGAGGAGTATGCATATCTTGTGGGCATACCTATTCTAGACCAGTTGTCGTTCAGTGGCTTGGAGAGAGTTCCTTCTTCTTAAGAGATTGTTGATCTGTTGCGTATAGATGAATCTATTATTGGTACTCATATGACTACCACAGGTGGAATTCAAGGTCTCCCGTCTGATTTCCTCATTGATCAAGCTACTATGTTTGGGAAGGCCATGAGTGAGGATGCCTTTGAGGCCATATTTGCACTTCTCATCTATGGCCTAGTGTTATTCCACAACATCGACAAGTTTGTGGATGTGAACGCCATTAGGATTTTCTCTACTCTTAATCCCGTTCCTACTCTGTTGGGTGACACTTATTTCTCTTTGCATATGAGGAATGCAAAGAGCGGCTGTACCATTGTGTGTTGTTTGCCTTTGTTGTACAAGTGGTTTATTTCGCACTTGCCTCAGACGCTCGCCTTCAAGGAGAACAAAGGATGTCTACGGTGGTCCACGTGACTTATGTCTCTCACTAATGATGATATCTTTTGGTACAACCGTGTATATGATGGTGTGTAGATTATCAACTCTTGTGGTGAATTCTCCAATGTACCTCTTCTTGGTACATGTGGTGGAATTAACTACAACCCTATTTTAGCACGTTGTCAGCTTGGGTTCCCCCTAAAGGACAAACCAATAACATTCTGTTAGAGGGTGTGTTCTTTCAGGAGGGTAAAGATCCCTAAGGCTTGAAGGGCAGGATGGTCCGCGCTTGGCGCAAGATCCATAAGAAAGGAAAGAAGGAGCTAGGTCCAAAGAACTGTATCGCTTTGGAACCCTATACCTATTGGGTTAGGAGGAGAGCTTTCGAGTACCTCATGCCTTATGAGTATCCAAGACCCACACCTTTGGTTGTGGCTGGGCCTTCAACTCTCCTTAGCCAAAAAGTAGAGGAGTTGAGAGACGAAGACCGTTCGCGTGCTTGGATCCGTGAACGAGAGGAGTTACTTCAGCAGATCAGAGAGAAGGATGCTTTGATAGAGTTCCTTGAGCACCAGGTTATTGACGATCCTGATGACACATCGACTTCTCTACTTCCTCAGTCTTCCAAGTTTTGGAAGAGGAAGTATGATCCACTCGCTAAAGAGAAGGCATATATGGAGGCAGCCTATGAGAGGGAGGTGAAGAGGCTTCGTGCAGCTTATCTTTCGGTCTCGAGGGCTTTGGATGATTGCTTCTAGGGATCCATAGGATGTTCATTTTCCTTCTCTCTTGTATTGTATTTGGTTACCAAGACTGTACTTCTTTGGCTTAAAAACATTTCCAAATATTAATTGACGTGATATTTCCGTATGTGATAAACGTTTAATATTTCCAAAATTTGCAAATAAGACTCTAAAGTTCCTCTAATATAAAAATTAAATCATAAGCATTGCATGCATCATGTTTATCTATTCCTAGGGGTTTATATCTTCTTCTTGATTCTAGTCGGGGTTTTCTTACACTGTTTATCTAATATGAGACTGGAATCAAGGGGTAGAATACCCTTTGAAATTGATAAACATGTCATTGCATTTGCATATTCATTAGCATGTCTTGCATAACAGGTATCGGCGCAGTGTTCTCATCTTGTCTGGTATTCCATTATTAGGATACCTGACTCAGGCATTCACCGATACGGTACCCGAAGGAATCAACAGAGAGCAATGGAAGGTTTACAAGTAGAGCTCGCTGAGATGAGGATTCCCATGAATCAGTTCGTGGATGTGGTCCAAGGAGTGGCTCAGGGACAACAGGAGATTAGATTGTTGGTACTGGGGAAGCCCCCTACTACTCAACCGGAGGTTGTGGCTGATCCTCCAGCTGGAGAGGCTAATGGACCCAATGGACCGGGGCCTATCCCGATCCCACATGGCAACCTTGATCAACAACCCATCCATGATGATTAGGAGGATCAGTTCCCCCTGCTTCAAGAGGACTTTGGCATGGGCCATGGTATGGACCCTATGTTTCGGAGACCGGAAGAGAGGCTGAAAGTTGTGGAAGGGCAGAATGCTCTTGGTGTGGATATTGCTGACTTGGGGCTGGTCCCAAGCGTGAGAGTTCCGCCAAAATTCAGAGTCCCAATTTTCGATAAATACAATGGCAACTCTTGTCCGAAGACTCACGTACAAGCTTAATTTCGCAAGATGGTTTCGTATTCTGATGATGAGAAGCTGCTCATGTACTTCTTCCAGGACAGCCTAGCTGGGGCATCCTTGGAGTGGTATATGAGGCTGGACAGAGCCCATATTCGCTGCTGGAGAGACTTGGCTGAGGCCTTTGTGAAGCAATATCAGTACAATGCGGATATGGCACCTGACAGGACTCAGCTCCATAATCTGTCTCTCAAGAGCAACGAGTGCTTCAAAGAGTATGCTCAACGCTGGAGAGAGTTGGCTTCCCGTGTTCAGCCTCCGATGTTGGAAAAAGAGATGGCCAACATGTTTATGAACACACTGCCTGGATCTTATTTGGAGCGTCTGGTGGGTTGCAACGCCTTGAATTTTGCTGATGTGGGCTCTACCGGTGAGAGGGTGGAGAACTTCTTGAAGACATGTAAGATCCAAAACGGGGTTGGATCATCTTCGGGGTCAAAGAAGTTGTTCTTAGGAGGACATAAGAGGAGAGAAGGGGATGCAAATGCCATATCTTCTTATCAGAACAGGGGTAACCGGAGGAATAACTTTCAGAATTACCATCAACAACCTTATGTTGCAGCAATGACCATTCCGGCTGCAACACCAGTGCAACAACAACAACCTCAACGTCAACAAAATCAATACTAACAACAACAGGGTGCTTCCCAATGGATAGGCGTTTCGACACTCTTCCAATGTCGTATTCCCAGTTGCTTCCCAACCTTCAACATTTGTAATTTGTGTAGTTACGCACTTTGGCTCCTCCCGTTGGCAGGCTTCTAGTGGGTTATGACGCCAATGCTAGGTGTAATTTCCACTCTGGGGCACCTGGCCACACTATTGAGAACTGCAAAGCTTTTAAGCACGTAGTTCAGGACCTTATTGATTCAAAGGCCATTAACTTTGCGCCGGCTCCTAATGTTGTCAACAATCCTATGCCGCAGCATGGTAGAGCAAATATTAACATGGTTGAAGGAGAAGTCGAATTAGTCAAGGAGGTGTTGAAGCTGAAGACTCCGCTGTTAGAAATCAAAGAATACTTGCTAAAGGCAGATGTTTTCCCCGACTGTGGGACGGTTGTTTGGGTTGTGTTGCACAGAGTGGGGGTTGTGTGAAGCTGCAGCAGGGTATCCAGGCGTTGCTTGACGATGGTAACCTCCAAGCTGAAGACTTATCTGCCCAAAGGTCTGTTGAAGGGGTTGTTGAGAATGCAGATGTTGATCCTCTCTTTCCTGAAGATGCTGAAGAATTTACAAATGTTGTTCCTGCTGATTTTGTAATTCCCATTGATGTAATTAATTTTTCTAATGTTGTTGTTGATATTCCAAACATGGTGTTTGATTCTGATGTACTTGCTGAACTTGATTCCGATGTTTCGGATGTTTGTACTTCAATAAATAAGATTTCTGAGTATGACTGTGACGTTGCCACTATCACAATTTTCTACCCAACCGCTCAGATCAGTGTGCCAGAAGTGCAACCGGTACCACCAGTGCGACCGCATCAACCCACTATGACCATCACGACCTCTGGTCCTTTACCTTTCACAAGCGAAAGGGTCATTCCTTGGAATTACGGGGAGAGTGTGTACACGCATGATCCTAGAGTGGAGCAGCCACTGAAAATAGAAGAGGTGCAAGATCATAAGTCTAAACCTAGAATTGAGATAAAAGATCCCGCAGTGGACAATGTTGGTGGAATCGGGCGATTCACCAGAAGTGGTAGACTGTTTTCACCACCGGTTACCCAACCTGATAGTGCTGACGCCGCGGCGAAGGCCAAAGGCAAGCAAGTTGTGAATGAGGGTACCTCTGCACCACAGGCTGGCTCTGGGCCTGCTTTTGCGAAGGATGTGGACGAACTTTTGAGAATTATAAAGAAAAGCGATTACAAGGTAGTTGATCAGTTGATTCAGACGTCATCCAAGATATCTATTCTCTCACTCCTGCTGTGTTCGGAGGCACACAGAAAGGCACTCCTTAAGGTCCTTAATGCTGCATATGTGCCTCAGGAGATCTCAGTGAACCAACTATAAGGGATCGTTACAAATGTTCATACAAGCAACTGGTTGGGTTTTACTGATTCAGACTTGATGCCAGCTGGACGCGATCATAACAAGGCTTTGCACATCTCGATGGAGTGTAAAGACACTGTACTATCCCATGTTCTGGTGGATACAGGTTCCTCTCTCAATGTGCTACCCAAGAGAGCCCTGTCAAGGTTAGATGTAGAAGGTTTGATCTTGAAGCTTTCCGATCTTGTGGTAAGAGCCTTCGATGGTTCTAAGAGGTTGGTGTTCAGAGAGGTAGAATTGCCAATTCGGATTGGATCACAAACCTTTAACACCGTATTCTATGTGATGGATATCAATCCTTCGTATAGTTGCTTACTGGGTCGTCCTTGGATCCACAATGCTGGGGCAGTCTTCTCGACCTTGCATAAAAAGATCAAGTTCCCGGTCAATGGAAGAATTATCATTGTCTGTGGTGAGGAGGATATTCTGGTCAGTAACCTGTCTACATTCAAGTATGTAGAGGTAGAAGGTGAGATTCATGAGACCCTGTGTCAGGCCTTTGAGGCAGTTGAAGTCAAAGATGCCGCTCCAGCGGAAGAGGTTGAAGCAGGTGTCTCTATTTCGTCTTTCAAGCAGGCACATGCCTTGGTAAATTCAGGGGTTGCTCCCGGTTGGGGACGTCTGTTGGATTTACCTATAAAGGAAGACAAGTTTGGGATTGGGTATCAGCTGACATTGACTTCTACAACTTCAACGCCTCAGACTCGTCAGGGGCCGATTACTTTCTCCAATGCTGGCATCATTCAATACGCCCAGGTCTCTGGAATCAACAAATAAGATGGGGATAGTGATTGCGACATTGACAACTGGGTGCGTCCAAGGGTCCCGGGTGAAGTTCTCCGCAACTAGTCTTCTGAAGAGATTATCCAAGTCACTCTTCTTAAAGAGTAATTTTCTTTGTTTATTCATGCATATCCAAGTCTTACGTTCCGCCCAGGGCGTGATGACTCATTGTAGGGCTCATCTACGTGGATACCTGCATTTTTTATCATAAATAAAGGACGTCTTTTTGCATTCAAATATTTTGTTCACTGTCTTTCTATTTTTGCAGTTTTCAAAAAAAATCAAAAAATACATTTGGCAATGTTTTGTTTAGTTTTCACTTCTTGTTCACACTCATAAGCACATACCATTACTCATGCAGATGCACGTCACCGGATCCTATTGATATCAGTTCTGTTATGGCTTGCTTCGACTTTGAAAATCCAATCTTTCAAGCTAAAGAAGAGGGTGATGAAGATTGTGAACTTGTAGCGGTGTATTCGTTACCATTGGAGATATTAACTAAATCCAAGGTAAATCATACAAAGTCGAGTCGCCACCGCACTTATATTTATCCAAAGGAATGGTTAGAAAGAGAACAAAAACCTATAAAGTTTTACAAACAAAACTAGTAAAAGAGGGTCAGAGATCTGGGTAAGGGGTGGTTATGCAATGGGAAGGTGTTAGGCACCCAATGCATCCTAGGTACTCCTAGGGAGCCCTTTTCACAACTTGTTGCAAAGGTTATTGTTTATGAAATTATTTATGTCCAAACATGATTGAAGAGATGAGAAAAGAATATACAAGTTAATTTACATTTTATGTTTGGATGGATGAACCCATTGCCTACGTACCTTTTCATGAAAGATAAGGATCAAAACCCCGTAGTTCGGGTAACAAATTTCGAAACAAATGAGTGGATTGATTTTAAACAAAAGCCTTAAGGTCTTTCGTTATCAAAGGGAGAAAACTCGACCTGAAAAACCACAAGTCCACCATGTGAGAATAGCTTCAACATGCTAGTGAGGGGTTAACCCTATAATAAGCATGGAAGTCTTACAATTCAATCACTAAGGACAAAGGTGAGATTTACATCAACCACTAAGATAATTCAGATCTATGGCTAATGCATGAGAATTTTGATTAAGAAGTGGACAAGGGCCACAAAAGCAATTGAGCGGGTTGAATTAACCAATTAGAGGTATTCACAAAGATGGTCAAAGTTGACTTAAAGTTCAATTCAAAATGAGTATTATGAAAAGAAAGTTTGAAAATCAAAGGCATAAGGCCTAGGTTTCTAATGTTGAAAACAAGTCAGATGTTTGCACAATAGTTTTCTGGTTTTGGGTTAAGGATGAAATATATGGATCAAGGTTAAGCATGCAAAAGGTGAGGGTTAAGGGACAAAGCCGCAAACAGGGTTGCTTTCTCAAGATCATAGAAATGATCCAAGTAAGTTCCTTTGGAATAGTCAAGCACAGGGCCAAAGCAAGATAATGCAAGTATCAGAATAACAACAGCAAGAGGAAACAAGATGCCAATAGATGGTCTTACACTCGACTCCAAGGAAATAGAATGCCAATCAATGGTCTTACATCCAACTCCTAACAACACAAAGGAAACAGATGCCACTAGCTGGACTTACATTGACTCCTCAAAAGGACAAGGTAACTGTCACAAAGTATGAGCAATGATCATGGTAATGACATACAAGTAATGCTCAAAAAATGAAAACAATGCACAAATGCACACACAAAACATCAATGCACAAACGAACAAACAATCACACACTATGCACAGACAAGAGGCTTCACACAAGGGTGGGCTTTAGTCAAGGGGTCATATCAACCTCGATAAACAAGCCAACTGTATAAGTGTAAACAGAAGCTCTTAACCACTAACATTGAGAGTTAGGGTGAAGCTGATCAAATGGGAAATGAGGATTAGACCTCATGCTCTTAACCATGGCCTGGGTGAGCTCAAGACAATGAAAGTGTGGGGATCCAGAATGAGGGACCCTATTCCACTTGACTGACTCTATACAAAGATCTTGGGTGTTTATTCAAGAGCATCAGCACGTAGTGCGAGCATAATGAAAGACTCACTGAATAACAGGGGATTGATTGCAAATTCCTTTTATTTGTCAATTGCCTCTTCACTTAGGAGGACTTAACAAATGACAATGCCTCATTTCCAGGTCTTTAGCACAAATGTAAACAATCAAAAACATGGCCTCATAAGGAGGACTTCAGCCAAATGCCTGCCAAAAAGGTGGCAGGACTTCCAGACTACATGGAGAAGGAGGCTAAACTACCTCAGTGGTGTATCAACCACAATCCAAGGCTTATGCAAAAGCAAAGCTAGCAAGCTACTAATGTACCTGTGCAAAAGGCTAATCAGTTAGTAACTCAGACAACTAATCAGAAAACAAAGAAACCAATCAACAGTGTTACACAAAGCAAGGCACAAGTGCAAGCACTCAAATTGTTTCACCATATCAAATGACCTACAAAACAACAAGAATTAGTGATCAAAGCAATTGGCATCTCAAGTAATGAGCCCAAACTAATCATTAGTGCTAAACACCTGAAACATAAACACAATTGGTGAGTACAAACCACTAGTACAAAGACTAGGGTCAAAGGCAAGGCAAATAGTCAAAACAACAGCCAACAATTCACATGAAGCATGTTCAATCAAACAAGAATAAGGCCTTAAAAGGATCAAAGCCAAATCATTAAGCAAAGCCATCAATAATCAAGATAAGGCAAAGGCAAGCAATATGATCAAAATTGGATATCAAACATAGAAAATCCACATTAAAACAGAAATGAATCCAATGATCATGAAATTTTTTATACAAGTATATCATGTTAAGAATGAACATCATGCAAAAATTCAAGTCCAGAAGATAAAAAATGGTGTATGAATGAAAATGCACAAGTACAAGGTCAAGAATGTGACACCAAATGTTACAACATATATCCATGTGTCCAAAACAGAGATAGAAAATGATAAAAGTGTCAAACCAAGTCTCAAAAATCATGTAACATGTTAGGATTAAGCATGTTAAATTTCAAGGCAATTGGACAAACAATGAGCATTTCACAATCAATTGAATGAAGCATGATAATTTTGCATACATGTTCAAACATACATTCACAATTAAAAATCCAGCAATAGTCAATTCACACAAATGACATCTAAAAATAATAGACATCAATACAATCAAGTGAAAAAAAATTGGGAGCAAATTGGATTAGTTTGCTATTTTTTATGATTTTTTTGAAATTAATGAACAAAATGAAATAATATTGAAAATCATGTGCAAATGAAAATGAAATGAAAATTGGAAATATGCATCATGAAGGAGTTGAACACAGGACATGTAAGTCACAAAAGCGCTGGAAAAAATAACATCACAAACATGCATTGTGCCAGAATAGAACCAAGGTCTTCTAGGTCATATGCGCGCTCAGCAAAAAAGATTGGAAAATAGCAAAACAACACAGGCAGGGATCGAACTGAAGCTAGCGAGGTTAAAGGCGCGTTTATCATCAAAACGCAGCGTTTGGCCAAGGCAAGGGAAATCAAATGGAATTTCAGGACGTTTGCACCAAGGATCAAACGCAAGACGCAAAGGTTACAAGCGCGCACTGTGCCAAGCCCTAACGTTTGAACCAGACGGCCGGAATAGTGATTCCGGTCGTCTTCTCCGAAGGATCGCCGGTGAAGGTTCCAAATTTTTTCCAGAAACGCATGAAAATGGTACCATTCGAAAGCTTATGCAACATACATTCCAAATCTAAGTTCAATTCACATTAATTCTCCCTAACAAGAGCAAATCGAAGAGAAACATTATGAACAACAAAACTTCCAGTCAACATATCTCATCCAATTCTTAACCATTTCAAGATCTATCTATATCAGGATCATCAGCATCAAAAACTCTACCTAATCATGGCAATAGGAAGGCAAAACAAGAGATTCTATTTTCACCTGGTTTGAAGAGCAGTGTCTTGATTTCGCGTGCTACAACTCTCTCCAGCTCCAGATATTCTCCTCAACTTGTGTATTGAAGCTTTATGCACAAATTGATGCTTGAATCCACCAAATTGAAGCTCAATTTTCAAGATCCATCTTCATGTTCATGTGCTTGTATGGCTCGAAATCCAGCTTAAAGGAACAATCCAGATGATGATTCTTGCTCAGAATTACACAGGGGTCATGAATATGCAAAGAGATTGAAGGTTTGTGTCAAGAAATTTAGATTTTCGAAGAGAGAAAATTTGGAAGGAATTTGGAAATTTTGAGATCTGAATTCTGTTATGCCCTCAAATGAAATTAGGGTTTTGCTTTTATATGGTGTGTTAATGATGCTGTAATTATAATTAAGCAATGGCTAATTGAAAATTAAGGAGAAATAAGGTGAAATGCAAATTAGGCAAGTGTGAGGTGGCATGAGTAATGTGCACGTGAACATTGCCATGCAAGGTGCAATTTCACTCAAAAACATCCAATGAACATGATGGAATGATCAAATGGCTTGTAGCTTGCACCAATTTTGAATTCTCCGTTTTCCCTCCAAAATGTACATGAATGAACACTTGATCATGTGAGCTTCTTTCATGCAAAGCAATGGTTGATTTGGAATCTCTTGGTCATAAGGAGCATTTTGCAAAAAGAGTGGTTCAATTTGGAGTTTTGGATCAAAAGTTATGGCATTTTGAAGTTCCATGCATGCTTTGTGATCATTTGTTCATAACTTCTCAACCAATCATCAGATGAACATGATATAGGACTTTTTGAAAATGGGAGAGAAAGATCTTCAACTTTCATGTTGACCAAAAATTCATTTGAAGCTTCTTTGAGGTTGGAAAGTTAAGTTAAATGTGAACCAAAAACTTGCCATATTTGGAAACTTGAAATTACAGGTCACTTTCCATTTTTGGAAACTTTTGCTTTGACTTCAAAATCTTCAAGATAGATGTTTAACATGATGAATAGGCCTTGTTTGAACATGAATGGAGTGTTTCAAATCAATTCCCCACCTCATAGCCTTCAATTGACTATACAGTTGATTGTAATGGTCCTCATATGACCTTGACATGCTTTGATGAATTTGAACCTTTACCACTTGGGGAATTTGCACAAAATGGAACCATAGCTCATATAAGCTCAATATGATAATCATGTGGTCCTCATCTCAAGAAAACCATCTGCTCTTGCACAAATGAAATTCTTTAATTGATTGACCTGTGCTCGCTTAGACTTGAAAACAAATGTTAGATGACATATTTTTGGTGCTTTTGGTTAGTGATTAAAACAAGAAAAACAATGATATACAATGCAAGCAAGCCTGGTGATCTCAAACCACTCTCAAGGAGATCCCACCCAAGGGAAAGGAAGGCAATATGCTCAAAGATCCTTGAGGCTATGCAATGCTATGCTATGATGCCATGAGGGATCTCAGTGACAAAATTGGGGTCTTACAGATGCCCCTATTTAAGGTCATTCTAGCCGGAGAAATGAAGGTTAAAATCTTCGTCTCGACGAGGTAGAATGGGCTTAAATAATAATAAAGAGACAAATTTTGGTCCCTGAGAGACCTCATGATGCAAATGTATGTATGCAAAACAAACTATCTCTGTGGGGATATGTGTCCACAAAGAAGGAAAGAAATCAGGAGAAATTGAAAATCCATAGGAGTAATACACTCACTGATGGAACAGAGACTCTAACGGGACTCTTACGGGGATAAGAAAGAGAAAAAAATGCGTGAGCAGGACACAACTTCAAACTAGAGACTTTACTGGGGAGTAAAGGACTGAAACTGCGTGAGCAAGTCACGACTTGACACTGGGGAAAAGAATTCCAAAAGGAACCAAATCCGATGGAAAGACTCAAGCTGACTCAAAGATGCATGTGCTGGGGAATACGCCAACACAGCAAAACTATCCACAAAGGATACTTCGGATAAACATCCGGACTCAGGCTGGGGAAAGAGCTGACAAGACAACTCTGCCGGGAAAAACGCATGCATTGGGGAGTATGCCAACACAGCAAAAAGCGAATCACAACAACAATTCCACTGGGGAAATCTAAGAGACTTTCCAGGGGAAGCAAAAGGATGAGGTGTTACCGGTTACTGGGTAACAAGCTCAGGAAGAATGAATATCTAAGACCGGTATACGTGCGAGAGGTATCAATCGACCAAAACATCTGAGGAAGACCTGAAAAGGTATATTTCAACTCAGGAAAATCTGACTCCACAGCGGACCGAGGTCATAATAGGGAGCAGAAAGGAAGGAACACCAGGGATACCGGTTACTGGGTATATAAAAGGTGACCGACCAAGACGTGAATTGGTTTGTGTTCCAAAACACTCATCATCCTGGAAGAGAGCTGAAAAAGAAAACTTGTTAAAGGATGGACATTCGATTCCGCAACGGGAAAACGAATCTTACTCGAATGGGGAAGGACAGAAGGCTTCAACCAAAGAGCGCATGAGATATATTATCCATTACCGTCATAACTTAGATAATATACTCGCATGGAAGATTATCCGTAACCGGGTTGTAGGTTGTTAAAGGATAAATCGACCGAAATTGTGAATTGGTTTGTGTTCCAAAACACTCATCATCCTGGAAGAAAGCTGGAAAAGCAGACTTGTTAAAGGATGGACATTCGATTCCGCAACGGGAAAACGAATCTTACTCGAATGGGGAAGGACAGAAGGCTTCAAACAAAGAGCGCATGAGATATATTATCCATTACCGTCATAACGTAGATAATATACTCGCATGGAAGATTATCCATAACCGGGTTGTAGGTTGTTAAAGGATAAATCGACCGAAATCGTGAATTGGTTTGTGTTCCAAAACACTCATCATCCTGGAAGAAAGCTGGAAAAGCAGACTTGTTAAAGGATGGACATTCGATTCCACAAGGAATACGAATCTTACTCGAATGGGGAAGGACAGAAGGCTTCAACCAAAGAGTGCATGAGATATATTATCCATTAACGTCAGAACGTGGATAGTATACTCGAAAGGAAGGAACACCAGGGATACCGGTTACTGGGCATATAATAGGTGACCAACCAAAGGGAGAAACGATCATTATCAACAAAGGATAAATGAGAGATGACTCACAGGGGATAAATTGCAAACATACGACAATTATCCAAACAAAAAAGGGGGAAATATCAACATCGAATACTGGATGAAGATAACCGCAAAGAGGGGATTACATCTACCGACTACTGGGTGGAAAACCACGGAAAAGGATATTCGATTCAAACACAGGAAATACGAATCTTACTCAACTGGGAAAAGACCAAAAGGCTTCGACAGAAGAGTGCATGAGATATATTATCTATTACCGTCAGAACGTAGATAATACACTTGCATGGAAGATTATCCACAACCGGTTACTGGGTTAATAAAGGATAAATCGACCGAAACGAAAGGACATCGGGATACCAAACTAGGTATATAATAATGACCAATCAAGGAGAGCCAATTGTTACCAACAACAACAGGGTAGACGAAAGATGACTCACTGGGGATGAATTGCGAGCATACGGAAATTATCCAAAAGAAGGGGAGCAACAATCATCACCGACAAACGGTAAATGGAGGAAAACCCGCTAGGGATAAATTGCTTACTCAGAGCAATTATCCACAAAAAAAGGGAACAACCCGCTGGGGATAAAATTGCTTAATCAAAGCAATTATCCAAAAGAAGGCAAGGAAAATCAATATCGAATGCTGGATAATGATAACCGCCAAAGAGTAACCGTCACCAACTAGGATGAACAACAAAGGTTAACTCTGCAAAGGGGAGAGAATAGGATTTACAACTACCGGATACTGGGTAGAGACCACAAACTCTGATGAGGAGCGAAAGGATCACCACTCCGCGTGGGAAAAAAGATTAGAGTTTATAACCACCAACATGGTATAAAAACCACGAATTCTGCTGGAGAGCAAGAAAATAGGATTTACAACTACCGGTTACTGGGTAGAAAACCACAAATCCCACTGGGGATAAGATGAATGGTTGCGAGTTACTGAGCAGACATTCATTTATACCGCGGGAAAGCGCAAACTCCGATGGGGAGGGTGAAACAATAGGATTTACGACTACCGAATACTGGGTAGAAGACCACAAAATCCGCCATCAACCAGAATGAACCACAAAGGTTACCTCTGCTAGGGGATGAAAAGTAAGATTTACAATCACCGGTTACTGGGTAGAAAACCATAAAGATAGGACTTACAACTACCGGTTACTGGGTAGAAGCCAAAGAAATAGGACTTATAGCTACCGGGTTGTAGGTAGAAGCCAAAGAAATAGGACTTATAACTATCGGGTTGTAGGTAGAAGCCAAAGAAATAGGACTTACAGCTACCGGTTTGTAGGTAGAAGCCACGAAAGTCCATTGAGGATAAGGTGAAAAACATTGGCGACCTTACTGAGGAACACCAAAACAGTCACGAAAGCCAATTTAGGATCAAACCAAAAAGGAAAAATGAATCAAGACTCATCCTAATGAGGATATAACTCAATAGGGAAATCCATCCCAATGTGTGTGTTGGGAGGAAACGGAAGCAACCGTCATCCACGAGGATATAACTCAGTGGGGAAATGGCATGAAAGATAAACACTTTCTGCTTAAGGGGCTGACTCTATATTGAGAGATTAGACACCCGACATCTGCTTGGGGAGATCTACTGGGGAGACCTATATCACCAATTAGCAGGAGACAACAATCAAAAGATATATGGCAAAGAATGCCACATGAATATCTGAATGTTATAAGTATGCATGTATATGCGTGGTTTATGTATGATGAATGCTGACAAACAGACATATCTAACACAAACAGGTCCAGGAATAAGGCACACAGCCATCCGGTACTACATCTCAAAAGAGAAAGCCAGGAAATCCAACTGGAGAGTATCCAATCTGCTGGAGATCCGGATGCTAGGAAGCAAAGATCTACTAGAGAATCAGAGATATCAGGAAATCACAAAATCTCTGAGTGATGGATCATCAACCAATCCGGCTAGGAAAAGGAGTCATCTCATGGGCAAACACTGCCACAACAACAACTTATGTTGGGGAGATCCAGATACCATAAAACAATAGTATCTCTGTTGGGGATAGATCAACATAGATAAAGCTCATCACACCAACAACTCCGCTAGGGATTCATCTGAGGGAACGAATGAGATCTGGGGATCAACCACCAAATACCGAATCCACCAAGGAAAATCACACCTGACGAGGAGAACAGAATGCACAAGTAGAATTTGCCACACAAGCAACTCTACTGGGAGACACCGTAGCAACTCTACTGGGGAATCCAGCTGCAAACCCTAATGGGGAATTCCACTGAGAGATACAAGAGGAAACTGGTGAAATAAACACCAAGTACCAAACTCACCAAAGAGATCACACCTGCTGAGGAGAAAAGATCGCCACTCTGCTGCAGGGATAAATGATTAATACATCAACAAGCATACCACTCAGGGATGAATCAACATAGATAAAGTTCACCACACCAACCACTCTGGTGGGGATATATCCGAAGGAAATCTGGGGATCAACCACCAAATACCGAATCTTCCAGAGAGTATCACACCTGCCGGTGAGGAAAGATTGCTGCTCTGCTAGAGAAATGAAGGTTTAAATCTTCAACAAGCGCTCTGCTTGGGAACTGCCCCACAATAGTGTTCGAACAACACTCTACTGGGAATGAACCACGAAAGTGTTCAAACAACACTCTACTGGGGATGAACCACAATAGGGGCCCGGAGGAGGAAGATACAGCGATGCAAGGGATACGAACAAATGCCTTACCCTGTTGGGAATCATACCACCCTTGGGAGAGCACTGAGGATCTCTTAAGTATCTTTTATCATTGTGAATGTTCACTTTGTTTAAAAACAAGTTATTAAAAATTCATTTTTCAAAACAATGATATTTTATCAATTAAAATATGCAAAACATTTGTTGGATAGAAACAAATAAGAGTGCAAATAATTGGATAAAAAGCTCAAATTTATTTGATGGAATGGTAGCCTGCAAATGGCAAGACTCCATAGATCTGTACAAGTTTGAAATTGGTGATATATATTGGAAGAGGGCTACATTGAACATAATGACCATTTCTCCACCAATTCCGAATTCGATGTATTCGAAGCTTCAGTCGACGACGAATGAACAAGAATCTTTGACGGATGACAGATGTAGAACCAATCTTGTCAGGATGCAGTTACTTGCCAAATCCCTACTTTTTGCCTAGATTGCCCCAGGATGAGGTACTCAATCTAACGGGATGCAAATATATTCTTTTTTTGTCTCTAACTTTTGCCTGGATCGCCCTTTCGGGTTTTCAATCCACCGAGACGCTCATTTTTGCCTAAGCTGCCCTTTCGGGTTTTCAACTTAGCGAGCTATTCTGTTTTTTTCTTTAGGCAAAGTATTTCTTGACTGCATGTGAATTCACAGGACGAGTGAAATCCTCCCCATCCATTGTTGTAAGTATCAAAGCACCGCCTGAAAAGGCTCTCTTGACAACATATGGACCTTCATAGTTTGGAGTCCACTTGCCCCTGGAATCGGGCGCGAAAGACAAGACTTTCTTGAGCACAAGGTCACCTTCTTGGAACACTTGAGGCTTGACCTTTTTATCGAATGCTTTCTTCATTCTCTGCTGATATAACTGACCATGACACATGGCAGTTAATCTCTTTTCTTCGATCAAATTCAGTTGGTCATAACGACTCTGAACCCATTCAGCATCAGTCAACTTGGGGTTTGAGGGCGCCATTTTTTTTTTTTTTGATCTTTGATTTTTTTTTTTTTTTTTATTTGATTTTTTTTTTTGTTTTTCACCCCGTTTTTTTTTTTACATTTGTAAAACCCCAATTTGACTGTTTACGGGTTCTCAAGATGCAGCTGAATGATCTTCTTTTCATGCTCAAGAAGACGGGAGATCTCGTCAGGAATCTCTTCAACATCATCTTCCTCTGCTTCGAATACAGGGAACTCAAAATTGGGAGATGGCGTTGGATCATTATGTTCAATGGGTTTAGAAATCAACCTGCATAATAATTTTGGATATGAAAGCTTTTTAGAAATCAAACAAGGCAATCATTATGCAGATGAAAAGATTGCTTTTATTCTTGTTTTTTAGGTTTTTTGTGATCACCATTTTCATGCAAAAAGAGAAAATGGAAAATAATTGGAAAAACAAACATTTAACATGAATTTATTGAATGAAAATATCATTGTATAAAATGCTTGCCAACAATGTCATCACTTCTCCTTTTGGCATGGGAGAAAGGTTTTTAAACAAAGTGATTATTACTTTGATTTATGGATAACTGTAGGAACATCCACAGCGACCCAATTGTGGCAGATCCCATCAGGGATGACAAAATTGTCAGAATCCTCTGCATTTTCTTCCAAGACAGCAGCAGCATCTTCGCTCTGACCGGTGTGGATGAAACCTCCACTTTTGAACAACCCTTTCTCGTTGAAGACCCCAGAAGAATAACCAATGCCAGCCCGGGATTTATTATCTTCAAGCTCAATCATTTTTCCTAGACCAGCAACTGCACCAAATTCAATGGCCAGTTTTGCATTTCGATAGGAAGCAAATGAAGGAGTTCTCTTCTCAACAGGCTCGGCTATAGATAAAGCTTGGAAAGGCGTTCCAACTTCATCCTCAGCATCTATTTACGAGAAGGAAGACAAGTGGCTAACCAGGAGATGATTCCATCAAAAGCACTTATTCTGGCAAATTCCTCCTTGAGTTCATGGTTCTCTTGCTCTAGATGATCCATCAGTCTGGAAGAGTTGGCTCTGGTGTAGTACCGGTGAGTCAGCTTATCTTCAAAATAAATGAAGAGCAACAGAGTTAGACCACAAGACCAGAGGCTGAGAATAACACCTGCTTATGCAAATGATGCATGCAATGCTTGTGCATATGATTTGTTTTTATTTCAAAGGAACTCTAGGGTTTTATTTGCAAACTTTGAAATATTAATCATTTTATCGCATATGGAAATTATCTCATTGAATAATTCTTTGTCTTTCCATGTCTGAAAAATTCTTGCAAAGAAACCCCTTAAGTTCCTTGAAAAAAAATTCTCATTTTTTGATGATATGGATGCAGATGAATGCATGACTGCATGAATGCAACAATCACACTCAAGGATCAAGCAAAGCACACCAGACAAAGGTCATGGGATGGCTCATATTATCCTTAATATCAATCATCCATTTTGGTGGATTATGGTTTTCACCTTATCGACACCCAAGTTCCATTGATATTAAGGATACTTGAACGGATCAACCATGAATTACGGGTTTGTTGCGAGTCACGAGCATGGAGTCTCGGTTAAGAACCACCCAAAGGGAGTGTACTATGGTTTAAACCTGCCGAACATGTTCTACCAGAGGTTCCCATAGTCATCATCCCATCTTTCGAATATTATCGGAGGAACGAATACTCGTATTCCAAAAATATTCTCAAGAGAGACTCTTATGAGTGTAGTATCGCATGACAATCGCATCAAATCTTACATTTGAACGACTTCCGCACTACGTCCTAAAAATAGGCCAAGATGGGCTTGGTAAACTATGTCCTTGGCTTCTAAGGCATATATTGGAAAGAGTAATGTCTAACCACAAATAACTTGTGTGACATTATTGATCCCAACATGACCTCCACCAAGTGAATGGACTCGCAAGTCAACTTGCTAAGGAATAACTCCACACAAGTCGACGAGACTATGCCATTCTCCTATCCTAATGTGCACTCGAGTTCGGGTATAGAACTCATCTCACAGAGATCACCAAGCAAACAAGCAATTGATATATCAAGCAATTCAAAAATTACAATCAATACAGTAATCCCAAACTGCACAAAAATATGTCATAAACAAATATAATACAACAAGTGTGAAAAGTTGGCAAAACCCACCAGGGATTATTCCTAGATCCCCAGCAGAGTCGCCACTTTTCCGTAGCGGTGTATTCGTTACCATTGGAGATATTAACTAAATCCAAGGTAAATCATACAAAGTCGAGTCGCCACCGCACTTCTATTTATCCAAAGAAATGGTTAGAAAGCGAACAAAAACCTATAAAGTTTTACAAACAAAACTAGTAAAAGAGGGTCAGAGATCTGGGTAAGGGGGGTGGTTATGCAATGGGAAGGTGTTAGGCACCCAATGCATCCCAGGTACTCCTAGGGAGCCCTTTTCACAACTTGTTGCAAAGGTTATTGTTTATGAAATTATTTATGTGCAAACATGATTGAAGAGATGAGAAAAGAATATACAAGTTTATTTACATTTTGTGTTTGGATGGATGAACCCATTGCCTACGTACCTTTTCATGAAAGATAAGGATCAAAACCCCGTAGTTCGGGTAACAAATTTCGAAACAATTGAGTGGATTGATTTTAAACAAAAGCCTTAAGGTCTTTCGTTATCATAGGGAGAAAACTCGACCTGAAAAACCACAAGTCCACCATGTGAGAATAGCTTCAACATGCTAGTGAGGGGTTAACCCTATAATAAGCATGGAAGTCTTACAATTCAATCACTAAGGACAAAGGTGAGATTTACATCAACCACTAAGATAATTCAGATCTATGGCTAATGCATGAGAATTTTGATTAAGAAGTGGACAAGGGCCACAAAAGCAATTGAGCGGGTTGAATTAACCAATTAGAGGTATTCACAAAGATGGTCAAAGTTGACTTAAAGTTCAATTCAAAATGAGTATTATGAAAAGAAAGTTTGAAAATCAAAGGCATAAGGCCTAGGTTTCTAATGTTGAAAACAAGTCAGATGTTTGCACAATAGTTTTCTGGTTTTGGGTTAAGGATGAAAATATGGATCAAGGTTAAGCATGCAAAAGGTGAGGGTTAAGGGACAAAGCCGCAAACAGGGTTGCTTTCTCAAGATCATAGAAATGATCCAAGTAAGTTCCTTTGGAATAGTCAAGCACAGGGCCAAAGCAAGATAATGCAAGTATCAGAATAACAACAGCAAGAGGAAACAAGATGCCAATAGATGGTCTTACACTCGACTCCAAGGAAATAGAATGCCAATCAATGGTCTTACATCCAACTCCTAACAACACAAAGGAAACAGATGCCACTAGCTAGACTTACATTGACTCCTCAAAAGGACAAGGTAACTGTCACAAAGTATGAGCAATGATCATGGTAATGACATACAAGTAATGCTCAAAAAATGAAAACAATGCACAAAGGCACACACAAAACATCAATGCACAAACGAACAAACAATCACACACTATGCACAGACAAGAGGCTTCACACAAGGGTGGGCTTTAGTCAAGGGGTCATATCAACCTCGATAAACAAGCCAACTGTACAAGTGTAAACAGAAGCTCTTAACCACTAACATTGAGAGTTAGGGTGAAGCTGATCAAATGGGAAATGAGGATTAGACCTCATGCTCTTAACCATGGCCTGGGTGAGCTCAAGACAATGAAAGTGTGGGGATCCAGAATGAGGGACCCTATTCCACTTGACTGACTCTATACAAAGATCGTGGGTGTTTATTCAAGAGCATCAGCACGTAGTGCGAGCATAATGAAAGACTCACTGAATAACAGGGGATTGATTGCAAATCCCTTTTATCTGTCAATTGCATCTTCACTTAGGAGGACTTAACAAATGACAATGCCTCATTTACAGGTCTTTAGCACAAATGTAAACAATCAAAAACATGGACTCAAAAGGAGGACTTCAGCCAAATGCCTGCCAAAAAGGTGGCAGGAATTCCAGACTACATGGAGAAGGAGGCTAAACTACCTCAGTGGTATATCAACCACAATCCAAGCCTAATGCAAAAGCAAAGCTAGCAAGCTACTAATGTACCTGTGCAAAAGGCTAATCAGTTAGTAACTCAGTCAACTAATCAGAAAATAGAGAAACCAATCAACAGTGTTACACAAAGCAAGGCACAAGTGCAAGCACTCAAATTGTTTCACCATATCAAATGACCTACAAAACAGCAAGAATTAGTGATCAAAGCAATTGGCATCTCAAGTAATGAGGCCAAACCAATCATTAGTGCTAAACACCTGAAACATAAACACAATTGATGAGTACAAACCACTAGTACAAAGACTAGGGTCAAAGGCAAGGCAAATAGTCAAAACAGCAGCCAATAATTCACATGAAGCATGTTCAATCAAACAAGAATAAGGCCTCAAAAGGATCAAAGCCAAATCATTAAGCAAAGCCATAAGATAAGGCAAAGGCAAGCAATATGATCAAAATTGGATATCAAACATAGAAAATCCACATTAAAACAGAAATGAATCCAATGATCATGAAATTTTTTATACAAGTAAATCATGTTAAGAATGAACATCATGCAACAATTCAAGTCTAGAAGATAACAAATGGTGTATGAATGAAAATGCACAAGTACAAGGTCAAGAATGTGACACCAAATGTTACAACATATATCCATGTGTCCAAAACAGAGATGGAAAATGATAAAAGTGCCAAACCAAGTCTCAAAAATCATGTAACATGTTAGGATTAAGCATGTTAAATTTCAAGGCAATTGGACAAACAATGAGCATTTCACAATCAATTGAATGAAGCAAGGTAATTTTGCATACATGTTCAAACATACGTTCACAATTAAAAATCCAGCAATAGTCAATTCACACAAATGACATCTAAAAATAATAGACATCACTACAATCAAGTAAAAAAAAATTGGGAGAAAATTAGATTAGTTTGATATTTTTTATGATTTTTTTGAAATTAATGAACAAAATGAAATAATATTGAAAATCATGTGGAAATGAAAATGAAATGAAAATTGGAAATATGCATCATGAAGGAGTTGAACACAGGACATGTAAGTCACAAAAGCGCTGGAAAAAATAACATCACAAACATGCATTGTGCCAGAATCGAACCAAGGTCTTCTAGGGCATATGTGCTCTCTGCAAAAACAATTGGAAAATAGCAAAACAACACAGGCAGGGATCGAACAAAAGCTAGCGAGGTTAAAGGCGCGTTTATCATCAAAACGCAGCGTTTGGCCAAGGCAAGGGAAATCAAATGGAATTTCAGGACGTTTGCACCAAGGATCTGAACGCAAGACACAAAGGTTACAAGCGTGCACTGTGCCAAGCCCTAATGTTTGAACCAGACGGCTGGAATAATGATTCCGGTCGTCTTCTCCGATGGATCGCCGGTGAAGGTTCCAAATTTTTTCCAGAAACGCATGAAAATGGTACCATTCGAAAGCTTATGCAACATACATTCCAAATCTAAGTTCAGTTCACATTAATTCTTCCTAACAAGAGCAAATCGAAGAGAAACATTATGAACAACAAAACTTCCAGTCAACATATCTCATCCAATTCTTAACCATTTCAAGATCTATCTATATCAGGATCATCAGCATCAAAAACTCTACCTAATCATGGCAATAAGAAGGCAAAACAAGAGATTCGATTTTCACCTGGTTTGAAGAGCAGTGTCTTGATTTCGCGTCTTACAGCTCTCTCCAGCTCCAGATATTCTCCTCAACTTGTGTATTGAAGCTTTATGCACGAATTGATGCTTGAATCCACCAAATTGAAGCTCAATTTTCAAGATCCATCTTCATGTTCATGTGCTTGTATGGCTCGAAATCCAGCTTAAAGGAACAATCCAGATGATGATTCTTGCTCAGAATTACACAGGGGTCATGAATATGCAAAGAGATTGAAGGTTTGTGTCAAGAAATTTGGATTTTCGAAGAGAGAAAATTTGGAAGGAATTTGGAAATTTTGAGATCTGAATTCTGTTATGCCCTCAAATGAAATTAGGGTTTTGCTTTTATATGGTGTGTTAATGATGCTGTAATTATAATTAAGCAATGGCTAATTGAAAATTAAGGAGAAATAAGATGAAATGCAAATTAGGCAAGTGTGAGGTGGCATGAGTAATGTTCACGTGAACAGTGCCATGCAAGGTGCAATTTCACTCAAAAACATCCAATGAACATGATGGAATGATCAAATGGCTTGTAGCTTGCACCAATTTTGAATTCTCCGTTTTCCCTCCAAAATGTACATGAATGAACACTTGATCATGTGAGCTTCTTTCATGCAAAGCAATGGTTGATTTGGAATCTCTTGGTCATAAGGAGCATTTTGCAAAAAGAGTGGTTCAATTTGGAGTTTTGGATCAAAAGTTATGGCATTTTGAAGTTCCATGCATGCTTTGTGATCATTTGTTCATAATTCTCAACCAATCATCAGATGAACATGATATAGGACTTTTTGAAAACGGGAGAGAAAGATCTTCAACTTTCATGTTGACCAAAAATTCATTTGAAGCTTCTTTGAGGTTGGAAAGTTAAGTTGAATGTGAACTAAAAACTTGCCATTTTTGGAAACTTGAAATTCCAGGTCACTTTCCATTTTTGGAAACTTTTGCTTTGACTTCAAAATCTTCAAGATAGATGTTTAACATGATGAATAGGCCTTGTTTGAACATGAATGGAGTGTTTCAAATCACTTCCCAACCTCAAAGCCTTCAATTGATTGTACAGTTGATTGTAATGGTCCTCATATGACCTTGACATGCTTTAATGAATTTGAACCTTTACCACTTGGGGAATTTTCTCAAAATGGAACCATAGCTCATATAAGCTCAATATGATAATACTGTGGTCCTCATCTCAAGAAAACCATCTTCTCTTACACAAATGAAACTCTTTAATTGATTGACCTGTGCTCGCTTAGACTTCAAAACAAATGTTAGATGACATATTTTTGGTGCTTTTGGTTAGTGATTAAAACAAGAAAAGAAATGATATACAATGCAAGCAAGCCTGGTGATCTCAAACCACTCTCAAGGAGATCCCACCCAAGGGAAAGGAAGGCAATATGCTCAAAGATCCTTGAGGCTATGCAATGCTATGCTATGATGCCATGAGGGATCTCAGGGACAAAATTGGGGTCTTACAGAACTCCCTGAAGAACTTGCCAGGTTGTTAAAGCAGGAGGAAAGGATCATTCAGCCGCATCAAGAGTCTATTGAAGTGATTAATCTTGGCACCGAGGACGTCAAGAGAGAGATCAAGATATGGGTTGCTTTGGAAGATAATGTGAAGAAGGGGCTGATTGAATTTCTACAAGAGTATGTTGACATCTTCGCTTGGTCTTATCAGGACATGCCAGGGCTTAACACAGACATTGTGGTACACCGTTTTCCTCTCAAAGAGGATTGTCCTCCGGTCAAGCAGAAGCTCAGAAGAACAAGACCAGAGATGGCTGTCAAGATAAAGGAAGAAGTGCAAAAACAGTTGGACGCAGGGTTCCTAGCAGTTACAAATTATCCTCCATGGGTTGCAAATATCGTTCCAGTACCTAAAAAGGATGGAAAGGTACGGATGTATGTTGACTACCGGGATCTGAACAGAGTTAGTCCTAAAGATGATTTCCCATTACCTCACATCGACGTTTTGGTGGATAACACGGCTCAGTTCTCGGTATTCTCCTTCATGGATGGCTTTTCTGGCTATAATCAAATTAAGATGGCACCAGAAGACATGGAGAAGACAACTTTCATAACCCCATGGGGCACCTTCTGCTACAAGGTGATGTCATTTGGTCTGAAAAATGTTGGGGCAACATATCAACGAGCCATGGTGACTCTTTTCCATGATATGATTCATCATGAAATCGAGGTTTATGTTGATGATATGAGTGCTAAATCTCAGACGGAAGAAGAACATCTGGTGAATTTGCAGAAACTGTTTGAGCGTTTGAGGAAATTCAAGCTAAGGCTTAATCCGAACAAGTGTACTTTTAGGGTGAGATCTAGAAAACTGCTGGGTTTTATTGTTAGTGAAAAAGGGATTGAGGTGGATCCGACCAAAGTGAAAGCGATACAAGAAATGCCTGAGCCAAGAACAGAAAAATAAGTTTGTGGTTTCTTAGGAAGGTTGAACTACATTGCAAGGTTCGTCTCTCACCTAACAGCCACGTGTGAGCCAATATTCAAATTGTTAAGAAAAGATCAGGCTATCAGGTGGAATGATGATTGCGAAAGGGCTTTCGAAAAAATAAAAGAGTATTTGCAGAATCCCCCTATCCTTATGCCTCCAGTCCTAGGGAGACCGTTGATTATGTATTTGACAGTACTTGATAATTCCATGGGTTGTGTTCTCGGTCAACACGACGAGACATGTAGGAAAGAGCATGCCATCTACTATCTGAGTAAAAAATCCACAGATTGCGAGTCGAGATACTCAATGCTTGAAAAGACATGTTGTGCACTTGCATGGGCTACTAAGCGATTGAGACAATACATGCTGACTCACACGACCTTACTGATCTCCAAAATGGATCCAGTCAAGTATATATTTGAGAAGCCAGCTCTCACCCGAAGGGTTGCTCGTTGGAAAATGGTACTGATAGAGTACGACATCCAGTATACATCCCAGAAAGTCATCAAAGGGAGTATTCTGTCAGACTATCTTGCTCAGCAGCCGATTGATGATTATGAGCCGATGAAGTTTGATTTTCCGGATGAAGACATCATGTTCCTCAAGATGAAAGACTGTGAAGAGCCAGTTGTTGAGGAGGGACCTAATCTAGATGATAAGTGGACTTTAATGTTTGATGGGGCCGTCAATGCCAAAGGAAGTGGATTTGGTGTTGTCATTACCACTCTGAAAGGTGCCCACATGCCTTTCACCGCTCGTCTGACTTTTGAATGCACCAATAATGAAGCTGAGTATGAAGCCTGTATCTTGGGTATCGACCAAGCCATTGATTTGAGAATCAAGACTCTGGACATCTTCGGAGATTCAGCTCTAGTGATCAATCAAGTGAATGGTGATTGGAATACTCTTCAGCCTAATCTGGTCCCCTACAGAGACTACATGAGAAGACTATTGACTTTCATCACAACAGTAAGGCTGTATCATATACCTCGTGATGAGAACCACATGGAAGATGCTCTTGCTACTCTGTCCTCCATGATCAAGGTGATTCGGTGGAACTATGCTCCCAAGATTGATGTTATACGCCTTGATAGGGCCGCGTATGTGTTTGCTGCAGAACTGGTAGTTGATGACAAGCCCTGGTACCACGACATCAAGTGCTTTCTGAAGAATCAAGAGTACCCTGCAGGGGCATCCAACAATGATAGAAGGACTTTGAGAAGACTTGAAGGCAGTTTCTTCTTGAACAAAGACGATGTGTTGTATAAGGGGAACTTCGACATGGTTTTGCTCAGATGCGTGGATAGACACGAAGCAGACATGTTAATGCAGGAAGTTCATGAAGGCTCCTTCGGTACTCATGACGGCGGACATACAATGGCTAAGAAATTGTTGAGAGAGGGTTATTACTGGATGACCATGGAATCTGATTGTTTCAAATATGCTCGGAAGTGTCATAAATGCCAGATTTATGCTGATAAGGTGCATATGCCGCCAAATCCTCTGAATGTGATGTCTCACCCTGGCCGTTTGCTATGTGGGGCATTGATATGATTGGAAAGATTGAGCTGACTGGTTCCAATGGGCATCGCTTCATCCTTGTTGCCATCGACTATTTCACCAAGTGGGTCGAAGCAACGTCATTTGCGAAGGTCACCAGACATGTGGTTGCCTGATTCATCAAGTAAGAAATCATTTGTCGTTATTGGATTCTCGAAAGAATCATTACTAATAATGGTTATAATCTCAATAACAAAATGATGAAAGAGTTGTGCAAGAACTTCAACATTCAACATTACAACTCTTCCCCTTATCGTCCTAAGATGAACGGTGTTGTTGAGGCAGCAAATAAGAACATAAAGAAGATTGTGCAGAAGATGGTCATTACGTACAGAGATTGGCATGAGATGCTACCCTTCGCCTTGCATGGGTACCGTACTTCAGTATGTACATCGACCGGGGCAACCCCTTATTCCCTTGTGTATGGTTTGGAAGCAGTCCTACCTGTTGAAGTGGAGATTCCTTCTCTAAGAGTCCTGCTGGATGTCAAGTTAGACGAAGCTGAATGGATTCGGACAAGGTTCAATGAGTTGAGTCTTATCAAAGAGAAGCGAATGGCAGCCATTTGTCATGGGCAGTTGTGTCAAAGTCGGATGAAGAGAGCCTTTGATCAGAAAGTGCGTCCTCGATGCTTCCAAGTCGGAGATTTGGTGTTGAAAAGGATCCTTCCTCCTCACACAGATCACAGGGGCAAGTGGACTCCTAACTATGATGGACCATATATTGTGACCAAGATTTTTGATGGTGGAGCCTTAATGCTTGCAACTATGGATGGTAAAAACTTTACTTCCCCTATGAACTCAGACGCAGTTAAAAAATACTTCGCATAAAATAGACCTGTTGGACGATAAAAAGAATAGTCCAGGCAAAAAAATGGACATCCCGGCGAACCAAGAAAATGAAAAAGGTTCGGGCAAAAGTTAGGGATTAAAAAATGAAAAGATTGTACACCCGGTAATTTGAAAACCTGAAAGGGAAACTTAGGCAAAAATGGGTATCCCGGTGGATTGAAAACCCGAAAGGGCGATCCAAGCAAAAGTTAGGGATTAAGCGAATGGCTGCGTTCTGAGTAGTTCTGAATATCATCTCGTGTCGATAACCGGAAACTTCCGAAGGATAGGAAACAGTCCAATCACCTTTTTCGGAAAGCTGATCATCTGGAGGATCTTGAAGAAGAGCGAATCATAGTAGAATTTGAACCCGATAGAAATACATTTCACATTGCCATTAGATTAATTTCTGTTTTTATCTGTTGTGCAATTACCTCTTTCCAGGGATTGCTTCCTGATGTAAATACCTATTCAGAGGCCACTCAATCAATAAAATCATGTTATTCAGTACATCTCTGTGTTCATTATCATTTTACTGTTTTGTTTGCAAAAATGACGTCCGAATTTTTGATAAACATTGCTTCATGAAACATAAGAGATTTACAGGTACGTGCTTAATAAACATTGAAAATTGCTGTAAATTTTAAGTGCTTTGGATTGTCTATTCAGAACAGGTACACTCGAGGCATTTCCTTAAGGTCCCCATCAAATAATCGCGGATGTTTTTCCTCTACAGTTGGAATTTGGTATCTTATCCCTGCAGAGCTGGTCCGAGCGTTGGATTCTTCAATCCCCAGCAGGCTCTCACTGTTGTACTTCCCCAAGCATTTGTTTCAGATTATACATTCACCACTAGAGTTGACAGTGTCTGACTATATATCCCCAGCGGAGTTGACAGTGTCTGACTGTATATCCCTAGGGGAGTTGACAGTGGCAGACTGTATCTTCCCAGCAGAAGCGGTTGCTCCTCAGAGTTCGATGCCAGATCGAATGATCTCGACGCTAGATTTATGGTTTTTGTCCTTGAAGCATAATCTTAGTACTGTATCGGTGTGTGCTTCCCTTGCTGAGTTGTCTCTCTCGCAAATTTTGGTTGCCAGAACCACTGTCGCTCTCCTCAGCAGCAAGCTTTCAGTGCCATTCTCTCCCCATTCAGAGTCTTGGTACTTTGTTATTGCCAGAACACCGTGTAGCCGGTTATTTCCCTCATAGAGTTCATTGTGCTGTGTATCACCAACAACATTGCCAGGGTCCAGAAGATTGTGATCATTTCCCCAGCAGAATTCCTTGCCTCAGCTTGGCGTTCTCTCTAATCAAGCATTTCGCATCCCTGCATGTAGAATCATATTGCATTGCATCCTCCCAAATTGCGTAGCATTTCCATTTTTATGGATCATTACGCCATTGAAAAATTCAAACATACGCATGTAAAGCATAAGGCATTCTCGGTATTCCAAGTGATAAGCAAGAAGTTGTTTCTAGTACTCAGACTGAAGATTGTTCATGACTTATCTTTATTATTCCCAACAGGGGTCGTTGGCCCACGCGCCGCCTCTATTATCATTTTCCCTATTTCTGCCGATGATGACAGGCAGGAAAGTTTCCGGTATTCAGACCGAAGTGGCATTCAGGCCAGTTTTCCGATGTTCAGATCGAAGAAGTTTCTGACATTCAGGTCGATGCAACTTGTGGCATTCAGGCTAGTTTTCCGATATTCAGACCGAAGTGGCATTCAGGCCAGTTTTCCGATGTTCAGATCGAAGAAGTTTCCGACATTCAGGTCGATGCAACTTGTGGCATTCAGGCCAATTTTCCGGTATTCAGATCGAAGTGGCATTTAGGCCAGTTTCCCGGTGTTCAGACTGATGTTTGATAATCTAATATCTTCCGATGTTCAAATCGAAGAAGTTTCTAACATTCAGGTCGATGCAACTTATGGCATTCAGGCCAGTTTTCCGGTATTCAGACCGAAGTGGCATTCAGGCCAGTTTTCCGGTGTTCAGACCGATGTTTGATAATCAAGTATATTCCGATGTTCAGATCGAAGTCATTTCCAGTATTCAGACTAATGAGCGACATTCAGGCCATGGTTATTTCTGGGTTACCATTTATTTTGGTATTCAGGCTATCTTTCTTTTTTGGTGTTCAGACCGACTCTCACCGTACCAGATGGATTCTTTTTTCAAGACCACCTCTTTGCCGATTCTGACAGCCATTGTTACTTCATTTTTTCACTTCAGTGTAAATTTTCGGGCTTTTATCGTATTCAATCACTTGATACCTCAAAAGTGCGAAAGCCGTTACTATCTTCCTTTCGGGTTTCTAGTTGATTGAATAGGGGCAATTGTAATACCCCAAAATTATCCTTCATTTTTCCTGGAAGCATGGGATTATGTTTTACACTTCATTAGCATCATATTAGGTCATACAAATTGCATACTGCATTAGTGACATGGAGATCAGGTTTTGATCGATCACTCCTTAACAGAAGGAGCCCCCACAAAGCAAGATTGAGAATTGGACTTGATTTTCTAAGTATACAAGTCTCAAGGGTCTCAGGGGTCCAAGTATCTTATTATGGTCCTCAGTTCATCAGTGAAGGATCCAAAGCTATCAGAGTGTTCATCTGGATTTAATCAGAAATTAGGGTTTCATGGCTACCTGCAACAGGCAATCTTTGGTTGGAAGTAGAGGAGCTCATACATGTCATGATTAGAGAGGCATCTTGGCCTAGGAAGATTCACAATTATTCAGAAAGATACATTGGCCATCAGTGCAATCAGTTCCTGATCATTTTGCCCTAAAACTAGGGTTTGGTATAAAATCAGTTTATGTCTGATTCTTTGGGTGAAACTTTTTTCCATGGCCCTCCATATGTCCACAAGGGTCTACATACATAAAATCAGCACTTTATTTGTCAAGACTTCTTGGCCAGTTTTCTTGCACTTCAAGGTATTATTTGAAAATACTTTCTTCACAACAATTGTACTTTGCCATGTCCTCTTTCACATCCTTTTTGAATCATCTCATTTGGATCCACGGTTTGAGAGATATGTTCACTTAAAGTGGGCACCATGACTTGATTTTCTAGGCAGATTTTGGGCTTGGCTGGCCCAATCAGATTTTCTAAGCATGCTGCACAAACCAGTCACGTTTTTTTACCTCTTTTGGCCATGCATTGGACATCCATTCACTTAAGTTTGGCCCAAAATAACAACATTTTACACCTCACTTCACACTTTTATTCTTATAGATAAATCACTTATTAAAAAGCCCATGAGAACACCTAATCCACCCTATTTAAGAAGCTAAAACCCTAACCCTAAAGGAGCATTGGAATTTCTTGGCAAGGAGGCAGAGCTTCATCACATATCAGATTCCATTCCACTTCTATTTTCCATTAGGTAATCATCTCTTCCATGGCCATGTTTTCATATATCTACGCTTGCTTACCATGTTCATCACCATTAATCCTTCCATTTTCGTATTTCTTTTTCTTATTTAAAATATTTTCTTCGTCCGTCAAATTACCCAAAAATATTTTTCACTTTTCTTAAAGTTTTATTTAATTTTATATAATTTTTATTTTCGTATTTTTTTAATATTAATATTTTATTTTAATTATTTATTCTAAATGGTCCATTTTAACACACCTTTTTGTTATTGATTTTATTTTTATGACTTAAAATTATTGTTAGCATTTGATTTTTGGGATGCAGGTTGACCACTGTCTCATGGTCAACCTGACCTTTTCTTCGAATTTTATTTCATATTTTGAATTTATTTTGGATTTATTTTTGACCTAGTTTGGTTGGTTGACTATTAATTTGAATTCTGTATTATTTTAATTAAGTGACATACCCATTTTCATTATTTTTAAAATCTTTTTGGGAGATGATGATGTCCTGACCCCACCTTATTTAGTTTAATTTTTCATAATTTTCTTGATTAATTTACTATTTATTCTTGATTTATTTCTAACTTAGTCTTATTAATTGACTTTTGGTTTGACCTATGTTTTGTTTTAATTAATTCATGTGCCAATTTTCATTATTTTTAAAATCTTTTTGGGGGATAATGATGTCCTGACCCCACCTCATTTAGTTTAATTTTTAATAATTTTCTTGATTAATTTTCTATTTATTTGTTATTTTTTAAGTTGACTTGAATTTTCAGTTGACTTCTTTATGATCGATGTTTGACTTAGGGATTGCTTATGGCAATTGAAGAGATCTTTTGATCCTCCCTCGTTCATCTCATATGCCATGTATTAGAGGCCTTTTACCTTGATTTTATTTGGTCCTTACCTTATTTCCTGATTAAATTATTCAGTGGACCCTTCGTGTGCATATTTTCATCTGTTTGATTCATCTGTTATCTTTTATACTTGTTTCTCTCATTCATGCTTTCTATTGCTTGATTATTTAACATGTTCATACTCCCAAGCATTGTTTAAATGCTCCATTAATTTATCCTTTGGTTTGATTATATATTGTTTATTTATCCGATCTGATTGATAACTGTTGCCTACTTGTATGATGTATGAGGCATATATTCTTATTGTTTGTTTGCCATGAACAATCCCCATTCATAACAAATGTACCCCTCTCCCATAAAGTGTATAATATTTATTTCTTTATTTCTTTAGTCACCCGTTAATACAAGAATTAAAACGAACATCCGATAACCATTTCATAATAAGATCAAAAGCTCGATCCAACGTCGAGTAATCATTTTCAAAACTTAACAGAACCAACACGCATTCATCCATCCTCTTGTAAGTCGATTGCCTCAGGCATCGCCATCTACCTGTAAGTCGATTGCCTCCGGCATCGCCATCTACCCTTATCCGTAACTCCTCTCCGCGCTCCATCCGTCACTCTTGTTCCGTTTAGGTAGCACCCATTAGGTAGAACCCTTTGTATGATAACATAGGTAGAATTCTCCTATTCTTTACATGCTAACATTAGGTAGATGTTCCCCTTTGTAAATCCTAACACATAGGTCCATATTGCATGACAACTCTAGAGCAGAGCTTCCCCACATTTAGACCTTTCGTGCGTCTCCGATCTTGGGGCATGTCAGTCCGTTCTATTGCAAAGAGGTAACTGCCTAAGACTCGATTCAGCGAGCTGCGACACCTACTGTCAGGACGTTGAACACACTGCCCACCCTCCTTTGACACAGCTGGTGTCCTCTTTTGTAAGTCCATGTTCAGATGGCAATCCTTAACCCCTAGTTAGCTGAACTACGTTTTGCTCTGATTTTCATTCCAGATGAGATACGTAGGCATAAGACGCGATGTCTTACCGAGCACACTTCTCTTTAACCCATAGGTAGCCGAGCTACGAAGACTCTGATTCTCATACTCAGATGAGATACGTAGGCAGTGGATGCGACATCCTTGCGAATCATTTTCTTTTAACCTTCCTTTTAGTAAATAGTACTTTAGATATGCCTACACCCTTCCCATTGCATAACCAACCCCCTTACCCAGATCTCTGACATTTTTACTTGTTTTTGATTCGATATAACTTTTAGGTTTTTGTTCGCTTTCTAACCATTCCTTTGGATAAATAGAAGTACGGTGGCGACTCGACTTGTATGGTTTACCTTGGATTTAGTCAATATCTCTAATGGTAACGAATACCCCGCTACATATGGTTTCCTGCAAGAAAAACCCATAAACGCCTCACAGGTGTGGACTATGATCCAAGGGTGGTCCCTAAGAGGCCTCCTTGATTCATCGACTCGAAATGAAAATACCATGTCATAGCGAATTCTCGCAGGACAAAAGTACTTCCATGTGAATCTAGTCTGGGTGTGGCTCTCGTGACAACCCAACGCATGAAATGCTAGTGTACACGATTATCCACAAATCTATCATGTGTGTATACTAAGCTCGGTTATAGAGCTTCACTCATGTAATCATCAACCCCAACCCAACAGCAGCATATATAGATATTCAGCATGATAGAGTATGCAAAAATGTAAGATAGTAAAATAAATGATGAATAATATAAAGCAAGTAAAGCATAAAGATAAACACCTAAAACAAGAAAAGACAACCAAAACTAGGCTCGACTCCTTATAGCGACTAGGGAATAATCCAAGTAGTAGAGGTCCCCAGCAGAGTCGCCAGCAGAAGCTAGCAAAAATATACCCGGACGCATCGCACGCTCGAACATACAACAGAGTTACCATCGAACATTATTTATTCCCTAATGAAAGGGAAAACATTGATAAAACCCGGGGAAAGATATATTTGGGGTAAGGAAGTCGGTTATACAAGGGGAAGGTATTAGTATCCCAAACATCTGTTGTATTCAACGGGAACCATTTTGATTGTTCTATGCTCGAATGGGTGTTACTATCTAAAGATTACTCGCAAAAGGATAAAGGAAAGGAAAAGAATAGATAAAGTTCTCTGTGAGGATTAGGACGATATAGCGACAGTCCACCTTGTGAACCAAGATATGTTTGGCTATGAAACCAAACACTTAATTGCTTCTTGTTTGGCTAAGATGCATGTTTACTCTTCGGTTTATAGTCTATTCATTCATGGATCCCATATACCATTCTTCTTTGATTTCAAATTTTTTGATACCTAAAATGATACATTATTCCCCGTACTAAACAACATTGCAACCAACCCTTGAAGTTGTGTTTGTCTTATAAGTCCTTGTTGCTTAGGCAAACTCCTCTATCTTTGTCTCCGCTGTGGTTAACCCTTGAATTTGTGTTTGTCTTATAACTCCATGTTGCTTAGACAAACACTTCTTTTTGCTTCCACCATTATGTTAGTACAAGTTAACTTTTCATCACTTATCTCTTCCTTTGATTTCGTGGTTCCACGAACTACGAGTGCTTTGACTTTCTCATTACACAATGAGAATAGTAGGCACAAGGCTTCAAATACTTGGAGAGCCCAATCCTAATTATTCCTTCTGCCTTAGGGCATCATTCATATCTTTCATTAACCATCATCTACCTTCAATCATTGAACCATTCACTTCAGGTGATGTACCATATCTTTGAGCCAAATACACTATCTCTTTGAGATCCATCGTGTGTCAGCTTATGAACCAAGAGTTGTTTGTGCTATAAAACCAAACACTTAATTCTCTTTGTTTTCGGCTATACCATATAGTGGCACCATGCTTCCGGCAACCCCACATATGGTTCACGCCAATTTTACTCTTGGGTTCAGATTTCATCCCTTCTGGAGTTCAAATCACATAATCCTTTGGTTCAGACCATACCTTTATCATAATTTTTTCACCTCCCACCATTAGTTACATGAACTACGGAGCTCTGAATTCCTTATTGCAGTATAAGGATACGTAGGCATGAGGTTCCTAATCCTCACCGATCACTTTATCTATTTCTTTTTTCCTTTTTCCTTATTATTTTGCGAGTAATCCTTAGATATAACACTCATTCGAGAAAGAACAATCAAAGCGGTTCTTGTTGAGTACAATAAATGTTAGGGGTGCTAATACCTTCCCCTTGCATAACCAACTTCCTTACCCAGTTATCTTTTTCCCCGGG
Source organism: Lathyrus oleraceus (assembly GCF_024323335.1). Classification (NCBI taxonomy): domain Eukaryota; kingdom Viridiplantae; phylum Streptophyta; class Magnoliopsida; order Fabales; family Fabaceae; genus Lathyrus; species Lathyrus oleraceus. The sequence continues at coordinate 418,843,667 of NC_066583.1, forward strand.
TTTTATCGATGTTTTCCCTTTCCTTCCGGAATAAATAAAGTTTAATGGCGACTCTGTTGTATGTTCGAGTGTGCGATGCGTTCAGGTATATTTCCGCTAGCTTCTATAAAAAACTACTTTTCTAATATATTTTTAATTTCTCTATTGGAAACTTCAACTTGGCCACTTGTTTGTGGATTATAGGAGGTTATTATTCGGTGCTTGACTCCATACTTAATTAATAGTTTTTCAAATATTCTCCAGATGATATGAGATCCACCATCGCTGGTGACAAGTCTCAGGACACCAAATCTAGGAAAGATAATATTCTTGAACATTTTGAATACGACTCGGACATCATTTGTAGGGGAAGCAATAACTATTATCCATTTTGACACATAATCTATTGCAACGAGTATGAATTTATTTCCTAAGGATAACAAAAAAGGCCCCATGAAATTAATTCCCCACACGTCAAACACTTCCACTTCCAGGATATTTTTCAGAGGCATCTTGTAACACCCCGAATTTAATTAATTAATTAATTTAAATTATTTAAATTTTTATTTGATTAGTTAATATTTTCAATTAATTGTTGTGTGATTGTGGGGGTAAGTATCCTTGAAGTAGATGTATATGAGTAAGAGTTTGACATACTTTTTAAAAATTAATGGGAATTTTAATTAATTATTAGAATATATATTATTTTTATTTGAATTAATTAAATAAATAGAATTATGAGATGAATGATTAAAAATAGCACGTGTGATAAAAATATATGGAGTATTAGATTAATAAAATAATAATAATAAAATTTGTAGAGAAATTGAGGGCAAAGTTGGAATTAAGGAAAATATGTAGGATAAAATGGGAAAATGCTAATTAGAAGGAAATAGGTTTTGGAACAAAATAGGATTTGGAGAACCTAAGAGAGTTAGTACGTATTTTTTTTTAGAGTTGGAGCAATAGAGGCAAAGAGGGAGAGCTAGAATTTGAGAAAAGAATCTCTTAGAAGCTATTGTTGTTTTGCTGGAAAATCAAGGTAAGGGGGGAGAAGCTATTCATCTATGGGTGTATTGCATGATAGGGTAGAGAAGAGAGGCCCTTACTCTTTTTAGGGTTGTATGATTATGTTTTGATGTGTTCTGATTGTGTGAAAATCTGATAAATTTATGATGATAGGCAAATTATATAGCAGTACCAATTTAAGATGTGATAGTGATGTTATGTTCCATATCGTGTGCTGCATTGTGTTGATGTTGTGTACGGTTTATTGATAGTTATAATCGTATTAGGTTCAGTATGTTAGTGTTTACGCCGTCTAGTCGTGATGTTGCGATGTTAGTAATGATAGTATTATTCTAATGTAGATTCCATGTGTGTGATGTACGTTTCTATGTGATTAGCGCATATCCAGTTATTACTAGTATCTTATAGTAATTGTAGTATCATAGCATATACCTAATTTTAAGTGTATATAGGTACACGTCATAAAACGTAACTCATGTTACTGATGTATGTATAAAACTCTGGCATGCTTAAATATTAAGTAGTTGCTCATATTACTAGTACATATATGAAAAATGTGTTTAATAATATTATTATTATAATAAAAAATGGATTGTTATTATATATATATATATATATATATATATATACATATATATATATATATATATATATATATATATACATATATATATATATATATATATATATATATATATATATATACATATATATATATATATATGTATATATATATATATACATATATATGTATAGATATACAAATATATATATATATATATATATGTATATATATACATATATATATATATATATATATATATATACATATATATATATATATATATATATATATATATATATATATATATATATATATATATATATATATATATATATATATAATATTTCGGTTAGCTATGATGAAACATTGATACAATGCCATTTTCTTTTGTTAATAAAATGTTACTAGTATATATTTTATAATTGACATATATAATGCAATAATAATAATATTAATTTGGGTTATAATGTTGGCGGATGATTTTGGTTATAATTGGGGACATTGCACGCTGTTGAAATTCATGCATCATGGTACAAATTTCGGTCCAATTTTGGTGAGCCTTGATCCTATGGTGGGGATCAAGTGCGAGTAGCTAATTCTATTAAGGAATTAGTGAAGCGTTGTTTATGGTGATGGTAACGATTTTGGTGTGCTCCAGTTCCAAGAGGGAATCGATCCTATAGTGGGGATCGTGGAGCGAAATGGACCTGAGTGTTCATAATTTGGTACCATATGCATGTTGAGTCAGTTGTCCAGTACATATGCATTGTGTTGCATTTGGTGATTATATTTTTGTGTTATGACGTGTGGATGAGAATACTTGATATGTTGATGATTGTTGTAATTAGTGTGTGATGTTGTTAGTTAATCCTTGTTTTTCCACTGCTAATTATTGAAGTGTATTCTAACCCCTTTTCTGTTTGAATGTTGTCCTTACATGGATATCATGCAGATATTCAGAAGTAACATTGACTGAAGTAGGTGGAAGAATAACTCTTTAAGTGTCCTACATATTTTATCGATTTTATTTAGTGGTTCCTTGCTTTGATTATGTAACATCGGGTTGGGATAAACGCTTGATTTGGATTTTGTATCATTGTTGTCGATGTTACAAACATTTTGTGTTTTGGAGATTATAAGTTATTTTGATTTTATCTACAGACTCTTTTGATTATGCTATTATGTTGAAATTCATGAGACTTAATGTCTTGAGTTACAATATCAAAGTTAGCACTGCCTTTGACTCAGTTGACTTAAAAAGGTAAAGCTTATGTGTGGGATGTTGCATGTGAAGAGAGTTTTGTAGAACTCAAGAAGAAATTGACGAGTGCTCTAATATTGATCTTGCCAAATCCGAGTGAATCTTTTTGTAGTATACTGTGATGCGTCAAAGATGGGTCTTGGTGGTGTACGGATGCAGAATGGTCAGGTCGTAGCTTATGCTCCCAAACAATTAAAGGTACATGAAAGGAATTATCCTATGCATGACTTAGAGTTGGCTGTTGTGGTTTTTGTTTTGAAGATTTGGAGGCATTATCTTTTTGGGTCTAGGTTCAAGGTGTTCAGCGATCACAAGAGCCTGAAGTATTTGTTTGATCAGAAAGAGTTGAATATGAGGCAGAGGAGATGGATGGAACTTCTGAAGGATTATGATTTTGAATTGAGTTACCATCTGGGTAAGGCTAATGTTGTAGTTGATGCATTGAGTAGGAAGTCCTTACATATGTCAATGCTAATGGTTCGAGAGTTAAAACTGATTGAACAATTTAGAGATATGAGTCTAGTGTGTGAAGAGACTCCTAACAGTGTGAAACTGGATATGTTGAAGATGACTAGTGGTATTCTCGAAGAAATCAGAGAAAGCCAGAAATCTGATTTGGGTTTGGTGGATCGTCTCACGTTAATCGACCAAGGTAACGGGGGTGATTTTTGGGTTGATGAGAATGATGTGATCTGGTTCAGGATAGGGTGTGTGTTCCAGATGTGCCAGAAATTAAGAAGAGCATTCTTGAAGAGGGTCACAAAAGTGGGTTAAGTATTCATCCGGTGCCACAAAAATGTATCAAGACTTGAAGAAATTGTTTTGGTGGCCAGGAATGAAGAAGGAAGTAGATGAGTTTGTGTATGCTTGTTTGACTTGTCAGAAGTTGAAGATTGAACATCAGAAACCATTGGGTTTAGTGCAACCATTGAATATTCCAGAGTGGAAATGAGATAGCATTTCCATGGATTTAGTAACAGGTCTACCGAAGACTTCGAAGGGATGTGATTCTATTTGGGCGATTGTTGATAGATTGACCAAATCGGCTCATTTTATACCAATGAGGATCAATTATTCCTTGCAGAAGCTAGCCAAATTGTATATTGATGAGATTGTGAAGTTGCATGGTATTCCTTCAAGTATTGTGTCTGATAGAGATCCGAGATTCGCATCGAGATTCTGGGAGAGTTTGCAGACGACCTTGGGTACTAAGTTGAGGTTGAGCTCTGCTTATCATCCGCAGACGGACGGTCAAACAGAGAGGACCATCCAGTTGTTAGAAGATTTTCTAAGGGCTTGTGTACTAGAACAAGGAGGTGCTTGGGATAGCTACTTGTCGTTGATTGAATTTACCTACAACAACAATTATCATTCTAGTATTAGAATGGCACTGTAGGAGGCATTGTATGGTAGGAGGTGTATAACTCCTTTGTGTTGGTATGAGTCAGGCGAGAGTGTTGTGCTCGGACCTGAGATTGTACACTAGACGACTGAAAAGATCAAGATGATCCAAGAAAAGATGAAAGCATCGCAGATTCGTAAGAAAAGTTACCATGACAAGAGGAGGAAAGCACTTGAGTTCTAGGAGGGAGATCATGTTTTTTGAGAGTTACGTCGGTAACTGGTGTTGGTGGAGCTTTGAAATCTCGAAAGCTCACACCGTGTTTTATTGGACCGTACCATATTTTATAGAGGATAGGTGAGGTGGCCTATCAGATTGCTTTGCCTCCGATGCTTGCCAATCTTCATGATGTGTTTCATGTGTCTCAGTTGAGGAGATACATTCTGGATCCGTCTCGTGTGATCCAAGTGGATGATGTTCAGGTGAGAGATAAACTTACTGTGGAGGCATCACCCGTGCGAATAGAGGACCGAGAAGTGAAACATTTGCGGTTCAAAGAGATTTCCTTGGTAAAGGTAGTTTGGGGAGGACCAACTGGTGGGAGCATGACTTGGGAGCGTGAAGAGCAGATGAGAGAGTCGTATCTGACTCTATTTTCATTAGGTAACACACTGAATTTCTTAAGTGGGGGAGAGTTGTAACACACCGAATTTAATTAATTAATTAATTTGAATTATTTAGATTTGTATTTGATTAGTTAATATTTTAAATTAATTGTTGTGTGATTGTGGGGGTAAGTATCCTTGATGTAGATGTATAGGAGTAAGAGTTTGACATACTTTATAAAAATTAATGGGAATTTTAATTAATTATTAGAATATATATTAGTTTATTTGAATTAATTAAATAAATAGAATTATACGATGAATGATTAAAAATAGCATGTGTGATAAAAATATATGGAGTATTAGATTTATTAATAAAATAATAATAATAATAAAATGTGTAGGGATATTGAGGACAAGGTTGGAATTAAGGAAAATATGTAGGATAAAAAGGGAAAAGGCTAATTAGAAGGAAATAGATTTTGGAATAAAATAGGATTTGGAGAATCTAAGAGAGTCAGTACGTATTTTTTGGAGAGTTGGAGCAAAAGAGGCAAAGAGGGAGAGCTAGAATTTGAGAGGAAAATCTCTTAGATGTTGTTGTTGTTTTCTTGGAAAATCAAGGTAAGGGGGGAGAAGCTATTCATCTATGGGTATATTGCATGATAGGGTAGAGAAGAGAGGTCCTTACTCTTTTTAGGGTTGTAAGATTATGTTTTGATATGTTCTTATTGTGTGAAAATCCGATAAATTTATGATGATATGCAAATTATATAACAGTACCAATTTAAGATGTGATAGTGATGCTATGTTCCATATTGCGTGCTGCATTGTGTTGATGTTGTGTACGGTTTATTGATAGTTATAATCGTATTATTGTTATTTTATATTCCTTGATGTGTGCTATAATTGTATGTAATTATGTATTAGGTTCAGTATGTTAGTGTTTACGCCATCTAGTCGTGATGTTGCGATGTTAGTAATGATAGTATTATTCTAATGTAGATTCCATGTGTGTGATGTACGTTTCTATGCGATTAGTGCATATCCAGTTATTAATAGTATCTTATAGTAATTGTAGTATCAAAGCGTATACCTAATTTTAATTGTATATAGGTACACGCCATAAAATGTAACTCATATTACCAGTGTATATATAAAACTCTAGCATGCTTAAATATTAAATAGTTGCTTATATTACTGGTACTTATATGAAAAACATGTTTAATAATAATAATAACAATATATATAATAATATTATTATTATAATAATGAAATGGATTGTTATAATATATATATATATATATATATATATATATATATATATATATATAATATTTCGGTTAGTTACGATGAGACATTGATACAATGCCATTTTCTTTTGTTAATAAAATGTTACTAGTATATATTTTATAATTGACATATATAATGCAATAATAATAATATTAATTTGGGTTATAATGTTGGCGGATAATTTTGGTGATAATTGGGGACATTGCACACTGTTGAAATTCATGCATCATGGTACGGACATCGGTCCAATTTTGGTGATCCTTGATCCTATGGTGGGGATCAAGTGCGAGTAGCTAATTCTATTAAGGAATTATTGAAGCGTTGCCTATGGTGATGGTAACGATTTTGATATGCTCCGGTTTCAAGAGGGAATCTATCCTATGGTGGGGATCGTCGAGTGAAATGGACCTGAGTGTTCATAATTTTGTACCATATGCATGTTGAGTAAGTTGTCCAGTACATAAGTGGAAGGATAACTCTTGAAGTGACCTACATAGTTTATCTATTTTATTTAGTGGTTCCTTGCTCTGATCATGAATGTCGGGATGGTGTAGCGGGGTATTCGTTACCATTAGAGATATTGACTAAATCTAAGGTAAACCATACAATTCGTGTCGCCACCGCATTTCTATTTATCCAAAGGAATGGTTAGAAAGCGAACAAAAACCTAAAAGTTTTATCAAATTAAAATCTAGTAAAAATGTCAGAGATCGGGGTAAGGGGGTTGGTTATGCAATCGGAAGGTTTTAAGCACCCAAAACATCCTAGGTACTCCTAGGGAGCCCTTTTCATATTTGTGGTAAGGTTGGTATTTTGTTAAAATTTGTTTGTGCAAACATGATTGAAGAGATGAGAAGAGAATATACAAGTTAATCACAATTTGTGTTTTGATGGATAAACTCGTTGCCTACGTACCATCTTAAAAAAAGATTAGGATCAAAACCTCGTAGTTCGGGGTAAAAATCTGAAAATAAGTTGGTGAATTAATTGGTCCAAAAGCCTTAAGGTCTTTTGTTATCCAAGGGAGAAAACTCAACCTAAAACCACAAATCCACCATGTGAGGATAGCTTCAACATGCTAGTGAGAGGTTAATCCTATAATAAGCATGGAAGACTCATTGTCCATCACTAAGGACATAGGTGAGTATTACATCTACCTCAAGTATAACTCAAACCTAATAGCTAATGGTTATGAAAAAGTTTTGGCAAAAGTGGCCATTGAAACCACAAAAGTATTTGAATGAGTTATATTTACTAATGAAAAATATTTACAAAATATGGTCAAAGTTAATTTAAAGGTTCAATTCAAAATAAGTGTTGTGAAAAGGAGTTTGAAAATAAAAAGCACAAGGCTTAGGTTTCTAATGTTTGAAAACAATTGTTAAATGTTTGCACAAAAGTTTTGGCTTGGGTTAGAGTGGAGGAAAGAAGAAGAATGGCTAAAGTCTTAATCATGCAAAAGATAAGGGATAAGAAGCAAGACCACAAATGGAGTTCCTATCTTGAGATCATATTGATGATCCAAGTAGCTCCCATCCTTTGGAATATGCAAGCAAAATAATAATAAGCTCAAGCAATCAACATAATCAAACAAGCTCTTGGAAAGTTCCTCAATGGCTCTTAGATCTCTCTCTCTTAGAAGCTCATGGCAAAGGTTCCTCACTTAGGTTCAATGTTGGAATCCCTAGCACAAGAACACACACATTAAAAAGTTCTATCAAACAAACCAAGAATGAACAAGAAGGAGTTTAGAAAATGGTCTCTTCAAAGTTCTCTTTAGCACTTATAGCATTCTAAAGGCTCAATGCCTAGTTTCTCTTTGACATTTATAGCACTCTAAAGGCCCAATGCCTAGTTGCTCTTTGACTCCAAATTTGCATAGGGAAAGTCCTACTTTCTAAGTCCATTTGTCCATTTCTTTGCATTTGGTCCACAACAATCAAAACAAAACATAAGCACAATGATATATACACAATTATGTGCTCAAGTGAGCAAAAGGCAAATTGCATTAACATAAACATGTGCTCAAATGAGCAAAGGAAAAAGCAAATAAATAATATGTGCAAGAATAGTAAATTGCACAAATGTAAAGAGAAAGCATTAAATGTTAATGGTTAATGGTTAATGTTAATAGTTAGTGTGCCATAAGGCAAATTTAGCACTATGTTAAGCAATCATAATTGGATTTATGTAGAAGTCACAACTATCTAAGGCCGATGAATAATAATGTAGGCAACAACACAAGTTAGAGGTCTTGATTAGTGAATCAAACTCCAACAACTTGCCATGCCAAAAAGAAGATGAGAAATGATCTTGTATTGGTTTAAGTCCTTTGCATAATTTAGGAAACAACCTATTCTTAATGCAAAGCCATTTACTTGATCAATTGATCAAGATGAATTAGATTTGAATCAAGGAAGATTAAACTTCCATGTATCAATGCTAACCATCAACCTTTAACTCATTGATCAAAGAAAAGAAGAAGAAGAAGAAGAAGATGATGAAGAATTAAAGTGCATTAATGGAAATGGTATGTATTAATCAACAAGTGCTGACCAAAGATAGAGAAGATCAAGGTCAAACCATATAAAACAGAAGCAAAATGAGAATTAGAAGCCAAGAAGCAAAAAAAATTTTTTTGGCATTTTTAATATTTAAAATAAAACTTGAATTAAAATAAAAAAGAAAGGTCAAACTTCAAACTCACTTCAAATCAACTTTGAAAAGTCCAAGTGAATTATCCCAAGTTCAACAAGGTCAAACAAAGTTTGACAAAAAACTTTAGCATTTTTAAAAGTCAGAAACTATTTTAAAACAATTAAAAATGCATAAAAATAACCTAATTGAATTAAAATCTCAAGTAAATCTCAAATCAATTAATAAATTGATGAGAATATTTTCATAGATCTATCATCATTCAAAGAGGTTGGAAAAATATTTTTGTATTTTTTGAATATCAAAAACTATTTAAAATGAATTAAAAATAACCAGAAAAGAGAAAATTCATGAAAAATATCAAATGATAAAATAAAAAGTATTAAAAATCATTTTTAGAAAGTAGAAATTAAAAGAGAAATAATGCAATTGGTCCCATAATTTTTGGACTAATGATTAGAGAGATATGAATTTTAGAAATAAAATGGAATTAAAAGAAATAAATAAAAATTAAAATCAGAAATAAAAAATCAGGAAAATCCACACGCGTTGGATCCAAGCTCATTAATTGAGCTGGCGCATCAAGACGGTTCCCAGGCGCGCATCCACTATACATCCAAGTCAATGTGTAAGACCCTAATTTGACCCTAAGATCCCTCATGGCATCATGACATTGCATTTGCATAGCCTCAAGGATCATAAGCATCTTGGTTCCCTTTGCCTTTGGGTGGGACCTCTTGTGAGTGATTTGAGATCACCAAGCATGCTTGAATTGTATATTATTGCTTTTCTCATTTTTTATTCACTAACCAAAAGCACAAAAATATGTCACTAACATCTTTTATTTGTAGCTTGAGCAGTCACAAGGTCTAAAGCTTCTAGGAGATCCTTTGTGCAATGATATGGTCAAGATAAGATGAAAGCAAGCATGGTAATGATTCCCAAAGATCTCATCCATAAAATATTCCTCCCAAGTATCTCAATTCATCATTTTGATCAAAGCAAGTCAAGGGGTTTGAGGTTTGTTTCTCAATGAAACCCTAATTCATCTATTCATCAATTGTGCCTTGCTCTTGAAGCAACCTTAGCCCATGGTCAAATACAATCAAGGGGAGTTCTTTAATTCATCATTTCATGCATATTTGAACTTATTTGAGTGTCCTCAATCATCAATTCATCAAGATATGAGTTTTGGATTTGAGAAGTTGATTAGTCAATTCATCTGACTATTTTGAGATGCACTGAGACCTAACTTTTTATGTGTTGGTCAAATGATGATGACCCTAAGAGAAAAAATGTTCTTAAGGACAATATGAAAAACTTTCATGTTCATCAAAAATTGATTTGAAGCTTGGAAGGTCATCATCCATTCCAAGACATTATAGGTCATTTTGACTGAAACCCTAATTTTGGGTCAACTTCCCAAAGACATAATTCCTTCATTTTTCATGATTTTGAGGTAATACTTAATGCATTGGGAAGCTTAATGTGTCTAATTCGAATGTTATGTTGAGCAAAATTGCAAAATCTCAAAAGAAATACATGTGATAATACAAAACATTATAGGTCACTTTGGACCATAACTTCAAGTGACCATAACTTATTCATTAAAAATCCAAATGATGCACAATTTAAGTCAAAATTGATTTCCTTGAAAGGATCTACAACTTTCATGTTGAAGATTTTGTAATTTGGAGCTTGCATCATTGAAACAAAAGGGCTTGAACATTGGCCAAATTTGGAAATTTCACATATGCATGTTTTGCACCCTACACTTCAAGCTCAAATTTCATTAATTTCCAAGGCCCAAATGAAGTTTTGATTAACATGACATTTGTTCCTTATGCAATAATATTTCCAATCATTACTCATAAGGTTGCATTTTGATTTTGGACATGGCATTTTTGAAGGCTTCAATGTAATAGTGCATTTTTATGAAAATCATTCCAATTGCCATGCATGATCCATTAATACACAATCTGCACGTTCAATTCATATTTGGTGATGTATAGCTTGCAATTCCAATCAGAATTGGGTCCTCCTTGCGCCTGTACAGGCCCATGCATGGAGGCCCTCTTCTCCCATGCACACGATTTTGATGATGCTTGCAGCTCCCTCCATATATAAATACTAGGCCTTGGCTTTATAATTCACTAACCTTAAGGCGCCCTACATGCTATGCAACTGAAATCCCACACCCACACCAAAGGAACTCTCTCTTTTTCTCTCAAATTTTCAGATCTAGAGTTCAGTTTCCTCGACTGTTTTCTTAGATCTAAAAGTTCCTAGACCTCTTCACCTTGATCCATAGAGCTTTCTGTTTGCAAAAGAACTCAAGGATCGTGACTCAATTCCTCACAATTCAAAGGTTTTCCTCAACTGAATTTTGCTTCAAAACAGCTTGTATATTTTTCCATTTGCCTTGTTTTTGTGTGATCTGAAGTCCTCTGCATAGAGGTAACATTATTAAGCTTTGAATTTTTGAAATCAAGCAAGTTCAGTTGAACACCATTAAAATTCAACCTCTGATTTCTCTCTAAATAGGAATCTAGAGTGAATTTGGTTGGTACAGGAGTGATGTACATCACTCCACCTTTCGTTTGATACCTGGATCGTGAATTTTGGTTAAATTTTTATCCTCTGCAAATTTGAACCCTCACCGGAGCTAGCCAGAGAAGACGGTGGTGCTGGCCACCGTCCGTTTTCCAGTTTTAATGTAGGTCGTTGGATCATGCTTCTAGATCTTATCAGATCCATTGGATGTTATGACTTTTTTTTAATGTTTGTGTTCTTTAGTTGACTGAGGTTCATGGTGCACGCGCATTCCATTGCCATTAGATCCTCCACCTTATTTAATGAAGTTCAATCCAACGCGTGTGGATTTTTGTTATTTCTGAATTAATCCATTTTATTTTCTTAATTCCATTTTATTTCTAAAATTCATATCTCTCTCATTATTGGTCCAAAAATTATGGGACCAATTGCATTATTTCTCTTTAAATTTCTAGTTTCTAAAAATGATTTTTAATATTTTTTTATTTTATCATTTGATATTTTTCATGAATTTTCTCTTTTCTGGTTATTTTTAATTCATTTTAAAAAGTTTTTGAGATCCAAAATATACAAAAATATTTTCTCGACCTCTTTGAATGATGATAGATCTATGAAAAATATTCTCAATAATTTATTAATTGATTTGGGATTTATTTGAGATTTTAGTTCAATTAGGTTATTTTTATGCATTTTTAATTGATTTAAAATAGTTTCTGACTTTTAAAAATGCTGGAATTTTTTGTCAATCTTTGTTTGACCTTGTTGAACTTGGGATAATTCACTTGGACTTTTCAAAGTTGATTTGAAGTGAATTTGAAGTTTGACCTTTCTTTTATTTTTAATTCAAGTTTTCTTTTAAATATTAAAAATGCCAAAAATATTTTGTTTATTTCTTGACTTCTAATCTTCATCTTGCTTCTGTTTTCTATTGTTTGACCTTGATCTTCCCTATCTTTGGTCAACATTTGTTGATTAGTATATACCATTTCCATTTAATGCACTTTATTTCTTCATCTTCTTCTTCTTATTCTTCTTTTTTCTTTTTTTGATCAATGAGTTAAAGATTGGTGGTTAGCATTGACTACGGAGGTTTAAGCTTTTTTGATTCAAATCTAATTCATCTTGATCATGGATCAAGTGAATGGCTTTGCATTAAGGATAGATTGCTTCCTAAATCATGCAAAGGACCTAAATCAATACAAGATCATTTCTTATCTTCTTTTTGGCATGGAAAGTTGTTGGAGTTTGATTCAATAATCAAGACCTCTAACTTGTGTTATTGCCTACATTATTATTGACCGGCCTCAGATAGTTGTGACTTCTACATAAGTCCAATTACGATTGCTTAACATAGCGTTAAATTTGTCTTATGGCACACTAACTACTAACACTAACTATTAACCATTAACATTTAATTCTTGCTCTTTACATTTATGCAATTTACTATTCTTATACATATTATTCATTTGCTTTTCCCCCTTTGCTCATTTGAGCACATGTTTATGTTAATGCAATTTGCCTTTTGCTCACTTGAGCACATAATTGTGTATATATTATTGTGCTTTTGTTTTGTTTTGATTGTTGTGGACCAAATGCAAAGAAATGGACAAATGGACTTAGTTTCTAGGACATTCCCTATGCAAAAATGGAGTAAAAAGGACCCTAATGTTGAAGATGTATTAGAAGGGCCAAACCTCTAAACTCACTCTTGTCCATTCTTGATTTGCTTCATAAGACTCTTTGATGTGTGTTTGCTTTTGTCCTAGGGAATCCTATGAGAACTCAACTTGAAGAATCATTGCCATGTTCATCCAAAGTGAAAGATACAAGAGCCATTGGGGATCTTCTAATAAGCTTGTTTGATTTTGTTGATTGCTTGAGCTTACTATTATCTTGCTTGCATATTCCAAAGGATGGGAGCTACTTGGATCATCAATATGATCTCAAGAGAGGAACTCCATTTGTGGTCTTGTTTCTTATCCTTCATCTCTTGTATGATTAGGACTTTAGCCATTCTTCTTCTTCCATCCATTCTAACCCAAGCCAAAACTTTTGTGCAAACATTTAACACTTCTTTTCAAACATTAGAAACCCAAGCCTTATGCTTTTGATTTTAAAACTTTCTTTTCATGACACTTCTTTTTAAGTCAACTTTGACCATATTTTATAAATACTTTTCATTGGTAAATATAACCCATTCAAATGTTTTTGTGGTTTCAATGGCCACTATCTTAATTAAAAACTTTTCATAACCTTTAGCTATTAGGTTTGAGTTATCCTTGAGGTAGATGTAATAGTCACCTATATCCTTAGTGATGGACAATGAGTCTTCCATGCTTATTATAGGGTTAACCCCTCACTAGCATGTTGAAGCTATCCTCACATGGTGGATTTGGTGTTCTAGGTTGAGTTTTCTCACTTGGATAACAAAAGACCTCAAGGCTTTTGGACCAATCAATTCACCTACTCACTTTGAGATTTCTACCCCGAACTACGAGGTTTTGATCCTAATATTTTTTTAAGATGGTACGTAGGCAATGGGTTTATCCATCCAAACACAAAATGTAAATAACTTGTATATTCTCTTCTCATCTCTTCAATCATTTTTGCACAAACAAATTTTCACAAAATACCAACCTTACAACAAATGTGAAAAGGGCTCCCTAGGAGTACCTAGGATGTTTTGGGTGCTTAAAACCTTCCCATTGCATAACCAACCCCCTTACCCCGATCTCTGACATTTTTACTAGTTTTTGATTCGATAAAACTTTTAGGTTTTTGTTCGCTTTCTAACCATTCCTTTGGATAAATAGAAGTGCGGTGGCGACTCGACTTGTATGCTTTACCTTGGATTTAGTCAATATCTCTAATGGTAACGAATACCCCGCTACAGAAAAGTGGCGACTCTGCTGGGGACAGTTTGCCTAGTGGGCTTTGCCTACTTCTCATATTGGTTGTATTGTTGTGTATATTATTTTGTGACATATTTTTGTGCAGCTTGGGATTACTGTATTGTATGTAATGTTTGAATTGCTTGAATACTAATTCCTTGTATGCTTGGTGATCTTTGTCAGATGAGTTCTATACGCGAACTCGAGTGCACTTAGGATAGGAGAATGGCATAGTCTTGTTGACTTGTGTGGAGTTATTCCTTAGCAAGTTGAATTTCAAGTCCATTCACTTGGTGGAGGTCATGTTGGGATCAATAATGTCACACAAGTAGTTGTGGTTAGACATTACTCTTTCCAATATAGACCTTAGAAGCCAAGGACCTTAGTTTACCAAGCCCATCTTGGCCTATTCTTAGGATGTAGTGCGAAGGTCGTTCAAGTGTAAGATTTGATACGATTGTTACGCGATACTACACTCATAAGAGTATCTCTTGAGAATATTTTTGGAATACGAGTAGTCGTTTCTCCGATAATATCCGAAAAATGGGATAATAACTATGGGACCCTCTTGTAGAACATGTTTGGCAGGTTTAAACCCTAGTACACTCCCTTTGGGTGGTTCTTAACCGAGACTCCATGCTTGTGACTTGCAACAAACCCTTGATTCATGGTTGATCCGTTCTTGTATCCTAAATATCAATAGAACTTGGGTGTTGATAAGGTGTAAACCATAATCCACCAAAATGGATGATTGATATTATAGATAACATGATCTATCCCATGACCTTTGTTTGGCGTGCTTTGCTTGATCCTTGAGTATGATTGTTGCATTCATGCATTCATGCACCCATTTGCATCCATATCATCAATAATGAGAAAATTTTCAAGGAACTTAAGAGGTCTATTTGCAAAATTTTCAGACATGGAAAGACAAAGAAGGAATACATAGAAGTACAGTTTCAGACAACCCGACTTGAAAGAGCTAAGGAATTTGACATCTTATGTATTAGATCCCTTGGGTTTCAAGGCTCGTTTTGGGAAGCTTCTATTTGTTATGACTACTCAAGTGGACGAAGGATTGATGAGTGTATTGGTGCAGTTTTATGATCCCTTGTACCGTTGCTTCACATTTCCGGATTTTCAGCTTTTGCCCATGCTTGAGGAGTATGCCTACCTTGTGGGTATACCTATTCTAGACCAGTTGCCGTTCTGTGGCTTAAAGAGTATTCCTACTTCTCAAGAGATAGCTTATATGTTTCATATATATGAATCTCTAGTTGGTGCTCATATGACTACCAAAGGTGGAATTCAAGGTCTCCCTTCTGAGTTCCTCATTGCTCAAGCTACTATGTATGGGAAGGCGATGAGTGAGGACGCCTTTGAGGCCATATTTGTACTTCTCATCTACGGGCTAGTGTTATTTTCCAACATCGACAAGTTTGTGGATGTGAACACTATTAGGATTTTCTCTACTCTTAATCCCGTTCCAACTCTGTTGGGTGACACTTACTTTTCTTTGCATATGAGGAATGAAAAGGGTGGTGGTACCATTGTGTGATGTTTGCCTCTATTGTACAAGTGGTTTATTTCGCACTTGCCACAGACGGTCGCTTTCAAGGAGAACAAAGGATGTCTACGGTGGTTTATGAGACTTATGTCTCTCACTTATGATGATATCTTTTGGTACAACCGTGTATATGATGGTGTGCAGATTATCGACTTTTATGGTGAATTCTCCAATGTGCCTCTTCTTGGTACATGTGGTGGGATTAACTACAACCCTATTTAGGCACGTCGTCAGCTTGGGTTCCCCCTAAAGGATAAACCCAATAACATTCTGTTAGAGGGTGTGTTCTTTCAGGAGGGTAAAGATACCCAAGGCTTGAAGGGCCGGATGGTCCGTGCTTGGCGCAAGATCCATAGGAAAGGAAGGAAGGAGCTAGGTCCGAAGAACTGTATCGCTTTGGAGCCTTATACCTCTTAGGTTAGGAGGAGAGCTTCTGAGTACCTCATGTCGTACGAGTATCCAAGACCTACACCTCTGGTTGTGGCTGGGCCTTCAACTCTCCCTGACCAAGGAGTAGAGGAGTCGAGAGACGAGGACCGTTCATGTGCTTGGATCCGTGAACGAGAGGAGTTGCTTCAGCAGATCAAGGAGAAGGATGCTTTGATAGAGTTCCTTGAGCACCAGGTTATAGATGATCCTGATGACGCATGGACTTCTCTACTTCCTCAGTCTTCCAAGTTTTGGAAGAGGAAGTACGAACGACTCGCCAAAGAGAAGGCAGACATGGAGGCAGCCTACGAGAGGGAGGCGAAGAGGCTTCGTGCATCTTATCTTCCTGTCTCCAGAGCTTTAGATGATTGCTTCTAGGGTTCCATAGGATGTTCATTTTCCTTCTTACTTGTATTGTAGTCTGGTTACCAAGATTGTACTTCTTTGGTGTAAAAATATTTCCAAATGTTATTGATATAATATTTCCATATGTGATAAATGTTTAATATTTCCAATATTTGTAAATAGAACTCTAAAGTTCCTCTAATATAATAATTAAATCATATGCATTGCGTGCATCATGTGCATCAACAGGTTTTGCTCCACGCTTCTTGTTCTATGGTCTAACTCTGTGTTCTTCATTTATTTTGAAGACAAGCTGACTCATCGGTACTACACCCGAGCCAACACATCAAGACTAATGGATCATTTGGAACAAGAGAACTGTGAGCTTAAGGAGGCCACTTATACAACAGAGGTAAGTGAGAAATAAACCACTTATACAACAGAGGCAAACAACACACAATAGTGCCACTACCCTTTGCATTCCTCAGATGCAAAGAGAAATAGGTATCACCCAACAGAGTCGGAACGGGATTAAGAACAGAAAAGATCCTAATAGCGTTCACATCCACAAATTTGTCGATGTTGGGGAACAAAACCAACCCATAGATGAGAAGCACAAATATGGCCTCGAAGGCATCCTCACTCATGGCTTTCCCATACTCAGTAGCTTGAGCGATGAGGAACTCAAAAGGGAGACCTTGAATTCCACCTTTGGTGGTCATATGAGCACTAATCAGGGATTCATCTATGTGCAACAAGTCTGCTATCTCTCGAGAAGTGGGAACACTCTCTAAGCCACTGAACGACACCTGATCCAGAATAGGAATTCCCACAAGATGAGCATACTCCTCAAGGGTAGGCAATAGCTGAAAATCCGGAAAAGAGAAGCAATGGTACAAGGGATCATAAAACTGCACCAAAGTACCCATCAACCCTTCATCAACCTGAGTAGTCAGCAGAGGCAGAAGCTTCCCAAAACGAGCTTTGAAACCCAAGGGATCTAATACATAGGATGTCAGATTCCTTAACTCTTTCAGATCGGGCTGTCGGAAGCTGTACTTCTTTGTATGCCTTTTTTGTCTTTCCATGTCTGAAAATTTTGCAAATAAACCCCTTAAGTTCCTTGAAAATTTTCTGATTACTTGATGATATGGATGCAAATGGGTGCATGAATGCATGAATGCAACAATCACACTCAAGGATCAAGCAAAGCACACCAAACAAAGGTCATGGGATGGCTCATATTATCCTTAATATCAATCATCCATTTTGGTGGATTATGGTTTTCACCTTATCGACACCCAAGTTCCATTGATATTAACGATATATGAACGATTCAACCATCCTTAATATCAATCATCCATTTTAGTGGATTATGGTTTACACCTTATCAACACCCAAGTTCCATTGATATTAAGGAGGTGTGAACGGATCAACCATGAATCACGGGTTTGTTGTGAGTCACGAGCATGGAGTCTCGGTTAAGAACCACCCAAAGGGAGTGTACTATGGTTTAAACCTGCCGAACATGTTCTACCAGAGGTTCCCATAGTCATCATCCCATCTTTCGAATATTATCGGAGGAACGAATACTCGTATTCCAAAAATATTCTCAAGAGAGACTCTTATGAGTGTAGTATCGCGTAACAATCGCATCAAATCTTACATTTGAACGACTTCCGCACTACGTCCTAAAAATAGGCCAAGATGGGCTTGGTAAACTAAGGTCCTCGGCTTCTAAGGCACATATTGGAAAAATAATGCCTAACCACAAATAACTTGTGTGACATCATCGATCCGACATGACCTCCACCAAGTGAATGGACTCGCAAGTCAACTTGCTAAGGAATAACTCCACACAAGTTGATGAGACTATGCCATTCTCCTATCCTAATGTGAACTCGAGTTCAGGTATAGAACTCATCTCACGGAGTTCACCAAGCAAACAAGCAATTGATATATCAAACAAATCAATCATTACAAACAATACAGTAATCCCAAATTGCACCAAAAATATGTCATATAACAAATAAACGATATAATACAACAAGTGTGAATAGTTGGCAAACCCACTAGGAAGACCTTTTCCCCAGCAGAGTCGCCACTTTTCTGTAGCGGTGTATTCGTCACCATTGGAAATATTAACTAGATCCAAGGTAAATCATACAAAGTCGAGTCGCCACCGCACTTCTATTTATCCAA
The DNA here is from genome assembly GCF_024323335.1 of Lathyrus oleraceus. Taxonomy (NCBI): domain Eukaryota; kingdom Viridiplantae; phylum Streptophyta; class Magnoliopsida; order Fabales; family Fabaceae; genus Lathyrus; species Lathyrus oleraceus. The sequence goes on from NC_066583.1 coordinate 418,862,383, forward strand.
AGGAATGGCTAGAAAGCGAACAAAAGCCTATAAAGTTTTATAAACAAAACTAGTAAAAGAAGGTCAGAGATTAGGGTAAGGGGGTTGGTTATGTTATGGGAAGGTGTTAGGCACCCACAACATCCTAGGTACTCCTAGGGAGCCCTTTTCACAACTTGTTGTATCAGGTTATTGTTTATGAAATATTTTTGTGCAAACATTGATTGAAGAGATGAGAGAAGAATATACAAGTTATTTACATTTTGTGTTTGGATGGATGAACCCATTGCCTACGTACCTTTCATAAAAGATAAGGATCAAAACGCCGTAGTTCGGCTAAAAGATTTCAAAAAAAAGATGAGTGGATTGATTTTAAACAAAAGCCTCAAGGTCTTTCGTTATCGAAGGGAGAAAACTCCACCTGAACAACCACAAGTCCACCATGTGAGAACAGCTTCAACGTGCTAGTGAGGGGTTAACCCTATAATAAGCAGGGAAGTCTTACAATTCAATCACTAAGGACAAAAGGTGAGATTCACATCAACCACTAAGATAACTCATATCTATGGCTAATGCATACGAAAAATTTGATTAAGAAGTGATCATTGAAATCACAAAAGAAGCACATTTGAGTGGGTTGAATTAACCAATTAGAAGTATTCACAAACATGTCAAAATTGACTTAAAGTTCAATTCAAAATAAGTATTATGAAAAGAAAGTTTGAAAAATCAAAGGCATAAGGCCTAAGTTTCTAGTTTTGAAAACAAGTCAAAATGTTTGCACAATAGTTTTCTGGTTTTGGGTTAAGGATGAAAAACATGGATCAAGGTTAAGCATGCAAAAGGTGAGGGTTAAGGGACAAAGCCACAAACATGGTTGCTTTCTCAAGATCATAGGAATGATCCAAGTAAGTTCCTTTGGAATAGTCAAGCACATGGCAAAATAGCAGATAAAGCATGTATCAGAGAAAATAAGCAAGAGGAAACAAGATGCCAATAGCTGGTCTTACACTCGACTCCAAGGAAATGGAATGCCAATCAATGGTCTTACATCCAACTCCTAACAACACAAAGGAAACAAATGCCAATAGCTGGACTTACAATTGACTCCTCAAAGGACAAAATAAATGTCACAAAGTATGAGCAATGATCATGGTAATGACATACAAGTAATGCTCAAAAATGAACAGAATGCACAAAGGCACACACAAACATCAATGCACAGATGAACAAACAGTCACACGCTATACACAAACAAGAGGCTTCACACAAGGGTGGGCTTTAGTCAAGGGGTCATATCAACCTCGACAAATTAACCAAATGTGTAAGTGTAAACAGAAGCTCTTAACCACTAACATTGAGAGTTAGGGTGAGCAGATGAAATGGGAAATGAGGATTAGACCTCATGGCTCTTAACCCTGGCCAGGGTGAGCTCAAGACACTGAAAGTGTGGGGATCCAGAATGAGGAATCCTATTCCACATGACTGACTCAACAAGATTTTGGGTATTTATTCAAAAGCATCAGCACGTAGTGCGAGCATAATGAAAGACTCAACTGAATAGCAGGGGATTGATTGCAAATCCCTTTTATCTGCCAATTGCCTCTTTACTTAGGAGGTCTTAACATGTAACCATGCCTCTTTGAGGTCTTTAGCACAAAATTAAACAATCAAGAACATGGCCTCTTAAGGAGGGCTTCAGACAGGTGCCTACCAAAAGATGGCAGGACTTCTAGACTACATGGAGAAAAGAAATTACCTAAGTGGTATGCCAACAACAAGCAAAGCAAAGCTCAAGTAATGAGCTAAAGCGACTAAAATACCTGTAAAAAAGGCTAGTCAATTAGTAACTCAGACAGATAAACAGAAAACAGACAAATACAACAGTGGTTCCCAACATGTACATAAGGCAAGTCCTAAAAGGAAATCAATCAAGTGAATTCACCACCAAAGGACCTACAACACAATCAAAGTTAGTTAACCAAAGTAACTTGCATCTCAAGTAATGAGATCATATCAACCACTATGGCTAATTGCTTGAACCTGAAATACAAAGCTCAAAAGGTGAGTACAAACCACTAGTTCAAAGACTAGGGTCAAAGGTAAAGCATAAAGTCAAAACAGAAGTTGATATTCAACATGAAGCACACTTAATCAAGTAAGAACATGTCCTAAAAAGGAACAAAGCTAAATCATTAAGAAAAGCCATTTAATGAGCATGATAAGGCAAAGGCAATCACAAAGCACACAATTGGACATCAAGAATCAAAATTCCATATTAAAACAGAAATGAATCAAACAATCATGAAAAATTTTATGTGCACTCAACATGTCAAACACAAGCATCATGCAAAATATTAGAATCAGAAAAGCTTAATTGACATGTCAATGAAAATGAACAAGTATGACATCAAATTGTGTGACACACATTGTCAAACCATACATTCATGTGTCTAAAACAGAGATAAAATATGATAAAAATGTACAACCAAGCCTCAAAAATCATGCAACATGTTAGGAATGAGCATACCAAATTTCAAATGAATTGGCCAATGTATGAGCATTTCACAATAGAATTGGTACAACATGTCACATTTGCACACATGTTCAAATAACAGTCCACAATTAAAATTCCAGAAATGATAAAATCATGAAATCAACATCACAAAATAATAGACATCCATATGAACATGTAGCAAAAAATTGGAAGTGATTTGGATTAATTTTCAATTTATTATGATTTTTTGAAGTTGGATGCAAATAAAATGAAATTAAATGTGAAGCATGGAAATAATGTGAAAATGAATGGAAATTGGAAATGTGTCCAGCCAGACTCGAACAGAGGCGCACCAAAACGACTGCGTTTTGGATAAGGAAAACAAAAGGAAATTGAAATGCGCTCGCTGGGAATCAAAGCGAGGTAATGGTCAAAACGCTGCGCTTAAATAATTGATGTGGCAAGCCAGTCAGCAGTCCAAGCACATGTGGACAAGGTCAAGCGAGCGATAGCCAATCATCTGGACAGCAGGACGCTCGCGTGGATGTACACGGGGACAAAATCCTAGCGAAAGCCACCAGTTGCAGACGGCGGTTCTAGCGGTGGTTTCCACCGTCTTCTTCATGAAGACGGTGGTGCTACAGTAGCACGCAACAATTTTTTTTCCAGAATCATGCAAAAATTATATCATTCGAAAGCTTATGACATGAGGAACACAAATCCAGCATCAATTCACAATAATTCTTCCTAACCAAAGCAAATCGAAGAGAAACATTTTTGCATTCAAAACTTCTACTCAGCATAACTCAATCCATACTCAACCATTTCAAATTCTAAAAGCATAAGGATAATCAACATGAAAAGAACTACAATATCATGTGCATAAAATAAAGAAAGGTGATGATTGAATTTTAACCTCTTGAAGAACAGAATGATGAAATCATGGATTCAAGCTCTCAAAAGTGTCCAGATCTTCTCCTTTACTCTTGTTATGAAGCTTTATGCACCAAGAAGTGACTGAAAGCATTCAAATCCAACTCAATTTCAGAACTCCATCTTCATATTCATGTGCTTGTATGGCTCGAAATCCAACTCAATTGAACAGTCCAGATGATGATTCTTGCTCAAAATTACACAGGGGTCACGAATATGGAAAGAGAATGAAGGTTTGTGTCAAGAAATTTGGATTTTCGAAGAGAAAAAATTTGGAAGAAATTTGGAAATTCTCAGATCTGAGTTCTGTCCTGCTCCAATGAAATTAGGGTTTTGCTTTTATATGGTCTGTTAATGATACTGAAACGAAAATTAAGCCAAAGCTAAACATGATTAGTGAAATAGGAGGTGTAGTGCAAAAAATGCAAGTGAGCTTAGCATGTACATGCTACATGTGAACAGTGTCGTGCTGGGCCTTGAAATCACTTAAAATCAGCCAATAATCAACATGGAATTGGTATTTTGCATGCATGATTAACAAAATTCAACTTCTTGATTTTTCCTCCAAAATGTTCATGCATGGACAAATAATCATGTGAATAAATTTCATGCAATGCAATGTTTGATTTGGAAAATATTGGTCATAAGGAGCATGTTGCAAAAAGAGTGGACCAATTTGGAGTTTTGGATCAAAAGTTATGTCATGTTGAACTTCCATGCACACTTGGCAATCATTTGATCATAACTCTCCAACCATTCACCAGATGCTCATGATCTTTGATGTTTTGGAAATGGGAGATAAATATCTTCAACTTTCATGTTCAACAAAATTTCATTTGAAGCTTCTTTGATGTTGGAAAGTTAGGTTGAATTTGGTATGAAAACTTGCCATTTTTGGAAATTTGAAATTATAGGTCACTTTCCATTTTGGGAAATTTTTGACTTGACCTCAAAATCTTCAATATGGATGTTTGAAATGTCAAATGAACCTTGTTTGAACATGAATGAAGTGTCTCAATCACCTCCCTAACCTCAAAGTCCTCAGTTGACTGTGTAGTGGACTGTCTGGGTCTTCAGATGACCTGAAAATGCTTTGATGAATTTGAATCTCCAACACTTGGGAAAAATGCTCCAAAATGGAACCTTGGCTCATATAAGCTCAATATAATGATCATATGGTCCTCATCTCAAGAAAATACCATCATCTCTTGCACAAAGAATGCTCAGGAAGTGCTTGACCTGTGTTTTCTTAAGCTGCAAGTAACAAAGATTAGTGACATATTTTTGGTGCTTTTGGTTAGTAAATGAAATGATAAAAGCAATGATATACAATGAAAGTATGCCTGGTGATCAAAACCACTCAAAAGAGATCCCTACCCAAAGGGGAAAGGAAGCCAAGATGCTCAAAGATCCTTGAGGCTATGCAATGAAATGCTATGATGCCATGAGGGATCTTAGGGACAAAATTAGGGTCTTACACCGGTCCTTGTTGTTCCTCCTCTTGTCGTGCATACTATGCCCAAAGTAGACGACACCATCTATCATTCTGAGCCGTCTGAGGGCCCAGATGTCTATGAAAAGATGGATGCTATGAACAATCAATTTCTTAAGCTCCACAAGGAATTGAAAACTCTTCGAGGAAAAGATCTTTTCGGCAAGTTTGTTGCCGAACTCTTCTTGGTCCCTAATGTGAAGATCCCTGTAAAGTTCAAGGTTCCCGACTTTGAAAAATACAAGGGAAATACTTGCCCTCTCAGCCACCTGGTCATGTATGCCAGGAAAATGTCGACTCAGACCGACAACGACCAACTGCTCATCCACTACTTCCAGGACAGTTTGTCCGGTGCTGCCCTACGTTGGTACATGGGCTTGGACAGTGCGAACATCCGATCCTTCAATGACCTTGGTGAGTCCTTCGTCAAGCAATACAAGTATAACACGGATATGGCTTCCGATAGGGATCAATTGAGGGCCATGTCTGTCGCATTACGCGAAAAAACGGCGGGAAAACAAGAACAACAGAGCCGCCACCGTGCGTTATTTATCCCAAAAGAGGGAAAGGAAACGCTCAGAGTAAACCTGGAAAAAGCATGGTCTCGCGACCAAAGAGAATGGGATCGGGAGTCGGTTATGCGAAGGGAAGGTATTAGCACCCCTACGCATCCGTCGTACTCGACGGGATCCACGCACAAAAGGAAGGGAAAATGGTTGCTAAAACACTGCTCAAATAACATCTATACAGGCTGAAAGAGACACAAGAAAACAAACAAGACTGAACTCGGCAGGATATCGCATCCTGGGCCTACTTAGTCTATCAGGCATAGACATCAGAGTCAAAGTAGTTCGACCTGGGGAAAACACATGCTCGCTAGGATGTCGCATCCTATGCATACGTATCTCCTTTGGACGAAGGAGAATCAGAGCATTCGTAGCTCGGCTAACACGCACACAAATAAACACAGGCAAAGGCAAACGTGGAGCCTGAATGCCAATCACTGGACTTACATCAGCATCCGAACCAAAACACACACAAGAAGGCAAACGTGGAGCCCGACCGCCAATCACTGGACTTACATCGGCATCCGAACCAAACACACGCACACTGGAACCCGAATGCCACTCGATGGACTTACATCAGCTTCCAAGCACACAACAAGACACAGGATGTGGAATGCCAATCGCTGGGCTTACATCCATCTCCTACACACGCAAGACAGAACAAAGACACCGGCGCCCGGAGAGATCTGCTCATCTCCTGCCTACGTACCTCATCTGGTATGAGGATCAGGGCGACGTAGTTCCCCTACGAAGGGACACAGGACTAGCCTAACCAAATGACAGAGGGAAACACAACTAGGGAGACTAACTCGAGCCTAGATGTTATCATGCAAGATTGTCCCTAAGTCAAGGTTTCTAGCTAACTTGCACAGGAAGCAAGCCTATCCTATTCAACACAGGTAAACAGCAAATCAAGCATTCACAAGTAGCACACACTATATACATACAAGTGGGGCTCAATCAAAGGGTAAGACTGCAAGAGCAAGTCATCTGTTCAGGGGTAAAGGTAGCTCTTAACCTTGACATTGAGAGTCAAGGTGAAGCCAGATGAAAGGTGAGTGAAGATTAGACTTCACAGCTCTTATCCCTGGTCAGGGAGAGCTTCAGACAAAGGAGCGTGGGTTCAGAATGTGGGAACCCTTCTACACTCTAAGACACTGACACAACTGTATATTGTACAAGATCTTGGGTTTGTATTCCAATGCATCAACACCTTGGTGTGAGCAGAGGGATGACTCAACAGAAGAGCGGGAGATAGATTGCATATCTCTCTTATCCGCCAATTGCCTCATAGAGGTCTTTACCTGCTTGGGGACAAAAGTAAACAATCACAAACATTGCCTCTTAAGGAGGACTTCAGACAGGTGCCTGGCCAAGTAACAGGCCAGGTCTTCCAAACTACATGGAGACAAGAATGTTATACCTCAGTGCAAATTTCTTATCAAGCAAAGCAAAGCAATATTAGCAACTAATGTACCTGAAATCAATCAAATATCATCAGTATACCAATCACAGAATTAAACAGCAAATGGTTCACAATTAGCTATACACAGACAAACACACTCCAATGCACCAAAGTGCATGTCAACTCAAAGGAGCCAAGCATCCTACAACATAAACCAAGTTAGTTTACAATATCAAATGAGACAACTCAATCAAATGTGAATCCACCTCCTTAAGGTATTTTGCTTCTTAACCTGAAAATCACATTCAAACATGAGATACAAGACCACTAGGACAAGCCTAGGGTCAAAAGGAAGTGAAAAAGTCGAAACAGCAAGTGAACCATGATCAAAATCAAGATAAATCAATTACAAAGAGAATCCAATTGGTCTCACATCTAAACTATGCACTAAACTCATTTCATGCACAATTTAAGTCAAACTAGGCAATTGTGAACCATATATGAGCAAACAGAATGGTCACACTCAAACAAATACCTAAACAGCTCAATAAATTCCACAAAAATTCCAGCCTAAACAGGACACATTCAATGAGCTACACATCAATTTTCATTCCATTTGGACAAGAGGAAGTAGGTCAATTAAAATCATCAAGTCAGCAGAAAACCAAGCAAGCCAACACATGGTAGCAAAATAAGCATCAACTTCAATCAAATGCAAAACACTGAGAACAATTAAGAAATGAATGGGACCAAAGCCAAATTGAAGCTAAACATGTTAGGAAACACTCCACCAATTTTCACATTCATATGGTATGAAATGAGCATTTCACAAGATATGTAAATTTGTCACTCAATCAAAACCCTAAAAATGCTAAACAACAATCAAAAATGTCAATCAAACAGAAAATGGATCAATTAAATCCACAAAAATTCATGGTGAAACTAGACATATACAAGATATCTCATGCAAAAAACAAGAGCCATAGGCCTAAGGTAAGCATGGAAAATTAAATCATGAACACAGCATGGCATAGTGTGACACATATTGTCACACTCAAAAAGATTATGTCATATCTACCAATCCAGGGATCCAAAAATTACAAACTATACATCAAAATCTCCAGGAGAGAGTCAAGAACAAGCATGTGAAATTTCATTCATTTTGGATAATGCATGGTCATTTTATGAATTAAATGGCAAAACATACAAAAAAATATACACATGAACAAGATCAATAGGCAAAGTCAAAAATCCACCAAGCACAACTTGAGTTACTATGCCTATAAAAAACTAGAATAAATTTGGAATCTAACAAAAAAAGTCTCATTCAATTTGGATTAAAATTGGATTTGTTTGGATTTTTTGAAGTTAATTGAAATATTGAAATGTTTATTTAAATGGATTAATTGAATTAATTTAACACGGATGGCAGTTTTGTAATTCTCTTATGCCTGGCCAAAACGACGTAGCTCAACTAAACGGCGTGTCGCGCTCCTATTGGCTATGCTCGGCGAGAAACACGTTTTCGAATTGGCTAGGCACGGAAAGAGGATCTACGCGTGCTTTTCCAGAAATTCAAGAACAACAACGTGTTCTTCATGGCCAGAAATCGTCATGGACAATTCTTCACGAAAATGAGAAAGTCGTATACCGTTCTCTCCGTCTCTCAGTGTAGATCAAGGATATGGCCATGGTTTTGTCCAAAAATTAACGTATACAAAGATCCTCTCAAGAAAAGTTTTGATGCACAAACTTTGATTCCAAATATCTTGATGATTACTTGATGAAAACGCATGATTCAAATGTCAAAATGCTCTACGTTCAACGATCTATCTAAGCCATGCATTGATTTCAAGAATTGGAGGTTTCGAAAATTTACCTCTTGATGAATCAAATGTGAAATCCGCGTGAGTTTTACTCCAAATGATGAAAACAGATGAAGTATGTTGCTTAAGAAGGTGTATGGTGAAGAAATTTCAGCTCAAGAGTGCATGAATCCAAGGAAATTCGTGACTGCCATGGATGGATGATACTTTCAATAGTGGAGTTTTTGCTCGGTTCTTGCTTTAATCTCCACGAACAGAACTCCCTAACCACCTGCAGATGAAGAATTGACAAAGAAAAATCACAAGTATAGGCGAATTCTTGATGAATTTGATGAAAAGTGTTTATGTGAAAATGGAGAAAAGTGAGAGAATTTGTGTGTTTTTGCTTTTGGATCAGAGAATTGTGATTAGGATTATCAAATACAGTTAAAATTAACAATATATACCAATGCCTTAATCCAAAATTAATCATGATTAGCAAAATGGAGATGATTAGTGTTAAGTGCATTTTCAAGTGTTAGGTCCTATAATCCCTTTCATGATGCAGCTAGTTTTTCTGTCCAAACATGGTTCAAGCAAGTTCTAAATGATATTTTGGAAGTGTTGGAAAAAGTCCCATGTGAAAATTCCAAGTATTTTGAGATTTGGACCATTTTGCCCTTGCTTTTTAATTAGTACACTTGAAAATTGACCTTTTTACGTGAAGGCTTTTGGCAAAATGTGATGATGGATTATGAAAGTACACATCAAATGTGGTTTGCTCAAAGAAAAACCATCCAATTTGGCCATTCCATGTGAAAGTTATGCTACTTTGAATTTGGGCATTTTCTGAAAATGACTGGACCATATCTTGCCAACCACACATGGGAATCTCATGTTCTTGGACTTTTTGGAATGGTGAGATTAAGATCTTCAACTTTCATGTTGGACAAAATTCCATTTGAAGCTTGTATGATGAAGTAATTTTGGGGATAAAAACTTTCCATTTTGGGCAGCTGAAATTACAGGTCACCTGCCATTTTAGGAAACTTCTTGTCTGACCTCCAATTCTTCAACCTTGGTCTTTGGTATGTCAAATGAGACTTATATGGACATGAATGAGGCCTCTCAAACCATCTCACGCCTTCCAATCCATAAAATTAGGCACAGTTGACCACAGTTGACCTTCTATGGTTTCTGCTGAAATTCAGCTTGACTGAAGACTTCTGATCATCCAACCTTTGGCCAAATCACTTCAAAATGATCCTTAGACCATATGAACTTGATAAATCAACCCTAAGGCTTTGTCCCAATGAAAATAGCACATGCTTGCTTGTTGACCTGATCTCCTGACCAGTTTGACCTAATTTGTCAACTGAGCTTGCACTTGGGCAAAAGGCAATGCAATATTATGCAGTGGCCTATGTTATGCTATGACCTAATATGAAATGAATTTACAAAAGGTAGGGTGCAAATTTGAGGTGCTACAATGTCCCAGAAGGACAAGGAAACTTTCAAAGACTACGCCCAGAGGTGGCGAGAGGTAGCAGCACAGATTGTGCCCCCGCTGGAGGAGAAAGAGATGACCAAGATCTTTCTGAAGACCTTGAGTTCTTTTTATTATGAACAGATGATTGCCAGCGCTCCTTCTGACTTCACCGAGATGGTGAATATGGGGATGCGTCTGGAAGAAGGAGTCAGGGAAGGGCGCCTGACCAGAGCAGAAGGATCTTCTGCCAAACGGTATGGAATGTTTGGGAAGAAGAAAGATGGTGAGGCACATGCTGTGACCTCCCATGTGAAACCAATAAGACCCTCTGTGAGGAGGAAGACTGTGCGTCCTGCCGGTAACCAACACCAGGTGGATCACATAGCACTTGTTTTCAGAGATAATCAACAGTATCAGCATCACAACAATAATCAACAACCACATCCGCAATATCAACAACAACAGCACCGTCCTCAACAACAGGCCTACCAGCCTCGAAATAGTAATCAAGCCAGTACAAGCTATGAAAGGAAGAGGGTCACCTTCGATCCTATTCCTATGACATATGCAACATTATATCCCTCTTTGATAGAGAGAAAGTTGATTACTCCACGAGACCCACCGGCTATACCTATCAACCTCCAGTGGTGGTATAAGCCAGAATTACACTGTGTTTATCACTCGGGTGCTCCCGGACACGACGTGGAAAATTGCTACCCACTGAAGACCAAGGTTCAAGACCTTGTGAGATGTGGTATTCTGTGTTTCGAGGATGTAGGTCCTATTGTGAAGAAGAACCCATTGCCCGAGCATGGGAAATCTGTCAACATGGTCCAGGGTTGCCCTGGTAAATACAAAGTCAAATATGTCAGCCATATACGACAATCTCTGGTCGTGATGCATAGACTACTATGTGATTATAGTCATTATGATCATGACCATGCTAGATGTCGAGTTTGTTCTGTCAACCAAAGAGGATGTCGCCAGGTGCGCAAAGATGTTAAGGAAATGCTGGATGAAGGAGTCATTGAGATACTTCAAAACAGAAATATTGACGAAGATGCTGATGAAGTCAACGTAATTTCTCCCATATTCCGGATCTTCGAGCCTATTATTATCAAGTATGATGGTAGCAAGCAAAAGGCTTCTCCTACTTTGATCATTAAGCCAGCTGGCCCTGTACCGTATTCTTCTGAGAAAGCGGTTCCCTATCTCTACAATGTTGTAGCATTAGAGGATGGCAAAGAGGTTCCCCTGCCCTCTTCATCTGTTGTTAATATTGCCGACGTCAGCGGCCTGACCCGCAGCGATCATGTTTTCTCGACTCCGTCGAAGCCTCAAGCTGATGTTCGAAGGAATGATACTGCTGATTATGCTGAACGCCCGGTTGAGAACTTTTGTCTCTGTTGGCCCGAGTGGAAATGCGAAAGAAGACTGTGATGAGATGCTAAGGCTCATCAAGAGAAGTGAGTACAACGTGGTAGATCAGCTTCTACAGATGCCATCCAAATCTCTGTACTATCCTTGCTGATGAATTCAGAACCACACCGAGAAGCTCTGCAGAAGGTGTTGGATGTGCCGTATGTTGATCACGACGTCACGATTGAAAAATTCGACAGTATTGTTGCAAACATCATCGCTTGTAACAATTTAAGTTTTTGTGATGCTGATCTCCCTAAGGAGGGAAGAGACCACAACTTGGTATTACACAACTTCATGAGCTGCAAAGATGATGCCATGTCCAATGTGCTGGTGGACATTGGGTTATCATTGAATGTGTTGCCGAAGTCCACTCTTGCAAAGTTATCATACCAGGGGCCTCCTATGAGGCAGAGTGGAGTGGTGGTGAAAGCTTTCGATGGGTCCCGTAAAACAGTGATTAGAGAGGTTGAACTCCCAGTCAAAATTGGACCAAGTGATTTCCAGATTACCTTCCAGGTCATGGACATTCACCCATCGTATAGTTGTCTCTTGGGTAGACCATGGATTCACGAGGCAGGCGCCGTGACATCCATCCTACACCAGAAACTGAAATTCGTGAAGAACAAGAAGCTGGTGGTGGTAGGGGGAGAAAAGGCTCTCCTGGTTAGCCATTTGTCTTCCTTCTCTTACATAGATGTTGAGGATGAAGTTGGAACGCCATTCCAAGCTTTATCTATTGTTGAACCTGTTAAGAAGGGAACTTCTTCATTTGCGTCCTATAAAGATGCGAAGTTGGCCATTGAGCATGGTGCAACTGCTGGATTGGGGCAAATGATTAAGCTGGAAGACAACAAGTCCCAGGCTGGCATAGGGTATTCTGCTGGTGTCTTCAACAAGCAAGGGTTGTTCAGGAGTGGTGGATTCATCTACACCGGTCAAGATGAAGAGGCTGTTGCGATTGTGGAAGAGGATGCAGAAGAGGATTCTGGCAACTTCGTCATCCCTGGAGGGATCTACAATAATTGGGTCGCTGTTGATGTTCCAACAATTATCCATAAGTCAAAGTAATGTTCATTGTGTTTAAAAACCCTTCTCACACGCCAAAAGGAGAAGTGATGACATTGTTGGCTCATAAATACAATGATATTTTCATTCAATAAATTCATGTTAAATGTTTGTTTTTCCAATTATTTTCCCTTTTCGCTTTTGCATGAAATTGGTGATCACATAAAACCCTAAAAAATAAGAATAAAATCAATCTTTTCATCTGCATAATGATTTGTCTTGTTTGAATTCTAAAATCTCTTTATATCCAAAATCATTATGCAGGTTGATCAAACTCATTGAACATAATGATCAAGCATCATCTCCCAACTTTGAATTCCCTTTTCTTTTTTTTTTCTTTTTTTTTCATTTTAAAAAAAATGAAGGGTAAATTTTGGGGTATTATAGCAGCCATTGAAAACAAAAGAGGTGCAGGGTCAGAAGTCTGAACCTGAGGTGGAAATAATAGATCCCGCAGTGGACAATGTTGGTGGAATCGGGCGATTCACCAGGAGTGGTAAACTGTTCTCACCACCGGTTACCCAAGCTGATAGTGCTGACGCCGCAGCGAAGGCCAAGGGCAAACAAGCTGTAAATGAGGGTACCTCTGCACCACAGGCTGGTTCTGAGCCTACTTTCGCGAAGGATGTGGACGAGCTCTTGAGGATTATAAAGAAAAGCGACTACAATGTAGTCGATCAGTTGATTCAGACGTCGTCCAAGATATCTATCCTCTCACTCCTGCTGTGTTCGGAGGCACATAGGGAGACACTGCTGAAGGTTCTTAATGCTGCATATGTGCCTCAGGAGATCTCAGTAAACCAATTAGAAGGGATCATTACAAATGTTCATGCAAGCAACGGGTTGGGTTTTACTGATTCTGACTTGACACCAGCTAGACACAATCATAACAAGGCTTTGCACATCTCGATGGAATGCAAAGACACCGTGTTATCACATGTTCTGGTGGATACAGGTTCCTCTCTCAATGTGTTACCCAAGAGAGCCCTGTCAAGGTTAGAAGTAGAAGGTTTGGTCTTGAAGCCTTCCGACCTCGTTGTGAGAGCCTTCGATGGTTCTAAGAGGTCGGTGTTCGGAGAGGTAGAATTGCCAATTCTGATTGGATCACAAACCTTCAACACTGTCTTCTATGTGATGGATATCAGTTCTTCCTCTAGTTGCCTGCTGGGTCGTCCTTGGATCCACAATGCTGGGGCAGTCTCCTCAACTTTGCATCAGAAGATAAAATTCTGAGTCAATGGAAGAATTATCACCGTCTGTGGTGAGGAAGACATTCTGGTCAGTAACCTGTCTACATTCAAGTACGTAGAGGTAGATGGTGAAATTCATGAGACCCTGTGTCAGGCCTTTGAGGCAGTCCAAGTCAAGGATGCAGCTTCGGTGGAAGAGGTTAAAGCAGGTGCCTCTATCTCGTCCTTCAAGCGGGCACAAGCTTTGGTAGATTCGGATGTTGCTCCCGGTTGGGGACGTCTGTTGGAGTTATCGATGAAAGAGGACAAGTTCGGGATTGGGTATCAGCCAGCTCTGACTTCTACAACTTCAGCGCCTCAGACTCGTCATGGGCCGATTACTTTCTCCAACGCTGGCATCATTCAGTATGGCCAGATCTCTGCAATCAACGAAGAGGACGGGGATAGTGATTGTGACATTGACAACTGGGAGCGTCAGAGGATCCCGGGTGAAGTCATCAACAATTGGTCTTCTGAGGAGATTATCCAAGTCACTCTTCTTGAGGAGTAATTTTTCTTTGTTTGTTCATGCATGTCTAAGTCTTACGTTCCGCCCAGGGCGTAATGACTCATTGTAGGGCTCATCTATGTGAATACCTGCATCGTTTATCATAAATGAAGGACGTCTTTTTGCATTCAAATATTTTGTTCACTGTCTTTCAATTTTTGCAGTTTTCAAAAAAAAATGAAAAGAATATTTGGCAATGTTTTGTTCATTTTTCACACTCATAAGCACATACCATCACTCATGCAGATGCACGTCACCGGATCCTATTGATAACAGTTCTTCTATGGCTCGCTTCGACTTTGAAAATCCGATCTTTCAAGCTGAAGAAGAGGGTGATGAAGACTGTGAACTCCCTGAAGAACTTGCCAGGTTGTTAAAACAGGAGGAAAGGGTCATTCAACCACATCAAGAGTCTACTGAAGTGATTAATCTTGGCACCGAGGACGCCAAGAGAGAAATCAAGATAGGGGCTGCTTTGGAAGATGATAAGAAGAAGGGGCTGATTGAATTGCTGCAAGAGTATGTTGATGTCTTCACTTGGTCTTATCAGGACATGCCAAGGCTTGTCACAGACATTGTGGTACACCGTTTGCCTCTCAAAGAGGATTGTCCTCCGGTCAAACAGAAGCTCAGAAGAACAAGACCAGAGATGGTTGTCAAGATAAAGGAATAAATGCAAAAGTAGTTGGATGCAGGGTTTCTAGAAGTTACCAATTATCCGCCATGGGTTGCAAACATTGTTCCCGTACCTAAGAAGGATGGAAAGGTACGGATGTGTGTCGACTACCGGGATCTGAATAGAGCTAGTCCTAAAGATGACTTCCCATTACCTCACATCGACGTTTTGGTGGATAACACGACTCAGTTCTCAGTATTCTCCTTCATGAATGGCTTTTCTGGCTATAATAAAATTAAGATGGCACCAAAAGACATGGAGAAGACAACTTTCATAACCCCATGGGGCACCTTCTACTACAAGGTGATGTCGTTTGATCTGAAAAATGTTGGGGCAACATATCAACGAGCTATGGTAACTCTTTTCCATGATATGATCCATCATGAAATCGAGGTTTATATGGATGATATGATTGCCAAATCTCAGACAGAAGAAGAACATTTGGTGAATCTGCGGAAACTATTTAAACGGTTGAGGAAATTCAAGCTGAGGCTTAATCCGAACAAGTGTACTTTCGGGGTGAGATCTAGAAAATTGCTGGGTTTTATTGTTAGTGAAAAAGGGATTGAGGTGGATCCTGATAAAGTAAAAGCGATACAAGAAATGTCTGAGCCAAGAACAGAAAAACAAGTTTGTGGTTTCTTAGGAAGGTTGAACTACATTGCAAGGTTCATCTCTCACCTAACAGCCACGTGTGAGCCAATATTCAAATTGTTAAGAAAAGATCAGGCTATCAGGTGGAATGATGATTGTCAGAGGGCTTTTGAAAAGATAAAAGAGTATTTGCAGAATCCTCCTATCCTTATGCCTCCAGTCCTAGGGAGACCGCTGATTATGTACTTGACAGTACTTGACAATTCTATGGGTTGTGTTCTCGGTCAACACGACGAGACAGGTAGGAAAGAGCATGCCATCTACTACCTGAGTAAGAAATTCACAAACTGCGAGTCGAGATACTCAATGCTTGAAAAGACATGTTGTGCACTTGCATGGGCTGCTAAGCGATTGAGACAATACATGCTGACTCACATAACCTTACTAATCTCCAAGATGGATCCAGTCAAATACATATTTGAGAAACCAGCTCTCACCGGAAGAGTTGCTCATTGGCAAATGGTACTGACAGAGTACGACATCCAGTATACATCCCAGAAAGCCATCAAAGGGATTATTCTGTCAGACTATCTTGCTCAGCAGCCGATTGATGATTACGAGCAAATGAAGTTTGATTTTCCAGATGAAGACATCATGTTCCTCAAGATGAAAGACTGTGAAGAGCCAGTTGTTGAGGAGAGACATGATCCAGATGAAAGGTGGACTTTAACGTTTGATGGGGCCGTCAACGCCAAAGGAAGTGGAATTGGTGCTGTCATTACCACTCCGAAAGGTGCCCACATGCCTTTCACCGCTCATCTGACTTTCGAGTGCACCAATAATGAAGCTGAGTATGAGGCCTGTATCTTGGGTATTGAGCAAGCCATTGATTTGAGAATCAAGACTTTGGACATCTTCAGAGATTCAGCTCTAGTGATCAATCAAGTGAATGGTGATTGGAATACTCTCTAGCCTAATCTGGTCCCCTACAGAGATTACACGAGAAGACTGTTGACTTTCTTCACAACAGTAAAGTTGCATCATATACCTCGTGATGAGAACAAGATGGCAGACACTCTTGCCACTCTATCCTCCATGATCAAGGTGATTCGGTGGAACCATGCTCCCAGGACCGATGTTATGCGCCTTGATAGGGCCGCGTATGTGTTTGCTGCGGAACTGGTAGTTGATGACAAGCCCTGGTATCACGACATCAAGTGCTTTCTGAAGAATCAAGAGTACCCTGCAGAGGCATCCAACAATGATAGAAAGACTTTGAGAAGATTGGCAGGCAGTTTATTCTTGAACAAAGACGATGTGCTGTATAAGAGGAACTTCGACATGGTTTTGCTCAAATGCGTGGATAGACACGAAGCGGACATGTTAATGCAAGAAGTTTATGAAAGCTCCTTAAATACTCATGCCGGCGGACATGTAATGGCTAAGAAATTGTTGAGATCGGGTTATTACTGGATGACTATGGAATCTGATTGTTTCAAATATGCTCGAAAGTGTCATAAATGCCAGATTTATGCTGATAAGGTGCATGTGCCGCCAAATCCTTTGAATGTGATATCTTCGTCGTGGCCGTTTGCTATGTGGGGCATTGATACGATTCGAAATATTGAGTCGATGGCCTCCAATGGGCATCGCTTCATCCTTGTTGCCATCGACTATTTCACCAAGTGGGTCGAAGCAGCGTCATTTGCGAAGGTCACCAGACATGTGGTTGCCCGATTCATTAAGAAAGAAATCATTTGTCGTTATGGGATTCCCGAAAGGATCATTACTGATAATGGTTCTAATCTCAATAACAAAATGATGAAGGAGTTATACCAGAACTTCAACATTCAGCATCACAATTCTTCCCCTTATCGTCCTAAGATGAACGGTGTTGTTGAGGCAGCAAATAAGAACATAAAGAAGATTGTGCAGAAGATGGTCGTTACGTACAGAGATTGGCATGAGATGTTACCCTTCGCCTTGCATGGGTACCGTACTTCAGTACGTACATCGACCGGGGCAATCCCTTACTCCCTTGTGTATGGTATGGAAGCAGTCCTACCTATTGAAGTGGAGATTCCTTCTCTAAGAGTCCTGTTGGAAGCAGTCTTGTTGGATGTCAATCCCGGGTCAAGCTAGAGAAGAGGATGGCAGCCATTTGTCATGGGCAGTTGTATCAGAGTCGGATGAAGAGAGCCTTTGATCATAAAGTGCGTCCTCGATGCTTCCAAGTCGGAGATTTAGTGTTGAAAAGGATCCTTCCTCCTTAGACAGATCACAGGGGCAAGTGGACTCCAAACTATGATGGACCATATATTGTTACCAAGATCTTTGATGGCGGAGCCCTAATGCTTGCAACTATGGACGGTGAAGACTTCACTTCCCCTGTGAACTCAGACGCAGTTAAAAAATACTTCGCGTAAAATAGACCCACTGGACAAAAAGAATAGTCCAGGCAAAAATGGGCATCCCGACGAACCAAGAAAATGGAAAAAGGTTCGAGAAAAAGTTAGGGATTAAAAATGAAAAGATTGTACACCCGGTAAGTTGAAAACCTGAAAAGGCAACTTAGGCAAAAATGGGTATCCCGGTGGATTGAAAACCCGAAAGAGCGATCCAGGCAAAAGTTAGGGATTAAGCGAATGACTGCGTTCTGAGTAGTTCTGAATCTCATCTCGTGCCGATAACTGGAAACTTTCGAAGGATAAGAAACAGTTCAATCACCTTTTTCAGAAGGTTGATCATCTGGAAGATCTTGAAGACGAGCAAGTCATAGCAGAATTGGAACCCGATAGATATCCATTTCACATTGCCATTAGATTAATTTCTGTTTTTATCTTTTGTGCGATTTCCTCTTTCCAGGGATTGCTTCCTGATGTAAATGCCTATTCAGAGGCCATTCAATCAATGAAATCAGGTTATTCAGTATATCTCCGTGTTCATTTTCATTTTACAGTTTTGTTTGCAAAAATGACGTCCGAATTTTTTATAAACATTGCATCATGAAACATAAGAGCTTTACAGGTACATGCTTAATAAACATTTAAAATTGCTGTAAATTTTAAAGGGCTTTGGATCATCTATTTAGAACAGGTACACTCGGGGCATTCCCTTTAGGTTCCCAGCAGACGATCGCGGATGTTTTGCTTCAACGGTTGGTACCTGGTATCTTATCCATGCAGAGTTGGTCCAAGCATTGGATTCTTCAATCCCCAACAGGTTCTCACACTGTGCTCCCCCAAGCGGTTGTTTCAGATAATACACTCCCCAGTAGAGTTGACAGTGTCAGACTGTATATCCCCAACGGAATTGACAGTGCCAGACTGTATCTTCCCAGCAGAAGCAACTGCCCCTCAGAGTTCAATGCCAGATCGATGATCTCAACGCCAGACCCACGGTCTCTTCCCTTGAAGCAGAATCTTGGTACCGTATTGGTGTTTGTTTCCCCGGCTGAGTCGTCTCTCTCGCAGATTTTGGTTACCAGAACCATTGTAGTCTTCCTCAGCAGCAAGCTTTCAATACCATTCTCTCCCCAATTAGAGTCTCGATATCTTGTTATTGCCAGAACACTGCATGGCCTGTCATTTCCCCACAGAGTTCAGAATGTTGGGTATCTCCAACAACATTGCCAGGATCCAGAAGATTGTGATCATTCCCCCAATAGAATTCCTTGCTTCGGCTTGGCATTCTCCCTAGCATTTCGCATCCTTGCATGTAGAATCATATCACATTGCATCCTCCCAAATCGCGTAGCATTTCCATTTTCATGGAGAATTACGCCATTGAAAAATTCAAACATACGCATGTAAAACATAAGACATTCTCGGTATCCCAAGTGATAAGCCAGAAGTGTTGTTTCCAGTACTCAGACTGAAGTTCGTTCATGACTTACCTTTATTATTCCCAGCAGAGATCGTTGGCTCACGTGCTGCCTCAATTATCATTTTCCCTATTTCTGCCGATACTGACAGGCATGAAAATTTCCGATATTCAGACTGAAGTGGCATTCGGGCCAATTTTCCGATGTTCAGATCGAAGAAGTTTCCGACGTTCAGGTCAACGCAACTTGTGGCATTCAGGCCAGTTTCCGGGATCTAGACCGAAGTGGCATTCAGGCCAATCTTCCGATGTTCAGATCGAAGAAGTTTTCGACGATCAGGTCGACGTAACTTGTGGCATTCAGGCCAGTTTCCGGTATTCAGACCGAAGTGGCATTCAGGCCAGTTTTCCGGTATTCAGACCGAAGTGGCATTTAGGCTAATTTTCCGATGCTCAGATCGAAGAAGTTTCTGACGTTCAGGTCAATGCAACTTGTGGTATTCAGGCCAATTTCCGGTATTCAGACCGAAGTGGCATTCAGGCCAGTTTTCCGGTATTTAGACCGAAGTGGCATTCAGGCCAATTTTTCGATGCTCAGATCGAAGAAGTTTCCAACGTTCAGGTCGATGCAACTTGTGGCATTCAGGCCAGTTTCCGGTATTCAGACCGAAGTGGCATTCAGGCCAGTTTTCCGGTGTTCAGATCGATGTTCGATAATCCAGTTTTCCGGTATCCAGACCGAAGTGGCATTCAGGCCAATTTTCCGATATTCATATCGAAGAAGTTTCTGATATTCAGGTCGATGCAACTTGTGGCATTCAGGCCAATTTTTCCGGTGTTCAGACCGAAGTGGCATTCAGGCCAGTTTCCCGGTGTTCAGACCAATGTTTGATAATCTAATATCTTCTAATGCTCAGATCGAAGTCATTTCCAGTATTTAGACTGATGAACGACATTCAGGCCATGGATATCTCTGTGTTACCATTTATTTTGGTATTCAGGCTAACATTCTTTTTCGGTGTTCAAACCGATTCTCACCGTACCAGACAGATTCTTTTTCAAGACCACCTCTTTGCCGATTCTGACAGGCATTGTTACTTCATTTCACTTCAGTGTAAATTTTCGGACTTTTTATTGTATTCAATCCCTTGATACCTCGAAAGTGCGAAAGTCGTTGCTATCTTCTTTTTGGGTCTCTAGTTGATTGAATAGGGGCAACTGTAATACCCCAAAATTTACCCTTCATTTTTTCCTAGAAGCATGGGATTGTTTCACATTGCATTAGCATTATACTAGGTCATACTCATTGCATACTGCATTAGTGACTTGGAAATCAGGGTTTGATTGTTCACTCCTTAACAGAAGGAGCCCACACAAAGCAAGACTGAGAATTGAACTTCATTCTCCAAATATACAGTCTCAAGGTGGTCCAGGTATCTTATGGTGGTCTACAGTTCATCAGTGGAAGATTCAAAGCTCTCAGAGTGTGCATCTGGATTTAATCAGGAAATTAGGGTTTCATGGCTATCTGCAACAGGCAATGTTTGGTTGGAAGTAGAGGGGCTCATTCATGTCATGATTATAGAGGAATCTTGGCCTAAGAAGATCCACAATTATCTCAGAAAGATCCATTGACAATCAGTGCGATCAGTTCCTGATCATTTATGCCCTAAACTAGGGTTTGGTATAAAATCAGTTATTTCTGATTCCTTGGGTGAAACTCTTTTCCATGGCCCTCCATATGTCCACAAGGCTCTACATACAAAAAATCAGCTCTTTATTTGAGACAGAGGTGCTTTAATTGATCAATGGAATCGGGAATCAGACAGTTTGGGAAAAGTCAACTGTGGGGCCAGAAAAGTCAACTCCTGACATTTTGAAAGTGGAATCTCAAAATTCATGCCTAAGGGAGCCTACATGTGAAATTTGATCAAGGTTGGATCATGGATTCATCATTTAATCAGGAGTTGGAAAAGTTACTAAATTTGGAAATAGTTGACTTTCCATTTAGGGCAAGTTTTTATGGTTGTTGCACCCACTTTAAGCCCATTTTCCATCAAGATGCAAGCTCCATTTGAAAATTTCTCCAACATGAAAGTTGTTCCTCTTGTTCCAAGATTTCTAGAGATATAAAGTTTGTTTCATTTGGATTAAAATTGAGAAAGTTATGCTTGGTCAAAGTGAGACATTATTTTAGGACACTTAGAAAATTTTCTAAGTCCAAAATCTTCAAGATTTGTCAAGACTTATGGGCCAGTTTTCTTGCACTTCAAGGCATCTTTTGAAAATACTTTCTCCATGAAAATTGTACCTTGCCATGTCCTATTTCACACCCTTTTGGCATCATCCCATTTGGATCATTGGTTTGAGAGATGCACCCATCTAAAGTTGGCATCATGAGCTGAATTTTTAGGAAGCATTTAGGCCAAACTGGCCCAGCCATTTTGCAGATGTTGAGACACGATTTTATGGCCATTTTTCACCTCTTTCCACTCATCATTTCAACTTGTGTTCAATATGAAAGATGTTAAGCTCCATGCCCTCTTCCTACTATTTGCATTGCCTTGCCATTTGGTCAGGTATACATCAAGATACAAGGTCACAAAGTCACCTATTTGGATTGTTTTTATGCTGCACAAGACAACCAAGTCAGACCAGAAAAACGACCAGTCCATTCTTTACCTCATTTGGTCATGTACTTTTGGTCTCACTCACTTAAGTTTTGCCACAATTAGAGTTTGCTCATACACCTCACTTTTGCACACTTTGTTCATGAATCAAAACCAAACACTTCAAGCCCATTAAACACTTAAAACCCTACATATTTAAGACATCAAAACCCTAATCTGAAGGGTAGTGGTTGTACTTTCGAGCAAGAGGCAAGGGAGTGCATTCAAGATCCATTTATTTCCTCTTCCATTTCACAAGAATTGAAGCACAAAGTAGCATCTTTCTCTTTCCATTTCCTCCAATACCAAGAGGCAGTGGACTGTTTTCCACTAGGTAAGCTTTTCATTCTCTTCCATGGCCATGAATATCATGCTTGTTCATAACTATTTATCATGCCTACCATGCTTGCCTCATGATATTTTCCATTTATTTACATGCTTACTTTATGTTGTTCCATGTTAATACCATGCCATGATTGTTTGTAAAGCCCTCAACATGAGGCATGTTCATTAAGCTTGAGTTTGTGTTGTGGAATTTTTGTTGTATCCGAGTTTATGTGGGTGCCTTGCTGTTCACTTTTCTCTATGTTCAAGCCATTATTTTCATTGAAAAAAGACACCATCGTGTTCTACTCATTTCACACTTGAACTTTGCTTTTTATATCATCTCATTTAGAGCACCGTAGCATGAGCAATGTTGGTTGGAAAATGAGCAAAACGTTACTGTATTTCGTGTTTTCCTTTTACATGGGCCTAGGGTTTGGTTTGCATGAAAGAGACGATGAGGTGTCATGTTGTTAGCCATTAGATCGCGCGCGTCCCTTTGAATCTCGGCCATCCGCTCCTGTTTTGTCATTTAGTGACTTAAACTCCACATGACCGGTTGAGCAATGTTACATGATTTAATAATCTGTACATTTATTTTGGTGTCACGCTTATAAATCCACTTGGACTGGGCCATGGCGTGCCAATTGCTTTTTCCACCACCCGCCTGGCCCATTAGCAATCCATTCCACTTCATTTTATTTTCTTTTCTTAATTCTGATTTTTATTTTCTGTTTTGTTTTTTAATTCTTAAAAATATTTTATTTATTCATAAAAATACGAAAAAATACTTTTCACATTTCTTAATGTTTCATTTAATTTTATTTAATTTTTATTTACATATTTATTTATGGTTAGTATTTTATTTCAATTATTTATTTCGAGTGGATCATTTTAATAGACATTTATGTCTTGATTTTATTTTCATGACTTAGAATTATTTTTAGCTTCTGATTTTTGGGATGGAGGTTGATCAATGTCTCATGGTCAACCTGACCTTTTCTTAGAATTTTATTTTCCATTTTCAATTTATTTTGGATTTATTTTTGACCTAGTTTGCTTGGTTGACTTTTCATTTGACTTCTGTTTTATTTCAATTAATTTATACACTAATTCACATTATTTTTAAAATCTTTTTGGGGG
The DNA here is from genome assembly GCF_024323335.1 of Lathyrus oleraceus. Classification (NCBI taxonomy): domain Eukaryota; kingdom Viridiplantae; phylum Streptophyta; class Magnoliopsida; order Fabales; family Fabaceae; genus Lathyrus; species Lathyrus oleraceus. The sequence continues at coordinate 418,886,001 of NC_066583.1, forward strand.
ATGATGATGTCCTGACCCCACCTTAGTTAGTTTAATTTTTCATAATTTTCTTGATTAATTTACTATTTTTTCCATATTTTTTAAGTTGACTTGACTTTTCGGTTGACTTTTCTATGATTGATGTTTGACTTAGGGATTGCTTATGGGAATTGAAGGGATCTTTTGATCCTCCCTTGGTCATCTCATATGCCATGTATTAGAGGCCTTTCATCTTGATTTTATTTGATCCTTGCATCGTTTCCCGATTAAATTATTCAGTGATCCTTTGTGTGCATAGTTTCATCTGTCTCATTCATCTGATATTTTTTTTACTTGTTTCTTTCATCCATGCTTCTATTGTTTGATTGCTTAACATGTTTATACTTCTCATGCATTGTCTGATGCTCTTTCATTTCATTCTTTGATTATTTGATTTGATCATATACTTGTTTATATATCTTATTGTTTGATAACTGTTGCATACTTGTATGATGTATGAGGCATATATTTTTATCGTTTGATTGCCATGAACAATCCCCATTCATAACAAATGTACCCCCTCTAACATGAAGTGTATAATGTTTATTCTTTCATTCTTTATTCATCTGTAAATACAAGAATTAAAACGAACATCTGATAACCATTTCAAAACAAGATCAAAACCTCGATCCAATGTCGAGTAATCATTTTCAAACTTAACATAATCAACACGTATTCATCCATCCTTTTGTAAGTCGATTGCTTCATGCATCGCCATTTCCCTTGTAAGTCGATTGCTTCAGGCATCGCCATCTACCACCTGTAAGTAGATTGCTTCAGGCATCGCCATCTACCCTTTACCACACTCCTTTCCTTGCTCCATCCGTCGATTCTTGTTCCGTTTAGGTAGCACCCATTAGGTAGAACCCTTTGTATGATAACATAGGTAGTATTCCCTTATTCTTTGCATGCTAACATTAGGTAGATGCTCCCATTTGTAAATCCTAACACTCAGGTCCATAATGCATGACAACTCTAGGGCAGAGCTTCCCCACTTTTTAGACCTTCTGTGCGTCTCCGATCTTGTGGCATGTCAGTCCGTTCTATTGCAAAGAGGTAACTGCCTAAGACTCGATTCAGCGAGCTGCGACACCTGCTGCTAGGACGTGAACACATTGCCCACCCTCCTCTAACACAACTGGTGTCCTCCTTTGTAAGTCCATGTTCAGATGGCAATCCTTAACCCCTAGTTAGTCGAACTACGACAACTCTAATTCTCATGTTCAGATGAGATACGTAGGCACGAGATACGATGTCTTGCCGAGTTTTTTTGACTGACAACTAACAACTAATCCTTGCTTGTTTTCTCCCTCGTTGCGATTCTTTTCTCTCGCCCTCGTTGCGATCGAGACCTTCCCTTTCTCTTGCCCTAGTTGCAATCGAGACCCTTGTTCCCGTAGTTAGCCGAACTACGGTTTGCTCTGATTCTCATTCCAGATGAGATACGTAGGCATAAGACGCGATGTCTTAGCGAGCACACTCCTCTTTAACCCATAGGTAGCCGAGCTACGAAGACTCTGATTCTCATATTCAAATGAGATACGTTTGCAGGGGATGCGACATCCGTGCGAGTCATTTTCTTTTGACCCCTCTTTTAGTAAATAGTACCTTAGATAAACACACACCCTTTAGACAAGAACAACAAGAGTGGATCCCATAGAGTACTACGGATGCGTAGGGGTGCTAATACCTCCCCTTCTGTAACACCCCAAAATTTTCCCTCCTCATTCATGCATTTATTTAGCATTTCATATTGCATTTATCCATGTCAATCAGAATTAGATCCAAGAAACTTTATTTAAAAAAATAAAAATAAATAAATAAATAAATAAATAAATAAATAAATAAATAAATAAATAAATAAACAAATATATATATATATAATAGAAAAAACTTGGACTTGGACCTCTCTCATTTGAGCCCACAAAGCCATGAAAATCAGGTTATAAAAGAGGGAGATCAGACAGAAAAAGGAAGGGAAGCAAAATACTCTGAGGTTTCCTTGAAACAAAACCCTTGACAAAACCTGGAGAGAAACCTGACAGAGAACTCAAAGCAACCCCCAGGCAGCTCTGAAAAATTCAATCTGACTCACACACTTTCATCTCACGCAAACCCTAACATTGCCTTGCAAACCCAGCCGTGCCATTTGATTTCAACCGGTCTCTCCCATCAGGTTTGCCTCATTCCCATGATTTTATGCTCTTAATTTGGATCATCTGAATGTATGAGGTATGATGGATGAATTTCATTATGTTTTTGCCCACGGGTTTAATTATGCATGAATGGGTGAAACCTATGCCTTGAATGTTTAATCACATGATTTCTGAAATGTATGCCACAGGGTTTGAGGTTTCTGAAACCATACCGTTATCCATGAAAAAAATGCTTATCGTGTTTCACTAACCCTTTTGTTGAGTTTTTGTGAGGGCTCACAGACTCTTGCAGAGATGGTTTGTGTGGTTTTCCCACTTTATTTGTGGGATACCCCCTGGAGGTTCATTCTGATTACCTGTACTGACTCACCTTTCTTTGATGGCATTAGCTTGGGAGATCCCTGGGTTTCTTACTCCTTTAATTGCTGTTACTTCGGATCTTTATCCGTGTGGTACTTTTACCTCTTTTTCCGCATTTTATCGCTTTCTTAGCTGGAAGACCTCGATAGGAGGCATTTGATTTCTTTTGCTTATTTACTTCTTAGCCCCTTGTTGGCATGTTTACTTTATACATGTTTGTTTTGTATGTGTTCGTATCCCCACAGGTAGCGCGGTTCCTTCGTCGAGGACTGCCTTTTTGCCCTTGAGCATCCCAAACCCTAACCCTTCATTGATTTTTCTTCTCCTAAACACACGTTTACTCCTTCTACTACAGGTGAGTACGTCTCCAAAGGTCGAGCATCCGGTAGATTGCATAGTAACGTCATTCGTCCAAAACCCACTCCATAACCCCGTAGTTAGCCGAACTACGTTTTGCTCTGATTCTCATTCCAGATGAGATACGTAGGCATAAGACGCGATGTCTTAGCGAGCACACATCCCCCCAACCCATAGGTCAGCCGAGCTACGAAGACTCTGATTCTCATATTCAGATGAGATACGTATGTAGTGGATGCGACATCCGCGCGAGTCATTTTCATTTAACCCTTTTTTTTTGGTAAACAACACAAGATAAACTCACACCCTTTAGACAAGAACTACAAAAGTGGATCCCGTAGAGTACTATGGATGCGTAGGGGTGCTAATACCTTCCCTTCGCATAACCAACTCCCGAACCCAAGATTTGGTTGCGAGACCCCGTCTTGTCCTTTCCTTTTTCAGGTTTACTTCGAGCGTTTCCTTTCCCTCCTTTGGGATGAATAACGCACGGTGGCGACTCTTCTGTCATTTTCTTTCGCCGGTTGTTTTTTCGCGCACTGTATTTTTCAGGTTGCGACACCTTCGCATAATCGACTCCCGAACCCAAGATTTGGTTGCGAGACCTTGTCTTTTCCTTTCCTTTTTCTTCAGGTTTACTTTGAGGGTTTCCTTTCCCTCCTTTAGGATAAATAACGCACGGTGGCGACTCTTCTGTCATTTCTTTCTCGCCGGTTGTTTTTTCGCACATCTATCTTTTTTAGGTTGCGACACACGATTTATTAATCCCCTAGAAGGATCCCCTTGGCTAGTTGTATCTGCCTCTTGATAGAAGTTTCCTTTGAATGTGCCTATTATATTGCATTTGGTTGAGTTATTGGTGTTGGGGAGTCAGGACCTCTATAAAAAATTCCTACAAACTTCCAGTCCGCTCAACGTCAGCATTTGCATATCATGATCATTCATATATCATGCATAAAATCAAAATCAAGTCATGCATGGTCCAAATTTTACCTTGTGCTCATTTGTGTTACACTTTGGCCTCGTCGTTGATTGTTATCCCTTGACCCAAAGTCCAGTTGTCACTGGTACTCCGTCTAATGTCCAATCACAATGGGAATCCTGGGAAATTCAATTGTGACTAGTGTTGTTTCCAATCTGATTTTCATTGGTATGTCTAGTTCAGTTGTCACTGATGTCTTATCGGAAATCCAATTGTTATTTGGTACCCTTAAAATCTGGATGTCACTAGTATCGTTTCAAGAGTTCAATTGTCATTGGCGTCTCCAAAATCCAGTTGTTACTGGCATTATCATAAAAATATCCACTTGTTACTAGTATCTTTCTAAAAATCCCATTGTCATCGGTATCTATTTAAAGTCAAGTAGTAACTGATGCTCTATTCTTAAAATCCAATTGTTGTTGGCTTTTCTCTAAAAGAATTCCGGTTGTAACTGGCACTCCGTTTGAAAATCTAATCGTAATTGGTACTTGAAGTTTGGCTATCTCCAACATTATTTAAAGTCTAGTTGAAATTGTCACCAATCCGTTATAAGCTGGTTGTACTCCATTGCTTACGGTCCAAGTCCAATCATCGTTGGCATATACAGAGAATTTAATTACCCTGTATTTCCTGATGGTTCCTATAAAGACATGAATGACTAGTCACTTTAAGGAATTCCCAGAAGCTTGGATGTTTCTAGTTAGAAATAACTCCAATGATGTTTGCCTTGATTGACTTCTTCATAAAGAATCATCGTAGCCTTTTGCGTGGATGATCTTCTCGCAAGAAGACTCCTAACCTAGTTTGTATGGGTGATTTTCTAGTAAGAAAACTCCAATATGTTGTATGGATAATCTTCTCGTAAGAAGACTCCCATCTATTCTTGTTTTGAATAAATTTCATGTTAGAAATCTCCAAAGTCTTTGATTGGATATATTTCTTATAAGAAATCCCCAGAATTGTCAAAAGTACTCTAAAGTGTTAGGTCATGTCTAAACCTGTTTGATAAAACATACTTTGGATATTTCTTATGAGAAATCTTAAGAACTATCAGATACATCCTAAAGTGTCAGGTCATGTCTGGACCTATTGATAAATCATACTTTGGATGTTCCTCAATGTCTTTTCCCCAGCAAATTGTCATCCCTAATGAGTCTTCACCCATTGCCTTTGACATTTCCTATGAATTACCACTACTGTATTTCTATCATTCCCCACAGGTTTGTCCATCATCCATCGTAAAAAAAAATCACGCTAGGGTTTATCATATTCCCAGCAAAACAAAAAGGGTCCTTCAATTCATAGCATGACACGTCATTTTCATCCAGGGGAAAAATTTCAAGGCTTTTGTATTTAAATACCCTTCACCTTGACTTCATGAGGACTGTCGTTACTCATGATATCAAGTGAACATATTTAAATAGGGGAAAATGTCATACCTTAAGTTTTGCCCCAATTTAATTCATCTGCATTTCAATCATCTGCATATTCACATACATACCTCACTTGGCATATATGTATATCTTCTTAGGACCGTTTCGCCTGGTCATAAAGTCTCATTATCATGCATAGGATAAAATTCAATAACCACGGATTAGGTGGCTTTGTTCGTGTTATTTGATAAATTCAGTTCATACATTCTCATCATACAGTCACTAGGGTGATAATTTGGATAATTTGTGGCCTTTTTGGATACCACTTTCGATTGACTAAAGGTTTGATTTTTAATCACAGTTACCTATAATTATGAAATTTTTGTGATTCGTCCATGTATATATCTATCGTGACATTCGAGCATTTATTTTCTCCGCACATTTCTTATATCATGCACTTCAATTTCAAAAAAAAATTGCACTTGGCATTATATCGAGTTTTAGGTGTTTGAATGTGTAGAGATTTGTTTTAGATTTCATCAAGTTTTAATTTTATTTGTTTTGTATTTCATCTGGTTTACCTTGGTTTTGTTTTTTTTATGTTGGTTAATAGTGACAACAATATCAATTGACTTATAATTTGGATTGAGTCAAAGGTAATAATCTTGATAATAATGTGCTTTCTTCTACCAATTTGGATTAAATAAATTGAACTAAATAGTCATAATTTCTTTATTTACTATAAAAGTTCAAATAAATTACATTTTTGGTTCTACTTTACAGTAATATTATACGAAAACTTATCCAAGTGTGGAGCCCCTTCAAGCTTGCTTATCTTGACTGTTTTGTGTCATGTGTGACACCATTTGGGTCTTATTCTCATCAACCTTAGTACCAACTTGGATAGGTGACTTTGAGCAGAAGTTTTGTCCTATTGCAACAAAAAATAGTATCAAGTTAGCATGAATTGGAAAAGACCTCCATCACTCTTCATCTCCCAAAATCCAGTTCCTACACTACTAGCTAATGTTTTCTTCTCTTTCCATTGGAGAAACATGAAGAAGAATGGAACTATCAACTGCTGCATTCCTCTACTTCATAAGTGGATCATGTCCCACTTACCAAAGAGAGGACCATTTGTTGATAATGTGGGGCATTGAAGTGGTCACAAAGGTTGATGTCATTGTATGATGAAGATATCATCTGGTACAACTATGATTATATAGGGGTAGAACTTATCTTCTGCTGTGGGGAGTTTCTGAATGTTCCGCACATCAGTACTAAAGGGGGGTTGATCAACTATAACCATGTTCTCTCACCGTGTCAGTTAGGTTATCCACTAAAGGAAAAGACTGAAGATCGACTATTGGGAGAACTACTTTTAGCTGAAGGGGTCGAGAATCCGGATTTGGTGAAGAAAGTGCGCAGAGCCTGGGGTAAGATATAGCATATTGGGAAGAAAGAATTGGGAAAACAGATGTGTACCGTGATAGTTCCATATTCTACTTGGATGAAGTAAAGAGCTAAGATGATCAAGTTGTCGTACCCATGGGAACCCTCCATGAGTATCAAGACTATTGAACTACCCGTTGCTACCATTTATGAAGTGGATCTTCTCAAAGAGACTATCAAGAAGTTGGAGAAAGAGAAGTTGGCGTATGGTCCATTCTGGGAAAAGTCACCTCAGAAAGGGAGGCTTTAAAGACTAATCTTAGTCAAAAGAGAGAGCGATTCAAAAAAGCAGACACCGATATTCAGATTGAGTAACATAAGAGAAGGAAGGCGGGGGAAGCCTTGAAGGGAAGTTATGAGACCCTTGTAACCAAGAAGAAACAATTAGTTGAAGCTCAATACCGCACATGCAAATTGGAGATTGATTACCAAAACCATCTCAAGAATCTGCAAGACCAATTAGAGAAGTGGCAGAAGAAGTTGAAGGAAAAGCGAAGTCGTGCCAAGAAGCTAGAAGCAAATCTTTCACAACACCAGAGTGACCTCGATAAAAGGTTGAAGGAGATTCGAGAACTGAAAGATCAAGCACACCGGAATTTGGGAGATAGGAACTAGCTAAAGGATGAAGCTGCTTAATGGGAGACCCATAGTCGTCACCTGCAGGTCCTCTTGGATCAGAAGAAGGCGTTTGTGCATGATATTTTAAGTGTTCCTAACCATTACTTATTGTACAAACTTATCAAGGATGCTCAGTATTGGACTAACAGACATGCACGCCTGGCCAAATTTGTTGACCATGCACTTGAGGACCTTCCCGGATTGCTGAAGAGAGCATATGCTGACATGTTCACTCACAATACTCCATGGGTTGTTTTTCATTGTGTATCAGTGTGTAGGGTTGTAATTGAAAGGATCAAGGTTGATCTTCTTGTAGTTCATTAAAAAAAATTGAGTTGTAATAATTTGTATTGTTGATCTTCAAATGAATAAAAGATATTTTTGTTGAAATACTTCTCTTGTCTTACTTCTACTCACTGTATGACTATATATGCACACTGACACACTAGCACCCTAGAAATATTCTTCTTTTGCTTACATACATCTATACATTTATGCATTCATTACATTTTACTAACAAGAAAAAATTCTTACTCTCTCCATCTTTCTATAGTAAATATGACGACTCGTCATCTCTACTATACCCGTGCAAATAAATCAAGGATTATGGACGATTACGAATCTGATAACACTACTGTCAGGGAATCTCTTGATCAAGTTCAAGATGAGATGAAACTCTGCAGGGGAAACATAAAGACCATCTTGAAGATTCTCAAAACTCAGAGGGCTTCTACCTCTGCCAACCCTGTTGCTGCCAACGTCACCCATGTTGCTGGGGTGACCAATGTTACTGCTGATGTTGTTGTTATCGTCGAAACTCATGTGGAGACCGTGACACCAACTATTGTGAATCATCAGTTGGTTTCGTCTACTATGAATAGGCTTTCTACTACCAATCCATGGGGGATTCCCCAGAAATTTGTTGCTCAATTCGCTAATGGGGGTGCCTTTATCCCTCACCGAGCTCTTGCTAATGTTGTCGGGAATGATGTCTTCCCATGGGGTGTGCCTGCGATTCAGACTCCTCCTATGGTTGATGCTACCAACCCAGAGGATAACCAAGGCCAGGTTCCTACTGAAACTCCTGACAATGAAGATGAATATCGAGGCCCGTGCATCCACTTCCCGGTTCCTTCCCAGGCTGCTCAACCTACGAATATGAACCAATTTAAAGTTGCTCCATTTGTTTACCCTAGGGAAACTTTTGTGTCAATGCTGGCCTACACACCTACTAACCATACACTTCAGTATGTGCAGACTAGGGCACCTCAGACCCCTAATGCTTAAGCTAGAGGGCATTTCCATCACATGGTGCATACTACTTCCCCAATAATGGCTCACGGTTTCTCCTATCCATCGCAGATGATGTTTACCCCTCAAAATGCGCCTGTTCAGGCGATGGATCAAGACACTTCTCGACCAACCAATCAAGTCGTCATCCCCACTGCTAGTCTGGCCCTATCGACGAATTATCAATTGTTGGACGATAGTATAAGGGCTATCAAAGGTTTCTCTACATTCGACATTGATGCACGAGATCTTTGTTTGGTTCCAAATGTGGTACTTCCACAAAATTTTAAGGTGCTAGACCTATCGAAGTATAAAGGTCTAAGTTGTCCTCGAAGTCACATTATGATGTATTGTAGAAAGATGGAATCATACATTGCCAACGATGATCTTCTAATCCACTACTTCCAAGATAGTCTGTCAGGGGCTTCTTTGGACTGGTATATGGGTTTAGAACGCACTAAGATCAGATCCCGGAGGGATCTATCTGAAGCTTTCATAAAGCAATACAAGTACAATCTCGATATGGCACCAATAAGGTTGCAACTACAGAATCAGGCACAAAAATCCAGTGAGACTTTTAAGGAGTATGCTCAACGTTGTTGTGAAATGGCTTCCAGAGTCAAACCAGCTTTAACAGGTAATGAACTAGTCAACATCTTCATGGGTACGCTTTAGGGGTTGTATTTTGAGAAAATGATTGGCAGTTCTTCTTTCGCAGATATGGTAACCATTGGTGAACATGTTGAGAATGGGTTGAAATCTGGGAAGATCGCAGGTACCATCGCTCAGCAAACTACAGGAATAACTATGGAAAGCATCTGCACATTGATAAGATACCGGTACCATATGATGAACTGGTACCATATCTGATTCACGTGGGGGCCCTCGTACCAAAGGAAATTCCCCCTTTCTTTCCTCCCTATCATGCCAAGTACAACCCTAATGCCTCATGTGCCTTTCACGTCGGGCATGTAGGACATTCCATTAAGGACTGTTGGCCGCTTAAAAATAAAATACAAGAGTTGATTAATCAGAAGGTTTTGTATTTCTTAGAATAAAACCCTAATGTGAAAACAAACCCTCTGCCTAATCATGGTGGCCCAGTAGTCAGTGTTGTCATTGAAGAGGAAACCGCAAAATCTATAAAAAAGGTTGATAATGTGAAATCTCTGATGTCAGTTATGTTGAATAAGCTTGAACAATTTGGGTTTCTAGTTGGTATACATGAAGATTGCGTTGTCTACAAATATGATCCCGACAATTGTGATGAGTTGAAGAGTTGTGCGCAAGAGTTGATGAATCAATGGCTGATACAGTTCTCCAGGTCTAAGGCAGTTGAAGAGACTGCAGTGATTGAGCCTATAACCGTTGCAGTGATTGAGCCTATAACCATTGTGTACATGGGAGGCATGACTTGCACTGGCCATGTATTCACTCCAAAATACACTCCTAGGGTGTCTCCATCACCCATAATTATCTCGCCTAAGGAGAATGTCTTTCCTACTCCTCCTCTGCATGCAGGGCCATTTGTACTTGCCACTCCGAACATGACAATTGTTTCAGTGCCAACGAAGGTTATTGTCGACAAGACTGTAGAATCTGAAACGTCTAAAGATAAAGGGTCGATGGTTGAAGACGAACACTTTGAAAATCACAAGAAAATAATCACTTTTGAGGAAGGCCATGAATTCCTCAAATTGATCAAGAAGAGTGACTTCAAGATCGTTGATCAGTTGGTCAGACCCCTTCTAAAATCTCCACATTGTCTTTACTTCTGAGTTCTGAGGCTCGCTGTAAAGCTATTTTGAAAGTCCTGAATACTGCTCACGTGATGCAAGATATCACAATCGATCAATTTGACGACGTGGTTGCGAATATCACTGCTAGCAGGTACTTGGGATTTAATGAAGCATAATTGCCTCCTGAGGGAAATTCTCACAATAAAGCACTACATATTTCAGTCACGTGTACATATTCTCTTCTATCTCGAGTTCTCGTCAATATTGGTTCTTCGCTTAATGTAATTCCAAAAGCTACATTAAGTCAATTACAATTCAAAGGGCCCGAGATAAGTACTAGTGCACTGATTGTTCGAGCTTTTGATGGCTCCCGAAGACAGGTTATTGGAGAAGTAGCTCTGCCTATTTGCGTTGGACCTCACCAATTCAGTATCACCTTCCAAGTCATGGACATCAAACCGGCCTACATCTGTTTGTTGGGTAGACCATGGATTCATGCTGCTGGGGCAGTCACTTCTACACTGCACCAAAGGTTGAAATTCTTAATTGATGACAAGTTGGTAATTGTATATGGTGAAGAAGACCTGATGGTTAGTGAACTCTCTTTGTTCAGATATGTCGAGACAGATGAAGGGGTTATCGAGATCCCACTCCACTGTTTAGAATTTGAAGAAGTTAGTTCAGCTACCTCCAATCATGATCAGTCATCTGCTACCATCCTATCTTCAGTCAGAAGCACCAAGTAGACACTAGAGAAAGGTCCATTAATCAGTTGGGGTAAAGTTGTCAATATGGCAGAGAAGCGTGACATATTCGGTATTGGATATTGTCTTTCAGCATGCAAACCAAGCCCAAAGAAGAAGCAATTCAACCCAGTCAAATTTAGCAGTGCCGACTTTCAAAGCGATCACAGTGTGGCAGCCATTGGAGAATCTCGTGGCAGCAAACTAGAGACTCCCAGTCTTGTACGCAGATGTCCTCCAGGATTCAAGCTCACCAACTGGATAGCTTATGTGATTCCTATAGTGTATTCGGAGAAAATGTAATGCATTTTGTTTTCTCAATCCCTTGTCCTCGCCCGAGACAAGAGGATAGCATGTAAGGGCTTCCATGTTTAAAAGTATTATGTGGTTAAATAAAGAAAGTACTTTTTGCATGCAAATTTTGTGTTCCTTTCTTTCAGTTATTTTTACTTTTCACAAAAACGAAATGGAAAAAGTTTCTTTTATTTTTCCACTTTATTAAAAACATACTAAAAATAAGCTCATAACATGCAGAGCAAACAAAACCATTAATAACAACATGAAAGAATCGACTGTAAGTCTGGATTTCCAATTAACCAAGTTGAAGATGACAGTGAGGAAGACTGTGAATTACCAGATGAACTAACACGGCTCTTTGAGCACAAAGAAAAAGAGATTCAGCCATACAAAGAACCAGGGGATGTCATTAATTTGGGTTCTGGAACCCATAAAAAAGAAGTAAAAGTTGGGGAGTCTCTTGCCAAACATGTACGCTCCAAGTTGGTCGAGTTATTGCACGAGTATGTTGACGTCTTCGCTTGGTCGAATCAATATATGTCAGGATTAGACACCAGTATCGTTGAACACCAATTGCCATCCAAGCCTGAATGACCTCCCATCAAGCAAAAGCTTAGAAGGACCAGACCTGACATGGCACTCAAGATCAGAGAAGAGGTTAAGAAGTAGTTTGACGCTAGCTCTTTAGCCATTTATGAGTATCCATAGTGGGTTGCTAATATCGTTCCAGTTTCGAAGAAGGATGAAAAAGTCATAATGTGTGTAGCTTACCGAGACCTCAATAGAGTGAGCCTAAAGGATGATTTCCCTTTGCCTCATATTGAAGTTTTGGTTGATAATATAGCTCAGTTTTTTGTATTTTCCTTCATGGATGGTTTCTTAGGGTATAATTAGATAAAGATGTCTCCAGATGATATGGAGAAGACAACTTTCATCATACCTTGGGGAACTTACTACTACAAAGTAATGTCGTTCGGCTTGAAAAATGTAGGGGCAACATATCAACGTACCATGGTAACCCTCTTTCACGACATGATTCATGAAGAGATCGAGATTTACGTGGACGACATGATTGCCAAATCCAGAACTGAAGAAGATCACTTAGAAAACCCGAGGAAATTGTTTGCCAGGCTTCGAAAGTTCAAGTTGCGTCTGAATCCAGCAAAGTGCGCTATTGGAGTCCGATCTAGTAAGCTACCGGGTTTCATAGTCAGTCAGAAAGGTATTGAGGTTGATCTCGACAAAGTTCGATCCATCCAAGATATGCCGCCTCCCCGAACATAAAAAGAAGTCTGAGGTTTCCTCGGTCGACTCAATTATATCTCCAGATTCATACCACATTTAATGGCTACCTGCAAACCTATATTCAAACTATTGGGGAATAATCAATCGGTTGTGTGGAATGACGATTGCCAAATGGAATTCGATAAAATAAAAAAGTACTTGCAAGAACCACCAATCCTCATACCACCAGTTCCTAGTAGACCACTTACTATGTACCTCACGGTACTTGATGAATCCAGGGGATGCACTTTGAGTCAATACGACGATACACACAAGAAATGTTGGTTCTAAGTGTTGGAAACAATTTTGGTAAAACAAAGAGTGTTCACAAGATGTTGCATGTGATGTCTTAACATAAGATATCTATGTACCTGCTAGAGTTTAAAAATATAATTATGCAGGATTGTTTCAGGATGTCATACACGATGTCATGGCATCTGATATTATGTACCTGTTGGATATTTAAAATGGAATTATGCAGGATTGTTCCAGGATGTCAGACCCGATGTCATGACATTTGTACATATAACATTCAGGGTGAATGTTATGTGTTATGTGATTGCACATTTAATGGCAATCTATGTATGATTGAAGATCTGATTTACAAACGCATTCAATCATTAATTACAATCAGATTTACTTATTTTCCAAAGAGATCTAATCAACTGTCATGAGAAGATTTAATTGGAAAATAGTTTTAGGGTTTTCAAGATGCCCTAGCCCAGTTGAATGCTTCTATAAATAGGACATGGAAAAACCTGATTTGATACACAACCAATACTGAGCGAAATATTGAGAGAGAATAAGGGTTTGTGTCTTGTTTGGTTGTGTGACTTGTAAGCCATTCAATTCATCCATAGATGATTGAATTGGTCTGATTTGTAAGTTGTAATTTGTCACTCAAAGCTTGTAAGCATGAGTGTGTGTCTACTTGATTGAAGTTGTTAAGCAAGATCAAGTGTGTGTCTACTTGATTGAAGTTGTTAAGCAAGATCAAGTGTGTGTCTACTTGATTGAAGCTGCTAAGTAAGATCAAGTGTGTGTCTTTGAAGAGTGTCTTCTTTTCATAAGTAATTGTTGTTTATAATCACAGGTGTGATTGAGGGGGAGTGAGTGGGTTCTCATATCTAAGATTTCTTAGGTAGAAATCATACGGGTAGAGATTAGGTGAAAAAGACTGTAACTTGTGGAGTGTACTGAGAGTCTTTGAACTGATTCTATTTAATGGATTTCCTTCCTGGCTTGGTAGCCCCCAGACGTAGGTGAGTTGCACCGAACTGGGTTAACTATTGCTTGTGTCTCTTGCATTACTATTCTTTATCTTTATCATGTGTGTTTTATTCAGATATTAGTGTCGTGACATTACCTTCGACATCTCATATCTGATACCAGAATTTCAATTGGTATCAGAGCAGGCATCCTGCTCTGGTTCTGGGTAAGATCTAGGGACAATACTTTCTGGTACCATGGAGAGAGATGGAGGATTTGTGCATAGGCCACCAATTTTGGATGGATCTAATTATGACTATTGGAAACCTCGAATGGTAGCCTTCCTAAAATCTCTTGATAGTAAGGCTTGGAAGGTTGTGTTAATAGGATGGGAACATCCAGTAGTTACTAAGGAAGGAGAAGCCACAACTGATAAGAAACCTGAAGAACAATGTTCCAAGGAGGAGGATGATCTAGCCCTTGGAAATTCTAAAGCATTGAATGCAATATTCAATGGAGTAGACAAGAATATCTTCAGATTGGTAAACAACTGTGAGGTGGCTAAAGATGCTTGGGACATTCTCAAGACCACTCATGAAGGCACCTCTAGGGTGAAGATGTCTAGATTGCAGCTGCTCACTACCATGTTTGAAAATTTAAGGATGAAAGAAGATGAAAATATACATGAATTTCACATGAATATCCTTGAAATTGCCAATGCCTCTAGAGCTCTGGAAGAGAAGATGTCAGATGAAAAGCTAGTAAGGAAAATACTCAGGTCACTCCCAAAGAGATTTTCTATGAAGGTGATAGCCATAGAAGAATCTCAAGACATCTCAAATATGAGAGTTGATGAGCTAATTGGATCCCTCCAAACATTTGAGATGAGAATATGTGACGGATCTGAAAAGAAAGCCAAAAGTATAGCCTTCATGTCAAACACTGAAGGGGAAGATGAGGAAGGTGGTCAAGAGATTGATGAAGATCTGGAAAATGAGGTAGCAATGCTGGGAAGACAGTTCAACAGACTTATGAAAAAGATGGATGTAAGATCTAAGGCCAATGTCAAGAACATCGCATCTGACATCAGTAAATCCAACAATATTGGAAGAAGAACAAGGTCAGAAGAAAAGCCCAAAGGAGGAAAAGGAGTCCAGTGATATGAATGTGATGGGTATGGTCACATTAGAACTGAATGTGGGACCTACCTCAAGAAACAGAAGAGGAGTCTTGCTGCCTCTTGGTCTGATGAAAGTGAGACAAAAGAAGCTGCAAATCTTGTGACTGCATTGACAGGAAGATGGGGTTCTAATGAAGAGACAAGTGATGATGAAGTAACCTTTGAATATCTGGCACTACCTACAGAGAGTTGTGTCACAAAAGTGCAGAAGTGTGCAGACAAGTTGAAAGCCAGAAGAAAGTGATAGCTCAGCTGGAGAATGAAAAGGGAGAACATGTGGAAACCATCTCCAAGTTGAAAACTGAAGTTGTACTCTTGAATCCCAAACTAGATGAGATGACCAAGTATGTAAGAATGCTTAATAATGGATTTGACATCTTAGACAAGATTCTCCAGACCGGTCAAACAACAGGAGACAAATCTGGCATTAGGCTCAATGAATCTAAGGTTGATTGCAGTTACATAAATGGCAAACCTAAATCCAAACCTAAATGCAGCCATATTGATAACAAACCTACAATGTCACATCACATGTCACAACATCAGAAGGGAAGACAACAGAAAGGGAAACACCAAAGATGGAGATGCCATCACTGTGGAAAATTTGATCACCTAAAACCCTTCTGCTATAAGCTGTATGGTTACCCTCAGCCTGCTCATTATGTACCTAAACCCAAACATAATAGACCTATCAATAAAAAGCAATGGGTTCCTAGAACTAATGTTACAAGTTTGATTGCTCACACTTCCTTCATAGTTTCAGCCAAAGAAGATTGGTATTTTGACAGTGGGGGCTCCAGACACATGACTGGAAACAAAAGCCTGCTAACTGACTTTCATCCCCATGCCAAAATTTATGTAACCTTTGGTGATGGAGCAAAGGGTGAAATCAAGGGAATTGGTAAGCTTGATTGCCCTGGAGTTCCTGACCTTGACAATGTCCTACTTGTTAAGGGATTAACTGCTAATCTAATAAGCATCAGTCAACTGTGTGACCAAGGTCTAACTGTAAACTTCACTAGAATTGAATGTCTGATTACTAACAAGGAAAATGAAGTGATCATGAAAGGAGTTAGGTCTAAAGGCAACTACTACATGTGGAGTTCTCAAGAAACTGGATACTCTTCAATGTGTACCTTGGCCAAAGAGGAAGAAGTGAAGATATGGCATCAAAGATTGGGCCATCTACATCTTAAAGGTATGAAGAGGATCATATTTGTTGAAGTTGTTAGAGGAATTCCCAACTTGAAGATTGATGAAGGAAAAATCTGTGGAGAATGTCAGATTGGAAAACAGACAAGGATGTCACACCAGAAGCTCATACATGACACCATTACCAAAGTTTTGGAACTCCTCCATATGGATTTGATGGGACCCATGCAAGTGGAAAGCCTTGGTGGGAAGAAGTATGCATATGTAGTAGTGGATGACTTCTCCAAATACACCTGGATCAATTTTATAAGAGAAAAATCTGATGTTTTTGAAGTCTTCAAGGATCTTTGTCTAAAACTTCAAAGAGAAAAGGAAAGTCCTGTTATCAAAGTTAGAAGTGATCATGGGAAGGAATTTGAGAACAACAAATTTGTTGAATTTTGTTCATCAGAAGGGATTCATCATGAGTTCTCATCTCCCATTACTCCCCATCAAAATGGTGTGGTGGAAAGAAAAAACAGAACTCTTCAAGAATCAGCCAGAGCTATGATTCATGCTAAGAAATTGCCCTACCATTTTTGGGCTGAAGCCATGAACACAACCTGCTATGTTCACAACAGAGTGACATTGAAGAAAGGGACTCCTACAACCCTATATGAAGTCTGGAAAGGAAGAAGACCTACAGTCAAATACTTCCATGTGTTTGGTAGTAAATGCTATATCTTGACTGATCGTGAGCAAAGAAGGAAGATGGATCCCAAAAGTGATGAGGGAATATTTTTGGGCTACTCAACAAACAGCAGAGCTTACAGAGTCTTTAGTTCCAGAACTAATGTAATGATGGAATCTATTAATGTTGTGGTTGATGACCAACAAACTGATGTCACAGACGATGTCGAGACATCTCTGAATGATTCCCCAGCTGACTTCTTAGACAAAAATGAGGAAAGTGAACCTCCTCAAGCTGAACCTGAAGATGACAAAATCAACAAGGGACCCTCCATCAGAGTTCAGAAGGATCATCCCAAAGATCTCATTATAGGAGATCCAAATAAAGGGGTCACTACTAGATCAAGGGAAGTGATCTCACATAGTTGCTTTGTGTCAAAGATTGAACCTAGGAATATCAAGGAAGCCTTGATTGATGAGTTCTGGATCAATGCCATGCAGGAGGAGTTAGGTCAATTCAAGAGGAATGAAGTATGGGAACTGGTTCCTAGACCTGAAGGTGTAAATGTCATAGGTACAAAGTGGGTGTATAAGAATAAATCTGATGAACAAGGGGTTGTTAATAAAAACAAAGCAAGATTAGTAGCACAAGGATATACTTAAGTCGAAGGAGTGGACTTTGATGAAACTTTTGCTCCTGTAGCTCGCCTTGAGTCCATTAGATTATTGCTTGGAGTGGCATGTATTCTGAAATTCAAACTGTTCCAAATGGATGTAAAAAGTGCCTTCTTGAATGGCTACTTAAATGAGGAAGTATATGTTGAACAGCCTAAAGGATTCACAGATCCAAATCTTCCAAAGCATGTGTACAGATTGAAGAAAGCCCTTTATGGGTTGAAGCAAGCTCCTAGGGCTTGGTATGAGAGACTCACAGTGTTCCTCACTAACAATGGATACAGGAAAGGAGGTATTGACAAAACCCTATTTGTGAATAATGAAGGAGGGAAGCTCATGGTGGCACAAATATATGTAGATGACATTGTGTTTGGCGGGATGTCGGATCAGATGGTTGAACATTTTGTTAGACAAATGCAGTCTGAGTTTGAGATGAGCCTTGTTGGAGAACTGACCTACTTTCTTGGGCTACAAGTCAAGCAGATAGAAGATTCTATCTTTCTATTTCAAAGCAAGTATGCCAAGAACATTGTTAAGAAGTTTGGCATGGAGAATGCAAGTCATAAAAGGACACCTGCTCCTACACATGTGAAAATCTCCAAAGATGAAAATGGTGTCAGTGTAGATCAAAGTCTATACATAAGCATGATAGGTAGTCTGCTATATCTCACAGCAAGCAGACCTGATGTTGCATTTGTTGTAGGTGTTTGTGCTAGATATCAAGCAGAACCAAAAGTCAGTCACATAAACCAAGTGAAGAGAATACTGAAATATGTCAATGGCACCAGTGACTATGGGATGTTAAATACTCATGGATCTGGATCTATGCTAACTGGTTACTGTGATGCTGACTTGGCTGGAAATGCTGATGATAGGAAAAGCACATCAGGAGGATGTTTCTTCTTGGGGAACAATCTGATATCATGGTTTAGCAAGAAACAAAATTGTGTTTCTCTATCCACTGCTGAAGTTGAATACATAGCAGCTGGGAGTAGTTGTTCTCAACTGGTTTGGATGAAACAAATGTTGACTAAATACAATGTCACATAAGAGGTCATGACATTGTACTGTGACAACCTGAGTGCTATAAATATTTCCAAAAATCCTATTCAGCACAGCAGAACAAAGCACATAGATATTCGTCATCACTTCATTAGAGAACTTGTGGAAGAGAAGATCATAGCACTGGAGCATGTTACTACTGAAAAGCAATTAGCTGACATATTCACAAAAGCTTTGGATGCTAATTAATTTTAATGTTTGAGAGGGAAATTGGGGATTTATATTCATGAGAATCTATAGCAATCAAATGAGTTTGGGGTTAATATCCCAGAGGATATTTCTGACAAAAATAGCAAGAATTTTTGCAAGGTGTTTATAAGAAGAAGATGCTCCTTCCTCAGACTGAGTGGTAATGGTTTCCCCTGTTATGAAGACTGTGTGTGTTGTGTGCAGTTATGAAGACTGTGTGTTGGTTTGGCTGTTCTGGATGTTGTTATGTCTGTTTTGGAAGCTTGGATGTTTTGTTGTTGTTTTTGGAATGTTTGTGGCAGTCCTTACTGATGCCTTCTTGTAATATTTGGGCTCTTAGTGAGTTCCATGGATTTCTAATTATCTCAGCTATTGCAGCTGTGTATAATTGTGGTTTGTATCTCCTAACATTTATGTTTTAACATTTTATATGTTATAACATCTTTTGTGACATTCTCTGCTAGGGTCACCTTTGGTCTATTTTGACTAAAAAGGGGGAGATGTGATTATGTGGAGCAGTTAAATATGTGGAGCTGTATGTGCTGGTGTAGCTGAACAGATAAATAACTATTATTGAAGGAGATGTGTTTGATATAAGACAAAATGTTGTTCTGTTTACAGATGTTGGAGGAGATGTCTGATGTGGTGCACATGTGATGTTGAAGCAGATGTTAGAGGGTGACTCTGATTGTTACAGGTGTTGTTATTACAGGTGCTGTTATTACAGGTGTTGTTATTGTTAAAGAAGATGTCTGTTTTGTACAAACTTAGGGGGAGAAGAAGTACCCATGTGCATTTGTGTGTTTTACTAGTTGCTATTATAGCTAGTAATTCTGTTTGCTTCTACTGCTGCTTAAACTGCTGTTATGCTGTTTAACTGCTGATGTGTTTTTTCTTGTGAACAAAATGGACAAATATATGTTTTAGCCAAAATTTATCAAAGGGGGAGTTTGTTTGTTCTAAGTGTTAGCAGCAATTTTGATAAAACAAAGAGTGTTCACAAGATGTTGCATGTGATGTCTTAACATAAGATATCTATGCACCTGTTGGAGTTTAAAAATATAATTATGCAGGATTGTTTTAGGATGTGATACACAATGTCATGACATCTGATATTATGTACCTGCTGGATATTTAAAATGGAATTAAGCAGGATTGTTCCAGGATGTCAGACCCGATGTCATGACATCTGTACACAGAACATTCAGGGTGAATGTTATGTGTTATGTGATTGCGCATTTAATGGCAATCTATGTATGATTGAAGATCTGATTTACAAACGCATTCAATCATTAATTACAACCAGATTTTACTTATTTTCCAAAGAGATCTAATCAGCTGTCATGAGAAGATTTAATTGGAAAATAGTTTTAGGGTTTTCAAGATGTCCAAGCCCAGCTGAATGCTTCTATAAATAGGACATGGAAAAACCTGATTTGATACACAACCAATACTGAGCGAAATATTGAGAGAGAATAAGGGTTTGTGTCTTGTTTGGTCGTGTGACTTGTAAGCCATTCATTTCATCCATAGATGATTGAATTGGTCTGATTTGTGAGTTGTAATTTGTCACTCAAAGCTTGTAAGCATGAGTGTGTGTCTACTTGATTGAAGTTGTTAAGCAAGATCAAGTGTGTGTCTACTTGATTGAAGCTGTTAAGCAAGATCAAGTGTGTGTCTTTGAAGAGTGTCTTCTTTTCATAAGTAATTATTGTTTATAATCATAGGTGTGATTGAGGGGGAGTGAGTGGGTTCTCATATCTAAGAGTTCTTAGGTAGAAATCATACGGGTGGAGATTAGGTGAAAAAGACTGTAACTTGTGGAGTGTACTGAGAGTCTTTGAACTGATTATATTTAGTGGATTTCCTTCCTGGCTTGGTAGCCCCCAGACGTAGGTGAGTTACACCGAACTGGGTTAACAATTGCTTGTGTCTCTTGCATTACTATTCTTTATCTTTATCCTGTGCGTTTTATTCAGATATTAGTGTTGTGACATTACCTTCGACATCTCATATTAGATACCAGAATTTCAAGAAAGAACATGCAATATATTACCTCAACAAGAAATTCATTAAATGTGAGACCAGATACTCATTTTTAGAGAAAACTTCTTGCACTTTGACTTGGGTTGCTCGACGCCTGAGACAATACATGGTTTGCCATACTACTTTATAGATATCCAAAATGGATCCGATAAAGTATATCTTTGAAAAGCCTTCTCTTACTGGTAGAATTTCTCAATGGCAAATGTTGTTAACCCAATATGATATCCAGTATGTGACTTAGAAAGCAATAAAGGGGAGCGTTTTGTTTGGCTACCTTGCTCATTTACCTGTGGAAGGTTATCAACCATTGAGGTTTGACTTTCCAGACGAAGACAACATGTTTATCATAGACTTCACTATGCCAGGCTCCTAGACAAACCCCGAGGAAGGCCCCGAACCAGGATCGCGATGGACACTCATGTTCGACGGTGCTTCCAATGCTCGTGGTCATGGCATAGGTGCAGTTATCACTTCTCCAACTGGTTTCCACCTTCCATTTACCGCCAGATTATGCTTTGAGTGCAACAACAATATGGAAGAATATGAGGCATGTATCTACAGTATGAAGGCGGCCATCGACTTAAGGATCAAGATTCTTGAGGTATACGGAGATTCAGCTCTGGTAATAAGTCAGGTAAAAGGTGATTGGGAAACTCGGGATAACAAGTTGATACCTTATAAAGAGCATATCAGAAAACTAGTACCCTACTTTGATGAAGTCTCTTTTCATCATATCCCTAGGGAAGAAAATCAGTTAGCAGATGCTCTAGCTACGTTGGCATCTATGTTCAAAGTCAAATGGAATAATGAAGCACCAACTATCCATATTGACCACTTAGATGAACCAGTACATTGTCTAGCAATCGAGGCAGATCCTGATAGTAAGCCCTGGTTCTACGACATAAAGACATTTCTGGAGAAACAACAATATCCCAAGGGTATATCTATTACTGATAAGAAGGCCTTGAGAAGACTCTCTTCCAAGTTTTTCTTAAACGATGATGTGTTATACAAGTAAAATTATGATTCCGTACTGCTCAGATGCGTGGATAGACACGAAGCTAGTGTGATCATAAAATCTATACATGAAGGTTGTGAGGGTGTACATGTGAAAGGTCATGATATGGCTAAGAAGATCCTCCGGGTTGGGTATTACTAGACGACAATGGAGGTTGACTGCTACAACTTTGTTAGAAGATACCAAAAATGTAAAATATATGGTGACAAGATCTTTGTGCCACCAACTCCGTTGAATGTTCTGACGTCTCCATTGCCTTTTTTTATGTGGGGTATCGATATGATTGGGATGATAGAGCCTAAAGCTTCCAATGGTCATCGATTCATCTTGGTTGCCATCGACTACTTCACAAAGTGCGTCGAAGCTGCTTCATACGCAAATGTCACTCGGAAAGTGGTTACTCGGTTTATCAAGAAAGAGATAATATGTCGCTATGGAAATCCTAGCAAGATCATCACTGACAATGCTAGTAATCTCAACAACAATATGATGAAAGAGTTGTACGAATAATTTGTGATTGAGCACCAGAATTATTCAACGTACCGGCCCAAGATGAATGGTGTCATAGAAGCAGCTAATAAGAACATCAAGAGTGAAATTCTAGTTATCAGACTTTCGATGTCACACGGGTTGTTATGACATCCAAATCTGCACAGACAAGAATTATGCAGAACTTAAAAGTAAGTGCAGTAAATAACACAAGTAATTGTTTACCCAGTTCAGTCCAACATGACCTACATCTGGGGGCTACCAAGCCAGGGAGGAAATCCACTATTACTAATATTAATTCAAAGCTAAACTCACCCGTTTACAACTCTTCACTTAATCCCTACCCAATGCAATTTCAATCTTACACTAAGATCAGAGTTCCTACTCACTCCCCCTCAATCACCTCAGTGATTACTACCTTTAATCAATATTAAAGACAATTTTGAAGTCACACTTCAAACAATTCTTGATTGTTCTTAACAGCTTTTATCAAGATACACAGCACTCACGCTTAAAGCTTAGAGTGACACAA
This sequence comes from Lathyrus oleraceus, assembly GCF_024323335.1. Lineage (NCBI taxonomy): Eukaryota > Viridiplantae > Streptophyta > Magnoliopsida > Fabales > Fabaceae > Lathyrus > Lathyrus oleraceus. The sequence goes on from NC_066583.1 coordinate 418,908,891, forward strand.
CACTTACAACTCAATGAACACCCTACACCAAAGCAATCATCTACGAGATAACAGCTTAGTTTACAAGATATGTCTAATACAAGACTCACAAAAATACAGCAGTGAAGTATGATGGACACACTAAATCTTCACGCCTCAAAATCCCTAGTTCTGAATGAAGGAACGACTTCCTTTTATATTGCAGTACTTGGGCTTTGCACTTGTATTCTCCTAAAATTAAGGTCACGCGAGTTCCCTTAAATTCCACATCTAGGTTACTAACAAATAGGCTATTTATTAGGTTCATTAATTGTAGCTTGGTTGTTGATTTCCTGGATTTTCTCTCAGCTGTTGAATCCCTGAAGAATAGCCTGAGAAAAAGCTGAAACAGAAAAACTAAACAACCTACAATCTAGCATATGCTATCAGGAATGATTGTCACAACATTCAGCTTGACATCAAGGACCATATGTTAAGTCTGTTTTTCCTGAAAACAGATTGTACAAGTTTGCTGAACTGTACAGGACCAAACTGTCCATTCTAAAGTAGCAGCTTACATTAATACATGTCAAAGTATCCAATTTGACATTTACACATTTAGCCTTAAGTCAGTTCTGTTATCCTTTTGAAGGGCAGACTGAGAAACATACTGAAGTGTAGCAGAACACCACTCTGTCTATTGTTCAGTATATGTTTTCCATGATGAATGTCATAACATCCAGTTTGACATTCATATAGTAGGCCTTATGCCAGGTCTGGTATTTCCTTGATAACCAGACTGAAAATGAATACTGAGCTCTAACAGAACACCAACTGTTCTATTCCTCAGTATCTGCTGACAGGGATGAATGTCACCACATCCAATTTGACATTCAATAAATCCTGTATTAGCTAATCCTGCAGTAAGTTACTCAAGTATGTCATGACATTAGTCAAGACATCAGAGTACAGTTAGATATTCTAACCTACAATGCAGTCACACATACACCTTCACAGCATGTCATGACATCAGTCAAGACATTCGAATACAACTAGTGTTTTACCATACAATGCAACCAATTAAACACCTACAAACTCCCCCTTTGGCAAATTTTTGGCTAAAACACTTTGATCCCACAACAGAGTTCATAGCAGCGGAAATGACACATCTAGCAGGAAATAGACCTAGCTAATACACTCAGAGTGACAACACACTCACACAGATGGAAGTTAAATAAAAACTTCACACACACATCAGCACACAAACAGAAGTTAAATAAAAACTTCTAATTGCAGCACAACCTCTGGATAAGAGGATCTTGAATATCTGTCCTGAATATCTGTTTAGCAAAGCAATCTGTTGTCCTGGGGTATCACCTGTTTCTCCCCCTTTTTGGCAAAAATGTTGCCAAAGCAACACTCTAAACTACAGACCAACATAACTTAAACAGAATTACACATAACTGACAGAATTACAGACTTGGTTTTACTTCACAATTTCAACCAAGTTAGCACCCACTTGATCTTGCTTCACAGCTTTGATCAAGTAATCACCCACTTTTTCTTTACAGTAGGTACCGCCATATCAGATGCCATGAATTTGTGTCTGACATCCAGAACCACTCCTGCATGAACAGTGTCCTTGAACTCCTGCAGGTGCATAGGCCGCCTCACGTTAGGATATCTCCTTAACATCTTGTTGCCACACTTGTTGCAAGTGGCATAGTTATGATCTGTTGACCAATCAGAGCATAGTTCCAATTGTTTAATAGGCAGAGATATTAAACAATACATCCCAAACAACATTGGTTGCTATAAGTTCTCAGAGAGACATATTCCCAGTTTGCCCCTTAAGTTTTCAAACTGAGTAGCATCCAGAGCCTTTGTAAATATGTCAGCCAGTTGGAGTTCAGTGGCTACATGTTCCAAGGTAATCACCTTGTCTTCCACCAGATCTCTGATGAAGTGATGTCTAATGTCAATATGTTTGGTCCTGCTGTGTTGGATGGGATTCTTGGAAATATTGATGGCACTGAGATTATCACAGAACAACGTCATGACATTTTGAGTGACATTGTACTCAGTGAGCATCTGTTTCATCCAAACCAGTTGGGAACAACTGCTTCCAGCAGCTATGTATTCAGCCTCTGCAGTGGACAGAGATACACAATTCTGCTTCTTGCTGAACCAAGATATGAAATTGTCTCCCAAGAAGAAACATCCTCCTGATGTGCTTTTTCTGTCATCAGCACTCCCAGCCCAGCCAGCATCACAGTACCTAGATAGTACAGGTTCAGAACCATGTGAGTACAACATCCCATAGTCACAAGTCCCATTGACGTACTTGAGAATCCTTTTGACTTGATTCAAGTGGCTCAATTTAGGCTCTGCTTGGTATCTAGCACACACTCCAACTGCATAAGAAATGTCAGGTCTACTTGCAGTGAGGTATAGTAGACTGCCTATCATGCTTCTATACAGACATTGATCAACACTAGGCCCTCCATCATCTTTGGTTAACTTTAGATGAGTAGGAGCAGGAGTTCTCTTGTGCCTAGCATTATCCATACCAAACTTCTTAACTATGTTTTTGGCATACTTGCTTTGAGAGAGAAACATAGAGTCCTCCATTTGGTTGACTTGCATTCGAAGAAAATAAGTCAGTTCCCCAACCAGACTCATTTCAAACTCAGATTGCATTTGATGAACAAAATGTTTTACCATTTGTTCTGACATTCCACCAAAGACTATATCATCCACATAGATTTGAGCAATCATGATATTCCCTTCTTCATCTTTCACAAACAGGGTTTTATCTATCCCACCTTTTCTGTATCCATTTGAGGTAAGAAATTCAGTCAACCTTTCATACCATGCTCTAGGAGCTTGCTTCAACCCATACAAGGCTTTCTTCAACTTGTACACATGCTTAGGTTGGTTAGGATCACAGAACCCTTTAGGTTGTTCCACATAGACTTCTTCATTCAAGTAGCCATTCAAGAATGCACTCTTCACATCCATTTGGAATAGTTTGAACTTCAGAATGCATGCTACACCTAACAGCAATCTGATGGACTCAAGCCTAGCAACAGGAGCAAACGTCTCATCAAAGTCAACCCCTTCAACTTGAGTATATCCTTGAGCTACTAGTCTTGCTTTATTCCTCGTAATTACTCCTTTCTCATCAGACTTGTTTTTGTAGATCCATTTGGTACCAATGATATTGGTCCCTTCAGGTCTTGGAACTAACTCCCATACTTCATTCCTCTTAAACTGCTCAAGTTCCTCTTGCATGGCATTGATCCAGTATTCGTCAGTCAGGGCTTCTCTCATATTCTTTGGTTCAACCTTGGATACAAAACAGGAATTTGAGCTTATTCCCCTTTACCTGGTAGTCACACCACTATTGGGATCCCCTATGATAAGATCCTTAGGGTGGTCTTTCTGAATTCTGATAGATGGCATTTTGGTGGTTGCATCTACTTCACATTCAGGAGGAGGTTCTTGTACTTCTTCAGACTTGATTGGAATGTCTGTTGAACTGTCAAGGAATGTTTCAACATCCTCTATGACATCAATTCCTTCCTCTTTATCATCCACAATAACATTTATGGATTCCATCAGGACGTTGGTCCTGTAGTTGAACACTCTGTAAGCTCTGCTGTTAGTGGAGTATCCTAGAAATATACCCTCATCACTTTTGGGATCCAGTTTCCTTCTCTGTTCACGATCTGTGAGAATGTAGCATTTACTTCCAAAGATATGAAAGTACTTCACAGTGGGTTTTCTGCCTTTCCATATTTCATACAGAGTGGAGGAGGTTCCTTTTCTCAAGGTGACTCTGTTGTGAACATAGCACGCGGTATTCATAGCTTCAGCCCAAAAGTGCATAGGGAGCTTCTTTGCATGAATCATAGCTCTGGAAGATTCTTGAATAGTTCTATTTTTCCTTTCAACTATCCCATTCTGCTGGGGAGTTATAGGGGAGGAGAATTCATGACTTATTCCTTCAGACGAGCAAAACTCATCAAACTTGGAATTTTTGAATTCCGTACCATGATCACTCCTAATTCGGACAACACAACTGTCTTTTTCCCTTTGGAGTATGATGCACAAGTCTTTGAAGACATCAATTGTATCTGACTTCTCTCTGATAAAGCTTATCCACGTGTATCTGGAATGGTCATCAACCACCACGTATGCATATCTCTTTCCACCCAGACTTTCAACCTGCATAGGTCCCATTAAGTCCATGTGCAACAGTTCCAGAACTCTAGAAGTTGTAGGATGTCCCAGCTTCGGATGTGACATCTTGGTTTGCTTGTCCACCTGGCATTCTCCACAGACTCTTCCTTCATCAATAAGCAGCTTTGGAATTCCTCTGACTGCTTCCTTGGATATGATCTTCTTCATTCCCCGTAAGTGGAGATGTCCAAGGCGTCTATGCCACAGCTTCACCTCCTGTTCTTCCTTGGATGAAGAGCAGATTGTGGAGAAGTTTGAGACTTTAGGTTCCCACAGATAGTAGTTATCTTTGGACCTGGATCCTCTCATAACTTCCTGATTGTCACCATTTGTCACAATACATAGCTCCTTAGTAAACTGAACATAGAACCCTTGATCACACAGCTGGCTTATGCTGATGAGGTTTGCAGTTAGTCCTCTTACTAACAACACATTATTCAGTTTTGGAACTCCAGAGCAGTCCAGCTTACCCACACCTTTTATTTTTCCTTTAGCACCATCACCAAAGGTCACATAGCTGGTAGTGTGAGGTTGAATATCTACCAATAGATTTTCCATACCAATCATATGTCTTGAGCATCCACTGTCAAAGTACCAGTCTTCCTTGGTAGAAGCCCTTAGAGCTGTGTGAGCTAACCTAGCATACCATTGTCTCTTCTTGTTTGAGACATGGTGCCTATATGTCTTGTGCTTAGGCCTGACATGGTGGACTTGGTTCGGGTAACCTTGAAGCCTGTAGCAGAAGGCTTTTATATGCCCAAGCCTACCACAGTGGTGACATCTCCATTTCTGGAATTTCCTCTTCTGATGATTATTCATCCTGGTACCCTGATGTTGAGACATTGGATGTGACCTATGTTTGGATTTCTGAACTTTAGCCTTTGGGCGTTTGTGTTCAGCTGAGGATCTTTTCGCAAAGCCTAAACCAGATGTGGTTCCAGACTTCTGTCCCACCTTTAGGATCTCTTCCAAGGTGTCAGTTCCTTTATTCATCATTCTGATGGATTTAGTCATCTGATTCAGCTTGGAGGTCAGCAGGGTTATCTCACCATTTAGACCCTCTATGGCCGTCAGATGCTTCTGTCTCTCATCTTCCAGCTCCTTGATGAGTTTCTTCTGCTTTTCTCCTTGTACACGCACTTCTGCACTGGTGACACATAGCTTCTTATAAGCTGTAGCAAGTTCATCAAAGGTCAGTTCATCTGCACTTGAGTCATCATCAGTGGCACAAACACTGGTTAGTGCAGTGACATGTTTAGCAGATTCTCCTTCAGATTCACTTTCAGAATCTCCTTCAGACCATGTGATAGCTAGCCCCTTCTTTTGAATCTTGAGGTAAGTAGGGCATTCAGCTCTGACATGTCCATACCCTTCACAACCATGACACTGGATTCCCTTGCCTTGGTTGAACTTTTCTTCAGAAGTTGATCTTTTCTTGATGTCAGACGAGATGTTCTTGACATTAAGTCTACCTCTTTGATCAATCTTCTTCACGAACTTGTTGAACTGTCTCCCAAGCATGGCTAAGGCTTCTGATATGCTTTCATCACCTCCAATATATCCTGCTTCTGACTCCTCTTCAGCATTAGATACAAAAGCTACGCTTTTGTTTTTCTTTTCAGCATTCTCACACAAGCCCATTTCAAAGGTTTGGAGAGAACCAATGAGCTCATCCACCTTCATATTGCAGATGTCCTGAGCCTCCTTTATGGTTGTGACCTTCATAGCAAATCTCTTAGGCAGGGACCTGAGAATCTTTCTTACAAGTTTCTCTTCAGCCATTTTCTCACCTAATCCACCAGAGGTGTTTGCAATTTCAAGAATATTCATGTGGAAGTCATGAATAGTCTCATCCTCTTTCATCCTCAGATTTTCAAACTTGGTGGTCAGCATCTGAAGTTTGGACATCTTCACCTTGGAAGTACCTTCATGAGTTATCTTGAGGGTATCCCAAACTTCCTTAGCTAGCTCACAGTGGTGTACCAGCCTGAAGATGTTCTTACTGATTCCATTGAACAATGCATTCAAGGCCTTAGAATTTCCAAGGGTTAATGCCTCTTGCTCCTTGTCCCATTCTTCTTCAGGAATTTGCACACTAACTCCATCTTCACCTGTCTTCGTTGGATGTTCCCATCCTTTGTTGACAACTCTCCAGACTTTGCTATCTAGAGACCTTAAGAAGGCTATCATACGAGGCTTCCAGTCATCATAGTTAGAGCCATCCAACATGGGTGGTCTATTTGAGTGTCCTATATCCTTGTCCATGGTACTAGAAAGTAGCTTCCCTAGATCTCACCCAGAAATTAACAGGCAGGGTGCCTGCTCTGATACCAATTGAAATTCTAGTTATCAGACTTTCGATGTCACACGGGTTGTTATGACATCTAAATCTGCACAGACAAGAATTATGCAGAACTTAAAAGTAAGTGCAGTACATAACACAAGTAATTGTTTACCCAGTTCAGTCCAACATGACCTACGTCTGGGGGCTACCAAGCCAGGGAGGAAATCCACTATTAGTAATATTAATTCAAAGCTAAACCCACCCGTTTACAACTCTTCACTTAATCCCTACCCAATGCAATTTCAATCTTACACTAAGATCAAAGTTCCTACTCACTCCCCCTCAATCACCTCAGTGATTACTACCTTTAATCAATATTAAAGACAATTTTGAAGTCACACTTCAAACAATTCTTGATTGTGCTTAACAGCTTTAATCAAGATACACAGCACTCACGCTTAAAAGCTTAGAGTGACACAACACTTACAACTCAATGAACACCCTACACCAAAGCAATCATCTACGAGATAACAACTTGGTTTACAAGATATGTCTAATACAAGACTCACAAAAATACAGCAGTGAAGTATGGTGGACACACTAAATCTTCATGCCTCAAAATCCCAAGTTCTGAATGAAGGAACGACTTCCTTTTATATTGCAGTACTTGGGCTTTGCACTTGTATTCTCCTAAAATTAGGTCACGCGAGTTCCCTTAAATTCCACATCTAGGTTACTAACAAATAGGCTATTTGTTAGGTTCATTAATTGTAGCTTGGTTGTTGATTTCCTGGATTTTCTCTCAGCTGTTGAATCCCTGAAGAATAGCCTGAGAAAAAGCTGAAACAAAAAAACTAAACAACCTACAATCTAGCATATGCTGTCAGGAATGAATGTCACAACATTTAGCTTGACATCAAGGACCATATGCTAAGTCTGTTTTTCCTGAAAACAGACTGTACAAGTTTGCTGAACTGTACAGGACCAAACTGTCCATTCTACAGTAGCAGCTTACATTAATACATGTCAAAGTATCCAATTTGACATTTACACATTTAGCCTTAAGTCAGTTCTGTTATCCTTTTGAAGGGCAGACTGAGAAACATACTGAAGTGTAGCAGAACACCACTCTGTCTATTGTTCAGTATATGTTGTCCATGATGAATGTCATAACATCCAGTTTGACATTCAGATAGTAGGCCTTATGCCAGGTCTGGTATTTCCTTGATAACCAGACTGAAAATGAATACTGAGCTCTAACAGAACACCAACTGTTCTATTCCTCAGTATCTGCTGACAGGGATGAATGTCACCACATCCAATTTGACATTCAATAAATCCTGTATTAGCTAATCTTGCAGTAAGTTACTCAAGTATGTCATGACATTAGTCAAGACATCAGAGTACAGTTAGATATTCTAACCTACAATGCAGTCACACATACACCTTCACAGCATGTCATGGCATCAGTCAAGACATTCGAATACAACTAGTGTTTTACCATACAATGCAGTCAATTAAACACCTACAAAGAGAATCATTCAGAAAATGGTCAAGACATATAAGGACTGGCATGAGATGCTACCCTTTTCTCTGCACAATTACAGGACCTCGGTTCACACATCCACTGGGGCAACTTCATACTCATTAGTGTATAGGATGGAAGTTGTCCTACCAATTGAAGTCGAGATTCCTTCACTCAGGGTCATCATGGAGATTGATCTCGAAGAAGCTGAATGGGTTCAATCACGGTATGACCAGCTAAATCTGATCGAAAAAAACGTTTGACGACCGTTTTCCATGGTCAGTTGTACCAAATACACATCAAACAAGCTTTTGATAAGAAAGCTCTTCCTCGTGAGTATCGCGCAGGAGAACTTGTGCTCAAAAGGTATTTTGCTATTCACTCGGATCCTCGGGGCAAATGGACTCCCAACTATGACTGACCTTTTGTCATTAAGAAGGCCTTCTTAGGTGGAGCCTTAATCCTCACCACAATGGATGGGGAAGAATTTCCATCGTCAGTGAATGCAGACATAGTCAAAAAATATTATGCCTAAAAAGAAATGATAATAAAAGCCTGCTAGATTAATCCTCATGAAATTAATCTAGGCAAAAATGGTTATCCTGATGGACCAAAAAATGAATTGTCCATGCAAAAGTTAGGGATCAAATAAAAATATAAAGCTCGCTAAGTCGAAAACCCGAAAGGGAGACTTAGGCAAAAAAGAGCATCCCAGTGGATGAAAAGAATAGAAAATGTCCAAGAAAAAGTTAGGGATAAAGGCATTGACTATGATCCTTGAGCCCACTACTCTACAAGCTAGATCTCAAACGGTCAAAGAACAATGAAATCATCGTCAATCAGGGCAAGGTCTTGGGATTCAGATCCTACATTGGATAACGACCAATATTGCAATCAATGGAAAAATACAAAAATATTTCCTACAGTGGATAAGGACCAATGTTGTAGAACTAGGGCTTTGGAATGGATGAAGCCCTAGAGGCTTGCCTTGAGTGTTCATCTAGTGGCAGGGGATGCAAAACCCTAATGATTCGATATGTGAAACTCAAGTTCCATCATCATACTCTTTTAAGGGGTCCAAACCCTAATTTGCTAGTGATTGGGTGTAAAGCTGCATGATTTATTATTTGGGCCTTATCTGGACTTCTAAAACCCTAGTTGGGGGATCATTTGCTAAATACTTGATTGGGGAGTATCCTAATCCATCCAAGGCCTTTGATTGAAAGATCATTCTTGAAACCTTAAATTCAGGTACATGAAGGCCCATGCAGGTAAGTGATTGATTGAGGCATCTTGGTTGAGGCTAAAACCCTAATCTACCTGAGAAAGTTCTTGCTCATGATCTTATCCATCACATCCACAGTATCATAGCTTGTGCGAAGTCATTACTAGTCTCGAGTTCATGGATTCATGCTTGCGTCATTTCACTGGTCCATTGGGCTTTGGCTTGCTTTGGATCCATTAAGGCTTTAAACCATTCCTAGGTCATAAATATGGGTTCATCTTTGTTCAACCAAGATTTATGCCAACTTACACAAACTCATATAATGGAACTCAAGTCTAAGACCTACTTTTGACTTTGATAAACTGTTGACTTTTTTGTCAAATTGTTGACCGAAGTCAACCAATTTCCATAACTCATGTCAAGCCGTTCTCCTACAACCATCGTGCCAGTTTGATTTACAAGTCTCGTCATCATTCATCGCCCCATTGCATGGTGTTATTACATTAATCATCGTGTTTTTATCTTCTTTTTCAAATTAATTTTAGCTTCAAGATATTTTCAACTTCAAATTAATTATTGAAGTTCAAATTGATTTTGGAGATTAAAATCGACTTTAAAAATTTAGATTAGTTTTGGATATAATTTTGTCATTTTGTCAAATTAATCTTTTGATCATTTAAATTAATTTTGGAATTTCAAATCGATTTTATGTTAGAATTAATTTTGGACTTTCAAATTGATTTTAATTTAGAATTAATTTTGAAATTTCAAATTGATTTTTAACTTGAAGTTAATTTTGGAATTTCAAATTGATATTAATCTCAAATAGATTTTAATTTCAAGTTGTTTTTTTATTTCAAGTTTTTCTTATGTTAAGTTGATTTTATTTCAAATTGATGTTGGATTTTTAAATGGTGTTTATTAAACCATGAGCCCACACATATCAGCCCATATTTAGATATCCATTAACCATACCAATTACCCCATTTTAATCCAATCAATTATTTGGTTAGATCCAGTTATCCATTTGGCCATTTGAATCCATGGTTCTACATATTCACATATCCATACCAAGTCCATGACACCCACCCCATGTAACACAAGGAACCCGCAGCAGGTACGCTTTGCTTGGCACCACACAACAGCAACACAGAAACGCAGAGTGCAGAAGCGCCAAAATGCGAAGGAGGTGAACGCGGTGGAACTCGAAACACAGAAATAAAATGCAGAAACAACTTCCAAACCTTCACAACATTGACCCTGCAAAATATTTCACCCCGTTAAACATCGATTTGCATCCGACGGCCAATGGACTAACATTAACAATTTTATAACTGATTTCATTCCAAACTTCTAACAGAAAGAAATTTCCTCCTAAATTACTACTAGGTAACAATTAGTTTAAACTAATGGATAAGCATTCCACATCATTTTCAATTCATTTCCAATTAGCTTCAACCGACTCTAACCAAAGTTTTAACAGAGTCATATCAAAAAATTTCTTCAAATTCATTTCCAATGTGCGAACTTCGAGCAGTTTCAATTCTTGTTGTTTACTTTGCTTGAGATTTGAGATGAGAGAACTGGAGAGCATGATGAGAGAATCGTCTCGTTGCGTTTGCAGAGAAGCTCATGCTCGTCTCAATTCACGATGATGCATTTCGGTTCGTTGAAGATGATATCAAAAGAAAACTTGCAGTAAAGATATTGGAGTTCTCAATTCAAACTAGGGATGCAAGCGGCTGGTGACTGTCTGAGATTCACAAGAAGGATTAGTGTTGATAGCTGCCATGTGAGTTTGGTCTAGATTTGGGCTTAAGGCCCAAACCACTTTCTATCCACACCATACACCCAGAAAAATTTTACCTTGTAACCCTACAGTTAGCCCCATACCCTTACAAAATTTTAAAAATTCTCATTCTACCCTTAATTGATTTTAACCAATTTACCATTTCATTTTTACCATTCAGTTGAAAATTTCAGAAATTACACTTTCACACCCCTCGCACCGGAACACCTGCAAAAAGACTTCCGGTATATATTTTTCCCAAACCGGAAGACCTAAAGAAAGAGTTCCGGAACACATAAATCAATGAACTGGAACACTTCATAAAAGAGTTCCGGTTCAATAAAAAAAAAATTTCCAAACTGGAACACTTTTTGAAAGAGTTCCGGTGACAAATGTATATATGAGTTCCCAAACCGGAACACTTTTTGAAAGTGTTCCGGTTTGTATTATATGTGTTCCGGAAGTCTTTCAAGAAGTCTTCCGGTTCGCTTTTTTTTTTTTTTTAATTTTTTTTTTTTACAGGAATGGAAAATCTTCCCCAAATATGTGTAGATACTACTGATGCGTTTATGACGACGGAAAGATTTGGTACACGAGAAGATGTTATCAGATGGATTAAAGAGGTTAGAATCGATAATAAAGTAACTGTTATTATCAGTCGTTCAGATACTGAAACGGGGAAGAGAGGGAGAAGTAACAAAATAATATTTGGTTGTGATAAAGGTGGGAAACACAAGATTATCGTTCAGATACTGAAACGGGGAAGAGAGGGAGAAGTAACAAAATAATATTTGGTTGTGATAAAGGTGGGAAACACAAGATTAGTGATAGGGGTACCCAAAGTGCATCCAAAAAATGTGGATGTCCATTTAAAATAAGGTCGACTCCGGCGAAAGATGGATCTGGTTGGAAGATTGATGTAAAATGTGGGTTACATAATCATGGTTTACCTGATAGATTAGAAGGTCATTCGTTTATTGGTAGGTTGACCACAGATGAGAAGCAACATGTCGCTGATTTGGCAAAGAGACATGTAGCACCTAGACACATATTGCTTTCCTTGCAAGACAATTATCCTGAGAATGTCACTCGGATTATGCAAGTATACAAGCATAAGAGTGTGATACAAAAAGAGATAAGAGGTCCTAGGAGTGAGATACAACATCTGTTTAAGCTTATTGAGGATGCAGGATATGTGTATTGGAGTAGAAAAAAGGATGACTCGGAAGTGGTGAGAGAGATATTTTGGGCACATCCTGATTCAGTTAAGTTGTTGAATATATTTCCGATTGTGTTAGTTATGGATAACACCTACAAGACAAACAAATATAGACAACCTTTGTTTGAAATTGTTCGCATGACATCGACTGAGTTAACTTTTGCTATTGGATTTGCGTATATGGAGTCTGAGCAAACAGAGAATTTTTGCTGGGTATTGGAGAAATTAAAAGAGTTGTTTGTCAAGAAAGACATGTGTCCACAAGTGATTTTGACAGATAAAGATCTTGCTTTGATGAAAGCAATTGAAGTTGTGTTTCCCAGCTCGATTAATTTGCTATGTAGATTTCACATTAACAAAAATGTTGGTGCCAAATGCAAACAACATGTGGTGAATGACCTGCAAAAGACGATATACACATTATGGATGGAAGTTGTATGGGCTAGTGATAAGGTTGAGTATGGTCAGCAGTTGCATCAACTTGAGCAAGCATGTGTTGATTATAGTGGGTTTATTAATTATGTGAAAGACACATGGTTGACTCCACATAGGCATAGATTTGTGGGAGCATGGATTAATCGAGTGCTACATTTGGGTAACACAACGACTAATCGGTACGTCTTATAATTTTGTATGTGTTATTTTTATATCTGATATTATTTTTATGTATTTTTTATGTGTTATTTTCAATATTTTTAGGGTTGAATCTGCTCATTGGAAGTTAAAGCAGATGTTAGGAAACAGTATAGGTGACATGGTCAAATGTTGGGAAGCCATGAATAACAACCTGAGGTTACAACTGGGAAACATTAGAGCTTCTTTTCAAAAGAGTTTTTACGAAGTTGAGCACGCGCACGTAAGTCCCTTTTATGGTTATTTGCGTGGTTCCGTATCTCGAGCTGCTTTGAGACGTATTGCTGAAGAGTTATTGAGAGTTGATTATGTTGGAACTAACAGGAAAATATGTGGTTGTACTCTTAGAACATCTTATGGGTTACCTTGTGCTTGTGAGTTAAGAAGATACAGAGTAGGTGGTATACCGATACCCATTGATGCTGTTCATGTTCATTGGAGGAAACTAACTATGGAAGTTGAGTTAGAGGTAGGTGAAGATGATGGATCAGAGGTGGATATGACTTCTGCAATGGATGAGTTGTGGAGACGATTTAGGTCATTAGATGTTATTGGGAAAAGGGCATTAAAGAGTAGGGTATGTGAACTAGCTTACCCAACAATGACAACATTGTGTCCACCACCTGAGAAAATAAAAACCAAAAGAGGAGTGAAGAAGAAAGGGAAAAAACCAGCAGATTATGATGTTTATAGGGATCCTTCGTATCATGAGTATGTTGATAAGGCATCTCAATCTTCACAAAGGCAATCTCAACCATCATAGACTTCGAAGAAGATCAAATTATCAAAGAAGCAACCACAATTCATTCTTCAATTTCCTAATCATATTAGGTCATACATTGAAGATGTAGTTAATGTTGAATCAGATGGTAATTGTGGATTTAGAGTCATTGCATCATTGCATGGATATGGTGAGGATGGTTGGCCAATGGTTCGCAGAGAGTTGGGGTTGGAAATAATAGACAAGGATAGGTCAACTTTGTATGACAAGTTATTTTCTAATCGGTTGTCAGCAGGGAGAGAATCTTTGATGATAGAATCCTTTGGTTCACAGCCACCTGAAAAATGGATGAGTCTACCAGATATGGGTTACTTGATAGCGAATCACTATAATGTTTTACTTGTCTGTTTAGGCAATCCGTGCATCACTTTCTTTCCAATGACAAGTTCACATTCACCAAATGTCTCTATTTATTGCTTGGTTTTGTTAACCACAATCATTGGGTTCAGGTACGTATTTATATGCCTAAATATTTTAATTATTTCAGTTAATATTTTATTTTATATGACTTAATCTTTTAATTATTTTACTTTATCAGGTTAACATGAAAGAGGGGTTTCCATTGCCACCGGTCACATTAGATTGGAAGAAATTTCGTTCTCATATAGCAACTACTTGGATGTTAGGATTTGCAGGACGTATGCAACATTGGCAATTACTTACACCTGTATTAGCATGATTATGTAATCAAAACATAAATATGTAATCAAAACATGAATTTTATATTATTATGTCTATTATATTCAAAGCTTAATACATAAAATCAATGTGAACATGAAATATGCAAAGCTTCAAATAAATCAGAAAACTGTGGATCTTCGTCTTCGGCTTTAACCTGTCTCAAATAGCGATGAATCAATGTAGATACACGAGCCCAATCAGGATCAGATGGCCCGACGTCATATACAGGAACGGGTACCTCTCTAGGAGCGTCACGATGGGGAGGGACCAACCGTGGATGGGAAACACGATAATACCACTCCCGATAACCGTCTTCTACATCATATGGAGTGGTGGCCACGGTAGATGAACCGATCACAGCGATAACACTCTGATGGTAACTGATCCAATCAACATCAATATTCGTCGCCATCATACAATCCAGAGGTGGGGATGGAACATACTGCCTATACCCGAACTGATGTAAACATCTATCAGGCAAGTATGGAACAACTGTTTCACCCCACTTCAAACAGCCCCTATAAAGACATATCTCATCAAATACACGCCATGCTCTATGATCCTCAAATGGTCGCCATATGACGTCGGTAGGTGTCAGCTCGTCCAAAATAGGTCGTAAATCATCGACCTTCAGGACTCCCTACCTATACGACCATCTCATCGCTCGGGGAAGACCACAGTTTTCAGCAGGTTTCCAATTCTCCCCTCTTTTTCCAACAGTTGGAAAGTACTCGTGAATCCAACACTGTTACAAAATACAAACATAATAAATAAATCAAATTAAGTTAACATATTTTATAAAATGAATCCAACACTTAATTAACAAAATTAAATTATATACCTGTAGGAGAGTAGGATATCCACCGAGCTGTTTGCAACTGTACATGGACGTATCTCCAAGATATCGGTAGAGGGTAACTAGTGCAGCTGCTCCCTAACTATATCCTGAACATCCATCCAAGTCCCTAAACAGGAGGAGGTATCGTGCCTCTACAAGTGTAAAGGTCTTATCAGCAAATATCGTGGAACCCACCAACATTAATAGATATGCTCTAGTCGCATATGCCCAGCTGGAAGCAGCTTTATGATGTACGAATATATCATATAACCACTTCAACTTGTAATACGACCCCCTGCAGCTACGAACATGTGACTATGCCTAACCCTGTGACACTCCTAGGTAGTCAATAGCAAGTTCAACAGCTAGCTCTTCAGTCCCATCCTGAGGACTCTAGAAGATACCCCTGATGGGCAAGTGAAGTAGACATGCGACATCATCTAAAGTAATGCTCATTTCACCAAACGGCATGTGAAATGAAGATGTCTCTAGATGCCATCTTTCCACAAATGCAGAGACAAGATTTGTGTCTATCTTGTTCAGACTGGTTCTCTGCAGTGAAGATAAACCGGATCTAGATACCCAACTCTCCATCTGTGGTGGAAGAGCCAATGGAACCCTAGAAGTCAACTTCAGTCCATGTCCGGCAACCTTCAACTCTTTCTTTGGACCTCTTTCCTAAAAACAATTAAAACACATATTAGAAAACGAATTAAAAAATATTCAACTATTATTCATTTTCAAATATAGCCCGTTTACTTACCTCACCGAACCATAAATGTCGAGCAACATGATGCTCGTACTTCACTAAAAGAGACGTATTGTACGACCCTCCTGGATATCCAGTCGGCTCAGCTGCAGATGAAGATGCACCCCGGTCTAACGTGCGGACTGGAATTTGGCCATCTGCACCTCGTCTTCGAACCACTGCAAAAAAAAATGTTTAAAAAAATAATTAAAATTAAAAAAAAAAAATTTACGTACCGGAACACTTCAAAGAAGAGTTCCGGTTAGTAAAAAACAAAAAAAGCTTTCCGGAACACTTTCTTAAAGAGTTCCGGTATACATCATCCAAACCGGAAGTCTTTAAGAAAGACTTCCGGTATACAACTATACAAACCGGAAGACTTTCTAAAAGACTTCCGGTTCAGTGTCCCTTAAAGGAAACAAACTGGAACTCTTTAGAGAAGTGTTCCGGTATACAATTAATGAACCGAAAGACTTACTCTGAGTGTTCCGGTTTACAATGCAAAAAAGTCAAATATTTGTCTTCTCCGGAAGTCTTCAACGAAAATGGTAAAAAAAAATTGAAATGGAAAATATACCCTATTTATATGAGGGTATTTTGGTCAAAAAAAATTAAATGTAGGGGTGTGGGTACAATTGTAGGGGTACAGGGTAAAATTTTCTACACCTAGGGCATGTTTTCTTGTGGACTGAAGGCAAGTTCTTTGGGCCTTCGGGTGGGCCTGCACCGTGTTTAGACCTGGCAGGCCTTGGGTCACCTACTTACGCCCCTAGTCTACAATCTCGATATTCCCTTGCTAAATCACATTTTATTGCACTTTCATTCCACCTCTTGTTGATTAATCTTGTGGATTTAGTGTTGATTTTTAGAACTGATCAGGTTCTCATTTTGAGATTAATTAGGCTCGATAATTAGATTATAATTAGGATTTTAGGATTAATTTTTTATTAGAAACTTTAGAAGTTAATTAGGACTTTGTAGATGGGTTATATTAGTTGGCATGCTTTTTAGGATTGTGGTTTAATTAGATTTATTAGATTAGTTAAACATGTTTTTTTAGAACTTTGGTTTAATTAGAATTTTAGAATAATTAGAGTACTAGGAGTTAATTAGGTGATTAAAATTTTTAGAAATAAATTGTTTAGTTTAATAGGTTTTTTTGAATCATAATCTATTAGTTTAGTTAGATGTTAAAATTGATTAAGTTTAGGATTTAGATGATTAGAATTTGCAGGGTTAGAAAATTAATTCAATATCAATATTTTGTAATATGACCATTTTACTATTATGGGTTTCTTTTGTTATTTTGACTATATGATGACATGCTCCCTTAGAATTTTTGACTTAGGATTTAATTAGTCAAATCCTTGATAAATCAGTGCATGTTCCCCTTAAGAATAGCTAGTGAATAATTTCTAACTTTTAGACTGCAAATTAATTCGAACCCTCGATTCAAGTTGATCAAAATCGATTTTGATAAACTAAATCCTTTGACATTGTATAATCCCACAGTCTAATTTGAGTGATCAAAAAATCATTGGTCACTTAATAAGGCTTTTTCTGTAAACTGTGGAGCTCGAAGCCTCAAGTCAGATTCTCAATCAATGCATTCTCAGTAATACTAAACAGCAGGTTATACAAGACAAATCAAAGGTAAACACTTGGTAAATACGATTCAAATTGTATGATACGAGCCCTAAGTAATAAGGAATGATGAGATGGAGTTTCTTTTATCCTTGTTTAGAGTGACTCTGTGTATGAGGCGTAGGCCCTAGCTATTCAGAGCATTCACCCTTATTCATAGCTTTAGTGCAATATGAATCAAGTAAACTACCAAGTCTTCATCATATAAAGCAACATCAACTCAAGGAGCATGAATAAAGATTCTTCCCCAACAACTTGTCAGTTATGAGAAGTATCATGCGTCATGAGCCTTAAGCAATAAGGAATGATGATACAAAGTCTCTCCTATCCTTGTCTAGAGTGACTTTGCGTATGGGGAGTAAGCCCTAGCTATTCAAAGCATTCACCCTTATTCATATACTTTAGTGTGTTTCTCGTCAATCAACTATCAAGTCTTTCTCTTCAAAATTACAACAAACATTGACAAAGGTTCTCCTTCACTAACTTGAAAGTTAAGATGAGAGTAACATGTCACGAGCCTTAAGTAGTAAAGAAGGAATGAGACTGGAGCTTTCCTACCCTCATTCTGGATATCTTTGGGTGCAGTACGTTTGGCCAGTGGCTCATCGTATCCACCTTTACTCATAGACTTTAGTATGGTTCTTACCAAATAACTATCAAGTCTCTTCATTCTAATCAACCCTCTTCGTTTGCCTCATCAATCATCTTGTTTCAGCCGTAGTAGGCCGAACTACGAAAGCTCTGATTTCCTTATTGCACTATAAGGACACGTAGGCAGGAGAATTCAAATTCTTTGCGAGTTATCCTATTTATTAATCAATCATTCTTTCATCAATCAGTACCGTATTTTTGAGATCGAATATTACTCTTTCTTAGTTTCGATGCTCATCCTTTTAGGACACCTAATGAATAGTTTGCCTTGTGAATTAAGAGTTGTTTCGCTTGTACCCAAACATTTAATTCGCTTTGCTTTTGGTTATGAAAGGAGTGTGTATGACTAGTTTTCTCCGCGTCCTAGTCAATACCTCTTTTTCCCTTTATTTCAAAGTTTATTCATTCATGGATCCAAGATGATATTCTTCTTTGATCTTGAATTGTTGGTTCCCCAGCAAATGATATATTCTTCCTTGCATCAAACAATAATTTTGTGGATCCTATGCTCATCCTATTAGAACATTTGTCCATCTTGTGAACCAAGAGATGTTTGGCTTGTACCCAAACACTTAAGTCATTCCTCTTGGTAAGACAATATGGGTATGCCTCTGTTCCTCCACATCTTAGTATGTAACTTTTGACTCTTGGGTTGAAAGCCAGTTTGCCTTTATGGATTCCCATGCTACCATTCTGTTGGTACAAGTTACTTTGTTCATAACTTCAATCATACCTTTTCAGTTGTTTGTCTTGTCAGTCCTTGTTGCTTAGATAAACACAGTTTTGCTCCTCTTTGTTTTCATGGTTCCACGAACTACGATTGCTCTGACTTTCTCATTGCATAATGAGAATACGTAGGCATGAGGATGCAAATCCTTGGAGAGTATACTTCTAATTATTCCTCCCTCCGCTTTAGGGCGTCATTCATATCTTTCATGATCCATTATCTAATTTTGATCATTACCACTCACCCCAGTGACACATCGTTTCTTCGAAACCAAAATACAGTTTTCTTTGGAGTTCCATATATACCCTTTTAGGACATTTGTTCACCTTTGTGCCAAGAGATGTTTTACTTGTACCCAAACACTTAATTCACTCTTTTTGGTCATGACAATACTGTGGGTATGCCTATGTTCCTCCACATCTTAGTCATGTCACCTTTACTCTTGAGTTACGAATATCATTTACCCTATGGATTCCAATACACCTTCACCTTTGGTTTCAAACTATACCTTTTCGATCACTATTACCAAACCCTTCAATTTTGTGACTCTGGTTAGTCATTCTATTCATCTCCATGATTCATCCATATGCTACCTTCATTCACTTCATATGATATACCCTATCTTTGAGCCATATACAATATACATTTATGATCCATCTTGTATCTCTTTGTGAACCAAGAGACGATTTGTTTGTCTTATCAGACCTTGTAGCTTAGACAAACATCTCCTTACGTACTTGCATCCGTATGAAGACAACCCTTTCTTTTTGGTTATTCAAATACAATGATACCATGCTGTAACACCCTAATTTTGACCCTAAGATCCATCATGCTATCTCATCATTTGCAGTGGCTTTGGGATCATACCTTGGTATCCTTCTTACCCCTTATTCATTTGGGTTTGCATTGAGAGAGATCACCAAGCACATTTGATTGTATCATACTTTATTTTCTTTTGTTTACTAACCAAAATACCAAAAATATGTCTATGTGTAGCTTTGTTTATTTTGTAGGTAGTGTATGTGTCCACCTGTGCCTCATCAAGCTCATAACTAGGGTTTGAGACCCTCAATGCAAGAGATCAAACAAGCAATGGTCCATATTGGTTCTAAACATCATATATGGATATGATGAAACATCATATATATCTCCCCATGTTCTTCATTTGTCAATTTTATCAAGAATTCCTCAAAGATTGAATCTTGTTTGCCTTCGAATCCTTAAATCATCAAGCTATCTTGTATGACTTCCTCAGCAAGTTTCTGTTAGAACAAAATTTTGGTTCTGCAATTTATCTCTAAGTTTTGATGATAACAAAGAGTGAAACATTTTGGTACCCTAATAAAATTTTCTAATTGTGCAGGACTCTAACGAAAAAATGAATATGATGAAACAACATCTGACATCACACCAAGTCCAGAAGAGATGACTATCTTATCTTACGCTGAAGATAAGCATGGCCAAAAGAATCACTCACAAAAATTGCCACCTGAAGACATATGAAGATCACACATATAAAAACTCTAAAGATCCTTAAATCAGAAGACTTTCTATCTGAAGAATAGTCAAAGAAATTCTATCTGAAGACACAACAGACAACCATCTGAATAAAATAAGATCTGATAGAAGAATTTGAATTCCGCGCACTTTGAATCACGCCCAACAGATCATAATCATTAACTTAACAAAGAAGTATTCCAAATATGGTATGAATATCTATATGGATAATATTGAATACTCTCCAAGACTGCTATGGAAAGAGACAAGAAACTTAATGTCATTAAGTCCTATAATTGGCAAGATATCAACATCAATGCTCTCTCCAACGAAATCGTCTCTAAGCATTATAAAAAGGTCTCACTATCATCATATCAAATATGAAGCTACTACACAAGAATTATACTCATCCAAATTAAGTCATATACTAAATTATTGTTTTAAGTCATCACACACGAGTTGTTGCTCTAAGTGTGATCATTGATCTTTGTTCTTACTGTGTTCATATTGCTTATTTAGAAACACCAAACACATTCTTGTAACTCTAAAATAGTTGTTGAAAAATCCTCAAGTGACTTGTGAAGTCTGAAGACTTGAGAGGGCTAAGAGATCATTTTACTTTTAAACATTTGTTGTAATCTTTCTATATTATTGGATTAAGTCCTTGTAAGACCCCAATTTTGACCCTAAGAACCCTCATGCTATCTCATCATATGCATTGGCTTTGGGATCACACCTTGGCATCCTCCTTACCCCTTATTCACTGGGTTTGCATTGGGAGAGATAACCAAGCACATTTTATTGTATTATACTTTGTTTTTCTTTTTTTACTAAGAAAAATACCAAAAATATGTCAATGTATAGTTTACTTCTTTTGTAGGTAGTGTGTGTCCACCTATGCCTCATCAAGCTCATATCTAGGGTTTGAGACCCTCAATGCAAGGCGACTAATCAAGAGATGGTTCACATTTACTCTAGACATCATATATGTATCCCCATGATCTTCATTTATCATTTTGATCAAAAATTCATCAAGAGTTTGAAGCTTGTTTGCCTTGAAAGCCCTAATTCATCTGGGTGTCTTGTGTGACTTCCTTAACAAGTTTCAACATCATTTGATAAAATATTTCAAGGGATACTTAATATTAAATCATCTTACACATATATGATCCTCCATGAGTCCAAGAGATCAAGAGAATTTCAAGCTTGCAGGATGGTTCATGGTGGTTGACTAGAGAAAGTCAACTGGTCAAAACTGGGGTTCCCTAGACCCTATCTCTTACAATATTTGTCATATGAAAATTATTCCAAGAGAAACGTTACTCATTATGACATTCCAAACAACTTTTATGTTGAAGTCAAGAGCTAGGTTTGCTTGGAAAGTCAATTTTTATGGTAAAAGATTATAGGTCATTTTGTCTGAACCCTAGTTTGGAGGTCAACTTCCAAGGACCATAACTTGCTCAATTTTTATGAGATGAAGGCCATTCAAGTTTAATGATCAACTTAAATATTTACTCTCAAAACCTTTTCTTTTAATAAACTCAAATTCAACTTGCAAATGCATGTGCCAAGAGGAAACATTATAGGTCATTTTGGGCCATTAACATTGAACAAAAGACTTTCCTCAACTTATAAAATGCATAACACCTTCATGCAATATCCAAATGAGGTCAAATTTGTGACCAAATTAAAGAGGTTTGAAAGAGCTACAACTTTGATGATGGAACAGTTTTCATTTGAAGCCCATAGCAAACGTTATTCAAGGTGGAAGAAGTGAACATTTGGCTTGGTACTTAGAAAATTTTCATTTATGTTTGATTTTCCAAACTTCCACCTCAAAATTCATCATGATCCAAGCTTCAAATGGAAAAGTGTTCAACATAAAATTTGTTACCCTTGATCTCACCTTTCTAAAAAGTCTATGATCATCTCATTTTTCCAAGAATTGGATGACTTGCACATGGCTTCTCTTCAAGGCTCCATTTGGATAAATCTCATGATCACATTCCAATTTCCATTGCATGATTACATGACACACTTTCAGCATTACACATGATGAAATTTGGACACGATTACATCATTTCATGGGCCTATCACATGCCCATGAAACCGTGCAAGTGAAGGTTGCTATTTTTGACATTTTGATGGAAGGGTGTGAAAACCAATTACATAGTCTATAAATAAGACCCCTCATGCTCAGATTTATGGACACCTTACCCAAGCTTTGAACCTGCAATCCTAACCCTCAACATTAGAGTACAAACTTAAAGGTTTTCAATTGAAAATCGAGTTTCAATTTCACTTCAGTTTTGAAGTTGAAACTCCAAGAATCCAAACCTTTCCTTGATCCAATTCAACTTCTGCAAGCTTCTGAAGTTGATCCAAGGCCACTTAGAAGCAAGATCAAGCAATATTCAAGCTCCCTCGAAGGTGAATTTTCAGAAACTTCATCTCTTTGATTCTCTCTCAATTCTTCACCATTCTCTTTGATTTTTGGTTGGCTGAAGTCCTACCAATATAGGCAACAAGATTGAGTTGCTTTGAGGTCAAATCGAAGCAACTTAGTTCATGATCCTCAAAATTCAAATCCTTGTATCTTTTTATATACTTGGAATTGGAGAAAATTGAGGCAAGATTCGAGTTCCTGAGCATTTTCTCTTTGAAATATTGTCCTAGTTTTTCATTTTCCATTGAGATGAAGTTGGACCGGTCCGGTGAAGGTCACCGGAGAAGATGACCGGAGCCCTAGCTCCGGTGGTGTGTTGGCACACCTCCTGACCATCTGATCATGTTTGAACGTTTTAATCCCGACCCTCCTTCCTAATAACCATGCGTGTACACACATTGACTGCAAAAGATGATGGAACCGCACGCTTGGCCATCAGATCTGCTACCTCAATTAATGAGGGAGATCGGATGACCCTTGTTTTTTCTAATTTCTTTTTATTTTCTGAATTTTCATCTAATCATTCTATTTTGTTTAATTCATATTAATTTCATTTATAATCCAAAAAATATGGGACTTTCACCAGAAATCTTTAAATATTTTTCTCTTCCATATTTCGAATTAAAATTATTTTTTGGATTAATTTTAATATTTTTAATGAATTAAATGTTTTTGTGCATATTTTTAATTGTTTAAAAATACTTCTGACATTTTAAAAATCATGAAATTTTTTGTTTAAGGTCTTTTGACCTAGGATAAATCCCTTGCCCATTTATTTGGTGTTTTGAAGGGATTTTAGGTTTTTACCAAATATAAATGTATTTTAATTCATTTTTAATTGATTAAATGCTTAAAAATATTTTTGTGCCATTATCTTGGTCTTGTGATGTTTGACTTTCAGTTTGGACCTTGGTCAAGGTTGATTTGTCTTTTGTTGGATTAAAACCATTGGATTTAGGGGATTGATGAAATGTATGTTAATGAATGGATGGTTTTGATTTGATGAAAATCCTCTCTTGGTCAATTTATGTTTCTATCTTCCCCTCCTTCTTCATCTTCATCCCTATTATTTCCCATTCCCTCATTTGACCAATGAAATCTCTAATGTCTTAAGGCTAATTAGTTCATCAATGACCTTGTGTCAGATGAACCAATACAAGTATGACTGAGATATGTCCCTCCCTCTTGATCTTTTCTTTTAGTGTGTGGTATGTTTTGGGAGTTTGGTTCTTCATACAAAATCTCTAACATGCGTTAACACCTAAATTTTTATTTCCCGATCTTAGATAGTTGTGACATCTACATAAGTCCAATTACGATTGCTTAACATAGAGCTAAATGTGACCCTAATGGCATATCATTCTAGTAAGTTAGATTGTAAGTCTCCCATTCTTCATGGTATTTTATGGAGACTTGACCTTTTTTCTTTTCATGAGAGCAAATGGCATACTTGTTGAATTATCAAAGTTGGATCCCTTCTCATGGAAGATGTCTTGGTTTAAGGATTCATACTTGTGAGTGAATGGTTGAGTGTTCTCAAAAGAATGACTTAATCAATTAAAATTCACCACTAACATTTGACTAACTATTGGCTTACTCTTATTCATTCTACTTTTACTTTCAAGTCATTTACTCTATGTAATTTAAATTTCAGTCACTTATCATTCATTTCCATTTACATTTCATATAACCTGTTTATGTTTATGTCATTTTCACTTTGCTCATATGAGCCATATCTTGTGATTGTATATATTGTTTTTGTGTGGTCTTAGGACCTTAAAAATAATTAATAACAACAAAAACCCTAAAAAACATCTGGTGGACTGTTGATCTTGATTTGAACTCTTGGACTTAGAATTAGGCAACATTCCCTGTGCAAAAAGGATTTGGCCAATGCCATCATTTTTGAGACCAAGCTATTGTGAACTAAGTCTTCATCTAATACAAACCTTGGGATTTGTTTGAATTCATCTGCTAATCTGTCTTTGTGCTTAATTATTATTTTAATCTTCTGTCTAATGCTTTGTTCTGAGTTGATTAAGGAATATTTCATCTGATACATGAGAAGACCAAGAAGACTGCTAGCTATGGGAATTACTTTCTTGAATGTGGCTATCTTTTTTGATGCCTTGATCTTCATAATGTCTGGATATAATTATTTTCTTAGTGCTTGTTGCTTGTCAAAATCCAAGGGAAAATGGGTTTCTATATGACAGTCTTGTCTGTTGGATTGCATCGCATTGGTCAGATCTTTTCAACTGTTAAGTTTTAAATTTGTGCTTAGGATAGCCTTTTCATCTCCTCCCACTTCTTCAATTTTAAAATCTCTCCCCCTTTTCAAAAACTTCTTTGCTTGTGATTTTAAACTTAGACTTTGTTTAATGATTAGAAACTTTAGCCTTATGCCATTGAATTTTTAAATCTTTTCTTAATCAAATTTGTAAATAAACTTAATCATATTGACTTAAAATTTCAATAAAATACAAAAAGAACTAACAAACCCATTTAAATTTTTGGGCCATTTGTGCCCTTTTCTTATTAAAATATTGTTAAAAGCAATTCACCAATTTCTTTGAAATTTCTACCACGAACTACGAGGTTTTGATCCCTCATTTTTATGTTGGTACGTAGGCACAAGCCCGAAGGTCTTGCCAAACACAAAAATATAATCAATGAGTTGTTTTCTCATCCCCACACTCTAATTTTTTTCAAAATATCTTTTATACCAAAAACATATGCACACATAAAAGGGCTCCCTAGGAGTACCTATGACACTTTGGGGGCTAACACCTTCCCTCTGTGTAACCAACCCTCTTACTTGTAATTTATGGCATTTTATTAGTTTTGATTTGAAAACTTCTTATCTTTGGGTTTTGTTCGTCCTTTTCCCTTTTCCTTTGGAAACAATAAAAGCGCGGTGGTGACTCTGGTTTTTTTTACATCAAGTTTATCCATAACTTGACGGTCATGTATTTACCGCTACAAAAATTAAGTGGTGACTCTGCTGGGGAGTAGTCCTCAATGGGTTTAGCCTACTTTTTCATGTGTATATATTTGTATATTTGATGTTTATATGATATAATCTGTCTGTTGTGCTTGGTGATCTCTGAGTGGTGAGATAAGTTCTAACCCGAACATGAGTGCAATTAAAATAGAAGGATAGTATAGTCATGTTCAAATTATGTGGAGTAGTCCTTAACAAGTTAGCTTGAGACCCATCTACTAAGTGGAAACCCTTTTGGAGTTACTAATGTCACACAAGTTATTTGTGGTTAGGCATTACTTTCTCTAATTTGGGGTCCGATAAGCTGTGTATCGTAGAACATTTAATCCAACTTGGCCTATTTAGGACGTAGTGCGGAGACTGTTCAGGTGTAGACCTGATAACAGTTGTTACGTGATACTACACTCAGACGAGTTTCTCTTGAGAATATTATGGGTTGATGAGTCAGTCATTCTAACCTATAATATCCGATAGATAGGATTAAGACTCTCATAACTTTTATACAACATGATCTACAGGTTTTTATCGTTAGTACACTACTTTGGGATTGTTCTTAACCCGACTCCATGCTCGTGAATCACAACAAACCCTTTGGTTCTTGGTTGATTCGATCAAGTCTTGTCAATATTAATGGAACTTGGGTGTTGATAATCTAAAAACCATTATCCACAAAGATGGATGATTGATATTGATGATAACTTGATCCATCCCTTGACCTTTGTTTATGCTTTCCTTGTGTGTGATCCCTTACTTGTGATTGTTGCATTCATGCATACATGCACATCATAACATTCATCACAGAAAAATAAATTTCAAGGAACTGAGGTCTTGTCTACAAATATTTTCAGACCATGGATTATGGACGAAGGAACACTAAGAAGTACAGTTTTAGATGTCCTGATTTGAAAGAGTTAAGGAAGTTGTCATCCTTTGTACTAGATCCCTTGGACTTCAAGCAACGTCATAGGAAGCTTTTGTCTGTGTTATATGCTGATGTGGTTGAAGGACTTTTGAGTGTTTTGGTTCAGTTCTATGATCCTCTTTACCGGTGCTTCACTTTTCCTGACTATCAGCTTGTACGCACGTTAGAAGAGTATGCCCATCTCTTGGGTATACATGTATTTGACAAAGTGCCTTTTAGTGGATTGGAGGAGATTCCCAGATCTCATATCATAGCCGAAGCTCTTCATCTGAAGAGATCTGAGATTGATGCTCATTTGGTGAAGAAAAGAGGTATTCTTTGGTTGACTTCTGAGTTCCTCATTGGTAAATCTACTGTCTTTGCTCAAGCCGGTAGTATGGATGATTTTGAAACCATATTTATATTGCTCATCTATGGTTTAGCCTTGTTCCGTAACATTGACGATTTTGTTGATGTTAACTCCATTAGAATCTTCTTGATTGGGAATCTTGTTCCTACTCTGTTGGGTGACATGTATTTCTCTTTGCATTTGAGGAATTCTAAAGGTGGTGAGACTATTGTGTGATGTGTTCCTCTTTTGTACAAGTGGTTTATTTCGCACTTGCCTCAGACACCCGCTTTCTTGGAGAACAAGCAATGTCTATGGTGGTCTCAGAGACTTATGTCTCTCACAAATGATAATATTGTTTGGTATGATTCCGCATTGAGTAGCTTGGATATTATTGACAATTGTGGTGAATTCTCTAATGTGCCTCTCATTGGTACACAAGGAGGAATCAACTACAACCATGCTTTGGCTCATCGTCAACTTGGGTTCCCTTGAGAGATAAACCTAATAACACACAGTTAGAAGGTCTTTTCTATCAAGAGGGTAAAGATCCCTAACATTTGAAGCAAAG
This sequence comes from Lathyrus oleraceus, assembly GCF_024323335.1. Lineage (NCBI taxonomy): Eukaryota > Viridiplantae > Streptophyta > Magnoliopsida > Fabales > Fabaceae > Lathyrus > Lathyrus oleraceus. The sequence continues at coordinate 418,936,610 of NC_066583.1, forward strand.
GATGATACATGCTTGGCATAATATGCATAGGAAGATCCTAGCTTGGTCCATGTAACTGTGTAGCTTTGGAAGCTTACACTATTTGGGTGAAGAAGAGAGATTTGGAGCTGAAGATGTTGTATGCTTGTGAAAGACCTATGTATTTGGTTGTAGCTGAGTCATCAACTCTCCTTAACCAAGATATAGAGGAGTTGGAAGACGCACTCACTAAGGTGGAGCGAGAGAAAGACATGTGGGAAAAGCGGTTCCATGCTTTGAGTCGAAAGCATAAATAATTCAAACTTGAGTCAAAAGACAAGGATGCGCTTATTGAGATTCTTGAAGACCAAGAAATAAAGAGATAGAGAGAGCCAGAGGGTCTACCTTCCTCTAGCATGCCTCAACCTTCCAGTTCTTTTAATAAGATTGTTGACCAGCTAGTTCTTGAGAAGGCTCAGATGAAGAAATCCTTTGAGTCTAAGATTCGACGCATCCGAAGGAAGTATGCACCCACAACCAGATCTTCTGATATAGTTGCTAAGGGATCTTTAGGACGATAGTTTCTTTTTCAATTGTATTTATACTTTGGTTTCCGAAACTGTACTCAGTTTAATCCTTCCAAATTTTATGAATAAAAAAATATTTTATGGTTAATCAAATTGTTATTATTATCATATATTTGCAAATAAAACTTCATATGTTCCTTGAAATTAAACAATAAAAAATATTACATTTCATGCATCATTTGCATAACATGTTTTTTTCCGCCAGATGTCTTATCAGTTCTTCTTCTGTGCATCAGCCAAGCTGACTCACCGTTACAATACTCATGCTAATCAACCAAGGATCATGTAGCATATAGAGTAAGAGAACCGAGAGCTGAAAGATGAGATCGACAGATTAACGGTGCTGATGGAATCTGTCATTGCTGCACAGAATCAGTCTTCACCAACTCCTGCAACTCCTTATCCTCAAAGAACTGTCATTTCCGAGGTTGCTACCTCAACGATTCCGATTATTGCTGCCAGTCAATCCATACCTGCTGGATTCCCTTGGGGAATGCCACCTAATTTTGTGCCAGAAGGGTATGCGTCCATATTTGTTTCTATGCCGACATCTATCCCGGTCATGTTAGTGCCACCCGCTGTTGTTCACACTCTGCCTCGTGTTAAGGACACTATCTACCATTCTGAGCTGTCTGAGGGACCAAATGTATATGAGAAGATGGATGAAATGAAAGATAAATTCCTAGAGTTTCACAAAGAATTGAAGACTCTGAGAGGAAAAGATTTGTTTGGGAAGAGTGCTGCTGAACTCTTCCTGGTCCCTAATGTTAAGATCCCGATGAAGTTCAAGGTCCCTGAATTTGAAAAGTATAAAGGGAATACTTGCCCGTTAAGCCATCTTGTGATGTACGCCAGGAAAATGTCTACTCAGACTGATAATGATCAGTTGTTGATTCACTACTTCCAAGACAGTTTGACTGGAGCTGCCTCGAGGTGGTATATGGGTTTGGACAATGCAAGCGTCCGTACTTCAATGACTTAGGCGAAGCCTTTGTCAAGAAGTATAAGTATAAAATGGACATGGCTCCTGATAGAGACCAGTTGAGGTCTATGTCTCAGAAAGATAAGGATACATTCAAAGAGTATACCTAGAGATGGAGAGAGATGGCTGCCCAAATTAGTCCACCTTTGGAAGAGAAAGAAACGACGAAGATATTCTTGAAGACGTTGAGTTCGTTTTATTACGAACGAATGATTGCAAGTGCCCCCAATGATTTTACCGAAATGGTAAATATGGGGATGAGGCTAGAGGAAGGAGTCCGTGAAGGACATTTATCTAAAGAAGAAGCATCATCCAACAAGAAGTATGGTGGGAGTTTCTCCAAGAGGAAGGAGGGAGGAACCAATTCAATGTCAGTGGGGAGGCAGAGGAGGCCTTGTCAGAAAGAGTTCTCAACCTCGTCAACATCAACACCAAGTTTCATTAGTAATTCTTATATTTTCCAACAATTCTAATCAACCAGTTCCAATTCAGCAACAACGACATCAACAACAACCGCAACAAAGAACCAACTACAACAACAATAATCATCGGCAAACTTTTGAGAGGAAAAAGGTCTCCTTTGACCCTATTCCTATGTCTTACACAGAACTGTACCCATCATTGGTTCTCAAGAACCTCATTCAACCAAGAAATGCTCCGCAAATTCCTGAGCCACTTTCATGGTGGTTCAAACCTGATTTCCATTGTGCTTTTCACAAGGGAGCCCCTGGCCATGACATAGAGAACTGCTATCCATTGAAATATGAAGTCCAAAAGCTTGTGATGAGTGGAATGGTGTCCTTTGAGGACAAAGCGCCAAATGTGAAAGCCAATCCTTTGCCTGCTCATGGTAATGCTAATATCAACATGGTAGACGACTGTCCAGGGAATTTCTGAGTTTTTGATGTGCGACGTATCCGTAGGTCGTTAGTAGAAATGCATAGAACCTTGTGTTTAATTAGTGACTATGAACATGACCATGATGGTTGTGTAATCTGTAGCATGAACCCCTGTGGGTGTATGATTGTCAAGAGAGATATCAAGAAGTTGATAGATGAGAATGTAATCGAGAATTAACAGTCGAGGGATATAGATGATGTGAATGTGATTGTGCCAGTGTTCAAGACCCCTGAACAGGTAGTTATTCAATTTGATAGTAGTAGCAACTATAATGTGAATAGATCGGTATCGTCGTTGGTTATACGGTTAGTGGGCCCTGTCTCGTACGCATCCAATAAAGTTGTTCCATATTAATATAATGCCACTATGATTGAAAATGGTCAAGAGGTTCCTCTACCAGTTGCAGACTCAGTGGTGAATATTGCAGATATAGCAAAGGAGACTCGTAGCGTTCGTGTGTTCGATCCAGTTTTTTCAAAAGAAATAGAAGATGTTTCCGCAAGTAAGAAGGCAGAGATTCCAGTAGTAAATCCGGTTAGTGCTTCAATGTGTCAGACTGGTGAATCCAGCAAACTGAAGGCTAACGATGATGATGATGTTTTAAAGTTGATCAAAATAAGTGAATTCAATGTGGTAGAGCAACTGCTCCAGACTCCATCAAAGATCTTTGTGCTGTCACTAATAGTGAATTTTGAAGCGCATAGGGAGACATTGCAAAAAGTGCTAGAGAAGGATTACATTGAGCATGATGTGACCGTGGATTAGTTTGACCACATAGTTGCCGACATTACTTCTTGTAATAATCTGAGTTTTTGTGATGAGGAGCTTCCTGAGGAAGGCAAAAATCATAGTTTGGCGCTGCACATTTCAATGAATTGTAAGGAGGACGATATGTCCAATGTGTTGGTTGACACTGGGTCATATTTGAATGTGCTGCCAAAGTCAACTTTATCAAGACTCTTTTACCAAGGCGCCCCAATGAGGTACAACGGCGTGATTGTCAAAGCGTTCGATGGTTCTCGTAAAACTGTCATTGGTGAAGTGGACCTTCTAGTAAAGATAGGTCCGAGTGATTTCCAGATTACTTTTCAGGTAATGGATATCCACCCGACCTACAGTTGCTTGTTAGGAAGGCCATGGATTCATGAAGCAGGAGCTATGACGTCTACTCTACACCAAAAGCTGAAATTTGTGAAGAACGACAAGCTTGTCATTTTTGGTGGAGAGAAGGCATTGTTGGTGAGCCATCTGTCATCTTTCACTTATGTTGATGCTGAGGAGGAGGTTGGAACACCGTTCCAAGCCTTATCTATTATTGATGAAATGAAGAAAACTGGGGCACCCATGTCTTCTTTGAAGGATGCACGAGAGGCTATTGAGGCTGGAAGCATTGACATATATGGTCGTATGGTGGAGATTGCTGAGAACAAGAATAGAGATGGATTGAGTTTTCAACCAGGACCGTTCAACATCAGAACTGAAGTTGTGCAACCAATTTTCTGCAGTGGATGGTTCATTCATGTGAATGATCAACACTCAGTTGCCATAATTGAAGATGATAGTGATGAAGACGAAGCTTGCGCCAACTTTGTGACGCATGGTCAGGCTTGCAACAATTGGGTTGCTGTTGATGTTCCTACTATTATTCATCGCTCTATGTAATTTTTTTTCATTTATTTTAAAAATAATTCCTTATCCTATGCCTAAGGGAGAAGTGAACATTGTTGGGCATTTTCCTTATTATCATCAATAAAAGACAATTTTATTCATCTACATCTATGATGTTTTATTTTTACTTTTTGCTTTCCTGAAAATGGTAATCACAAAAAACATAAATAAATAATAATCTTCCATCTGCATAATATTTGGTTGCTCTCCACTTCTCTAAAATCAAAATATCAAATCATTATGCAGGTTGGTTCTCAAACCCATTGAATATAATGATCATAGTCCCTCTCGAAACTTTGATTTCCCTGTGTTTGAAGTTGAGGAAGAGATTGATGATGAAGAAGTATTTGATGAATTATCTCATTTTCTTGAGCACGAGGAGAGATCCATTCAGCCGTTTGAAGAGCAAATTGAATTAGTCAACTTGGGTTCCGAGGATGATGTGAAGGAAGTCAAGATTGGGTCTCAACTGTGTCCAAAAGCTAAGAAGGGGTTGATTGATCATCTTCGAGAGTATTCAGATGTGTTTGCTTGGTCCTATCAAGACATGCCTGGTTTGGATTATGAGATTGTGGAGCATAGATTGCCGTTGAAGCCAGAATGCTCCCCGATCAAGCAAAAATTGAGAAGGACTCATCCTGATATGGCAGTAAGAATCAAAGAGGAAGTGTAGAAGAAAATTGATGTTGGTTTTCTTGTTACCTCCGAGTATCTGCAGTGGGTGGCCAACATTGTGCCTGTTCCTAAGAAAGATGGAAAAGTCTGTATGTGTGTTGATTATAGAGATTTGAACAAGGCTAGTCTGAAAGATGAGTTTCCTCTGCCGCACATTGACATGTTGGTAGATAATACAACTAAATTCAAAGTCTTTTCATTATTGGACGGATTTTCCAATTATAATCAAATCAAGATGGAACCTAAAGATATAGAGAATACCACATTCATTACGCCCTGGGGAACATTCTGTTATAGAGTGATGCTTTTCGGTCTAAAGAATGTTGGTGCAACATACCAGAGAGATATGACCATTCTTTTTCATGACATGATGCATAAAGAGATTTAAGTTTATGTTGATGATATGATTTCCAAATCAAGTGATGAAGAAGGGCATGTTGAGCATTTGTTGAAATTATTCTAGCATTTGAGGAAGTACAAACTCTGTTGAATCCAATAAGTGTACTTTTGGTGTTCATTCTAGTAAGTTGTTGGGCTTTATCGTCAACGAGAAGGGTATTGAAGTTGATCCTGCTAAGGTCAAAGCAATACAAGAGATACCTGCGCCCAAAACTGAGAAGCAAGTCACAGGTTTTCTCGGCCGCTTGAATTATATTTCAAGGTTTATCTCACATATGACTGCCACGTGTGCGCCTATATTCAACCTTCTTCGGAAAGATCAGTCTTGTGATTGAACCGAGGATTTCCAGAAAGCTTTTGACAGTATCAAAGAATATCTACTTGAGCATCCGATTTTGTCTCCGCATGTTGAAGAAAGACCGTTGATCATGTATTTGATTGTGCTCGATGATAGTATGGGTTGTGTTCTTGGTCTGCAAGATGAATCTGGAAAGAAAGAGTAGGCAATTTACTACCTCAGTAAGAATTTGACCGACTGTGAGACTCAGTATTCTATGCTTGAAAAGATATGCTGCGCATTGGCTCGAGCTGCTAAGCATCTACGACAGTATATGTTAAATCATACTACTTGGTTGATATCTAAAATGGATCCAATCAAGTACATTTTTTAGAAGCCTGCTTTAACTGGGAGGATTTCCCGTTGGCAGATGTTGTTATCTGAGTTTGATATTGAATACCGATCTCAAAAAGCACTTAAAGGTAGTATCTTAGCTGACCATTTGGCTCACCAACCGATTGAAGACTATCAATCAGTACATTATGATTTTCCTGACGAAGATATTTTGTATTTGAAGATGAAAGATTGTGATAAACCAATGCTTGAAGAATGGCCAAAACCTGGTTTTCGTTGGGGCATGGTATTTGATGGAGCTGTTAATTCGTATGGTAATGGCAATGGGGCAGTGATTATTACTCCTTAAGGAACTCATTTTCCGTTTACAGCTAGATTAACCTTCAAATGTACGAACAATATGGATGAGTATGAAGCTTGCATTATGGGGCTAAAAGAGGCCATTGATCTCAGAATTAAATATCTAGACGTCTATGGAGATTCATCTTTGGTTTTGAATCAGATCAAAGGTGAGTAGGAGACGAATCAACCCAGTCTGATAGAATATAGAGATTATGCGACGAGGATTTCAACTTTCTTTACAAAGGTTGAGTTTCACCATATTCCTCGAGATGAAAATCGGATGGCAGATGCTCTTGCAACATTGGCTTCCATGATTGTGGTGAAATTTTGGAATGAAGTTCCCAATTTGACTGTGATGCGTCTTGACAGGCCAACTAATGTATTTGTTGTTTAAGAAGTCAAAGATGAAAAACCATGGTATTTTGATATCATATGTTTCCTCCAAAGTCAGAATTACCCTTCCTGGGGCATCTTTGAAAGATAAGAAGACTTTGAGAAGATTAGCTGGCAACTTCTACCTGAATAGTGATGTGCTTTACAAGAGAAACTTCGATATGGTTTTGCTCTGATGTGTGGATAGACACGAAGCAGACTTATTGATGACTGAAGTCCATGAAGGTTCCTTTGATACTCATTCTAATGGACATGCTATGGAAAAGAAGATGTTGAGAGCAGGTTACTATTGGTTGACAATGGAACCTGACTGTTGCAAGTTTGTGAAGAAATGCCACAAGTGTCAAATCTATGCAGATAAGATTCATGTTCCTCCGACGCTGTTGAATGTCATTTCCTCTCCATGGCCCTTCTCCATGTGGGGAATTTATATGATTGGTATAATTGAGCCCAAAGCTTCGAACGAACATCGTTTCATTCTAGTGGCTATTGACTACTTCACAAAGTGGGTTGAAGCGGCATTGTATACAAATGTAACCAAGCAAGTTGTTGTGAGGTTTATCAAGAATCAGATTATATGCCGGTATGGTGTGCCAAGTAAGATCATTACTGATAATGGATCAATCTTGAACAATAATATGGTGGAAGCTCTTTGTAAAGACTTCAGGATTGCACATCATGATTCTTCTCCCTACAGACCCAAGATGAATGGTGTTGTTGAAGATGCGAATAAGAACATCAAGAAGATCATTCGGAAGATGGTTGTGACATACAAAGCTTGGCATGAAATGCTCCAATTTTCTTTACATGGGTACCGTACATCCATCCGCACTTCAACAGGGGAACCCCTTTCTCTCTTGTTCATGGCATGGAAGTTGTGCTCCTAGTAGAGGTCGAGATCCCGTCATTGCGTATGCTAATAAAAGCCAAGTTGACAGAAGCTGAATGGTGCCTGGCCAGATATGATCAATTGAATTTGATTGAAGAGAAGAGATTGACTTCCATGTGTCATGGTCAGTTATTTCAGCAAAGAATGAAGAAAACTTTTGATAAGAAGGTCAAGCCTCGCGTGTTTAGAGAAGGGGACCTTGTGCTCAAGAAGATTTTATCTTTCAAACCTGATGCTAGGGGAAAATGGACTCCTATTATGAATGCCCATATGTTGTTAAGAGAGCATTCTTAGGCGGTGCTTTGATTCTTACAACTATGGATGGTGAAGAGTTCGCACGTCCTGTGAATGTCAATGTAGTCAAGAAATACTTCTCCTAAAAAAGAAAAGAATAACTTGCTAAGTTGAAAACCTGAAAGGGCGGATTAGGCAAAAATGAGCGTCTCGGTGGATTGAAAACCTGAAAGGGCGATCCAGGAAAAAATTAGAGGCATAAAATAGAAAATTCATCTCGGTAGATTGAAAACCCCACCTTGGGGAAATCTAGGCAAAATTTAGGGATTATGGCAAGTAACTGCATTCGGTTGGTCCTAATCATCGAGGTAGTTTTGAGCAATTTGTTTGGGTCTGATTCATCATTCTCGACTGAAGACAAAAGCACAATGGATATTAAAGTTGGTAGGGAGAGTAGTGATCATTGTATTCAATGTAGCCTTTTTCCATGTAAATTACCATTTTCAAACTTTGTAAAGATCTATGGAGTGTTGTCATTTACAGACTACCATTCTATTAAATAAAGTTAAGCATTTTATCCAATTGTTTATACTCTTATTTACTTTTGTTAAATAAAATCGGACTTTTATTATGGTAATTTTGAAATAAATTAATGAACAAAAATTATTTTTTCTTAAAATAATGAAAACAATCACTTTAAGAATAATTTATTTCAGCAAGGAATATCAACAACAATTTGAGAATAGGTAAGTCTTGAAGTGCGAAGCCTTGTTGGTCTTCCCCAAGTAGTCGATTTGGTAACTATTTTCCTTGCCAACAATTCGTTAGTTATCCCCAGCTGAGTTTGTGGGTCACATCCTCAGTGGAGTCGAGCTGATGATTAATCCCTTTTGCAAATCCATATTCCCCAACTGTGGTGCTCCTGTTGATATCCTCTAGTTTGTGGTTGGTCTCTAGAGATCTGAAACCTTTATTTGGTTTCCATTAGCATATTTTTGTTGCATAACTTCAACAGTTTATCAGATTCGGTTATCTTTTCCTTGGAATTAGTTTATTTCGCAATTTCCAAGGAGAATTTGTTGATTATTGAGGAATGTGATGATCTTGGTTGTAGCACCTTCATCAATTTACTTAGATCACCATGCAAAGTGTTACCTCTTATATTCCCCGGCGGAGTTCATCTTCTAACATGAAGATCCCTTGTTCCCGGTAGTATTGGATTCCGAACAGTTTTTGTCTTTATCCCCTGCAAGGTTGTCTCCCGTTTGATATGGTATTGGCCTAAAATTCCCCGCATAGTTGACAACTTGGATCCTCAGCATATCCTTTCTCTATCCTCGGCTTGTTCATTTGAGATTCCTTCAGCAGTGCTCTTTCTCCCCGTGGAGTTTTCCGTTATTGGTTGGAATCATGTTCTCTATGATTTCCTAACCAGGGTTGATTTGTTCCATCTTGTTGAGAGTAACCGAGTGTTGCAGCAGTGATTCAAATCTTTGATATTTGTATCCTTTGTATTCTTTTGTCAGTATAATCATCAATCATATATATGCATATTCATCAGATATTTCATTATGCATTTTTATTGCATTTGATCTCCTTATTCTGATCCCCTGCTTCGGTGATATCATTTACTCGTGCAGATTTGGTGTGTCTGTCCTCTTTTAATTGTAGAGTGTCAGCCCCTTTAAGTAGAAAGAGTTTAACCTTTCTCATTTCCCCACTGAGTTACTTCCTTGTGGATGATTATTGTTTCAGTTTCCTCCCCTGATAATTATCTGGATGAAACCACTCCCCTTGAGTTATATCCTCATTGGGTTGAGTCTTTATTTGACTGTTTCTTTCTGGTTATCACCTAGATAGATATTTTGGTCCCTTGAGGGTCTATTACCCAGTAACCGGTAATATTTTTCACAATTTTTGAGTACTTTACTTTTTCCCAATACCCGGTAAAAGCATTCTACTTCCTTTATTTTCCCCAGCGGATTTGTTTTCACGTTTCCCCAAGCAGTATATCCTTGATATATTCATCCTAACCGATGACTGATATTCTTCCTTTTGTGGTTTTCTACCTAGTAAAAAGGTAGTTGTAATCCCTACTTTTATTCCCCAGAGAGTTAATCCTTGATATGTTCATCTTAATTGGAGAAAGATTTTCTCCTCTTTAGAGTCTTCTACCCAGTAACCAGTAGTTGTAAATCCTACTTTCCCCTCAGAGTCTATCCTTGATATGTTCATCCTAACTGGTGACAAATATTATCTCTTTGGTCTTCTACCCAGTAACTGGTAGTTGTAAATCCTATTTGGGCTTTTCCCTAGCAGGCTATTCTTACCCAGTAACCGGTAACGAATACACCTCTTTTTCCTCAGCGAGTCATCCTTGATATGTTTACCCTAACCGGTAGCGGATGTCCCTCTTTCACAGTATATTATATTCCTACCCAGTAACCGGTAATAGATAATCTCTGGTACTCCTGCTTTGAAGATTATTCTTCCCGAGTTGAGTTTGAGTGCGTATTTCCTCAGTGGAATCGCCTTTTTCCTGTTTGGACCGAGTATTTCGGCCTCGTTCTGATTTACCTGTTTCCCTTGCAGAGTTTCCCTTATCCCCAACCAATTCCTTCCATTGATTTATTTTCATGGAAATTCCCCTCGTGTCTCCAGCAGTTTTTAAGGCGTAGCCTGGCCTACGCACAACTTCTTATCCCCCCAAAGTCTCTATCTCCCCCAGTGAGTTTTCCTTATGGAATGCATTATGCTCCTGTGTACTTTCAGTCTCTCCGGATTCTTTTCTTTTGTGGCAACATTCTCCCCACAAAGATTATTTTAACATTCATATCATATGCATCATGAGGTCTCTTAGGGACCAAAATTTGTTTCTATATGTTGTTATTTAAGTCCATTCTACTGAGTTGATATGAAGATTTTAACCATGACATCCTCAGTTAGAATGTCCTTAAATAGGGGCACCTGTAAGACCCCAATTTTGACCCTAAGATCCCTCATGTTATCTCCTCATATGCATTGGCTTTAGGATCACACCTTGGCATCCTCCTTACCCCTCATTCATTGGGTTTGCATTGGGAGAGATCACCAAGCACATTTGATTGTATTATACTTTTTTTTTCTTTGTTTACTAACCAAAATACCAAAAATATGTCAATGTATAGTTTACTTCTTTTGTAGGTAGTTTGTGTGTCCACCTATGCCTCATCAAGCTCATATCTAGGGTTTGAAACCCTCAATGCAAGGAGACTAATCAAGAGATGGTTCAAATTTTCTCTCGACATCATATATGGATCCCCATGATCTTAATTTATCATTTTCATAAAAAATTCATCAAGAGTTTGAAGCTTGTTTGCCTTGAAAGCCATAATTCATCTGGGTATCTTGTGTGACTTCCTCAACAAGTTTCCTCATCATATGATCAAATATTTCAAGGTACACTTCCTTTTACATAATCTTAAACATATATGATCCTCCACGAGTCCAAGAGATCAAGAGAATTTCAAGTTTGCAAGACGGTTCATGGTGGTTGATCAGAATAAGTCAACTAGTCAAAACTGGGGTTCCCTAGACCATATCTACTACAATTTTGGTCATATGAAAATGATTACAAGAGAAACGTTACTCCTTATGACATTCCAAAAAACTTTCATGTTTAAGTCAAGAGCTATTTTTTCTTGGAAAGTCATTGTTTATGGCGAAAGATTATAGATCACTTTGCTTGAACCCTAGTTAGGAGGTCAACTTCCAAGGACCATAACTTGCTCAATTTTTATGAGATGAAGGCCATTAAAGTTTTATGATAAAATTCAATATATCCTATCCAACTTTTATTATTTGAATAAATTCAAATTCAACTTGAAAATACATGTGCCTAGAGGAAACATTATAGGTCATTTTGGGCCATTACCATTGAACAATAGATTTTCCTCAACTTCTAAAATGCATAACTCCTTCATTCCAAATCCAAACGAGGTAAAATTGGTGACAAAATTGAATAAGTTTGAAATAGCTAATACTTTCATGAAGTAGCTTTTTCCATTTTAAGCCCATAGCAAAAGTTATTTAAGGTGGAAGAAGTAAACATTACGCTTGGTACTTAGAAAATTTTCATTTATGTTTGGTTTTCCAAAGCTCCACCACAAAATTCGTCATTATCCAAGCTTCAAATGGAAAAGTTTACAACATGAAAGTTGTTCCCCTTGATCTCACCTTTCCAAAAAGTCAAAGATCATCTTATTTGGCCAAGAATTAATCTCATGATTACATTCCAATTTGGATAAATCTCATGATCACATTCCAATTTCCATTGCATGATTACATGACACACTTTCAGCATTGCACATGAAGAAATTTGGACTTGATTACATCTTTTTATGGGCCTATCACATGCCCATGAAACCGTGCAAGTGAAGGTCTCTATTTTTGACATTTTGATGGAAGAGTGTGAAAACTAATTACATAGCCTATAAATAAGACCCCTCATGCTCATAATTATGGACACCTTGCCCAAGCTTTGAACCTGCAATCCTAACCTTCACTATTAGAGGATAAACTTAAAGGTTTTCAATTGAAAATCGAGTTTCAATTTCACTTCAGTTTTAAAGTTGAAACTCCAAGAATCCAAACATTTCCTTGATCCAATTCAACTTCTGCAAGCTTCTGAAGTCGAGCCAAGGCCAATTGGAAGCAAGATTCAAGCTCCCTCAAAGGTGAATTTCTAGAAACTTCATCTCTTCAATTCTCTCTCAATTCTTCACCATTCTCTTTGATTTTTGGTTGACTGAAGTTCTACAAACGTAGGCAACAAGATTCAGTTGCTTTGAGGTCAAACCGAAGCAACTCAAATCATGATCCTCAAAATTCAATTCCCTGTATCTTTTTATATACTTGGAATTGGAGAAAATTGAGGCCAAATTCGAGATCCTGAGCATTTTCTATTTGAAATAGTGTCATTGTTTTTCATTTTCCATTGAGATGAAGTTGGATCAGTCCGGTGAAGGTCACCAGAGAAGACGAACGGAGCCCTAGCTCCGGTGGTGTGTTGGCACACCTCCTGGCCATCTAATCATGTTGGGATGTTTTAATCCTGGCCCTCCTTCTTGATTACCACGTGTGTACTGCAGAACATGATGGAAGCGAGCGCTTGGCCATCAGATATGCCACCTCAATTAATGAGGGAGATCTGATGACCCTAGTTTTTTCTAATTTCTTTTTATTTTCTGATTTTTCATTTAATCCTTTTATTTTGTTTAATTCATATTAATTTCATTTTTAATCCAAAAAATATGGGACTTTCACCAAAATCTTTAAATATTTTTCTCTTCCATATTCTGAATTAAAATTATGTTTTTGGATTAATTTTGTTATTTTTCATGAATTAAATTTTTGTGTGTATATTTTTAATTGTTTAAAAATACTTTTGACTTTTTAAAATCATGAAATTTTTTGTCTAAGGTCCTTTGACCTTGTTTGACCTAGTATAAATCCCTTAGCCATTTATTTAGTGTTTTGAAGGGATTTTAGCTTTTGATCAAATAAAAATGTATTCTAATTCATTTTTAATTAGATTTTTAATTGATTAAATGCTTAAAAATATTGTTGAGCCATTTTCATGGTCTTGTGATGTTTGGATTTTTGTTTAGGCCTTGGTCAAGGTCGATTTGACTTTTGTTGGATCAAAACCATTGAATTTAGGGGACTAATGAAATGTACATTTCATCTCCCAAAATAAATGAATGGTTTTCATTTGATGAAAATCCTCCCTTGGTCAATTTGTGTTTCTATCTTCCCCTCCCTCTTTATCATCATGCGTATTCTTTTCTATTCCCTCATTTGACCAACGAAATCTCTAATGTCTTAAGGATAATTGGCCCATCAATGACCTTGTGTCAGATGAACTAATACAAGTATGACTGAGATAGGTCCCTCCTTCTTGATCTTTTTTTAGTGTGTGGTATGTTTTAGGAGTTTGGTTCTTCATACCAAATCTTTAACATGCATTAACACCTAAATTTTTATTGCTCGGCCTCAGATAATTGTGACTTCAACATAAGTCCAATTACGATTTCTTAACATAGAGCTAATTTTGACCCTAATGGAATAACATTCTAGTAAGTGAGATTTTAAGTCTCCCATTCTTCATGGTATTGTGTGGAGACTTAACCTTTTTTCCTTTCATGAGAGCTAATGGCTTACTTGTTGAATTATCCAAGTTGGAGCTCATGGAAGATGTCTTGGTTTAAGGATTCATACTTGTGAATGAATGGTTGAATATTCTCCAAAGAATGACTTAATCAATTAAAATTCACAACTAACATTTGACTAACTATTGACTAACTCTTATTCATTATGCTTTTACTTTAAAGTCATTTACTTTATGCAATTTAAATTTCAATCATTTATCATTCATTGTCATTTACATTTCATATAAGTTGTTTATGTTTATATCATTTTCACTTTGCTAATTTGAGCCATATCTTATGATTGTATATATTGTTTGTGTATGGTCTTAGGAACTTAAAAATACTTAATAACAACAAAAACCCTAAAAAACATATGGTGGACTGTTGATCTTGATCTGAACTCTTGGACTTAAAATTAGGTAACATTTCCTATGCAAAAAGGACTTGGCCAATACCAACATTTTGAGACCAAGCTATTGTGAACTAAGCCTTCATCTGATACAAACCTTAGGATTTATTTGAATTCATCCGCTACTCTGTCTTTGTGCTTAATTGTTATTTTGATCTTGTGTCTGATGCTTTGTCCTGAGTTGATTAAGGAATATTTCATCTGATACATGAGAAGACCAAAAAGACTTCTATCTATGGGAATTGCTTGCTTGGATGAGGCTATCTTTATTTGATGCCTTGATCTTCATAATATCTGGATATTACTTATTTTCTTATTGCTTGTTACTTGTTAAAATCCAAGGGAAATTGGGTTTCTATATGACAATCTTGTCTATTGGATTGCATCCCATTGGTCAGATCTTTTCAACTCTTAACTTTTAAATTTGTGGTTAGGATAACCTCTTCATCTCCTTCCACTTCTTAAATTTGAAAATATCTCTCCCTTTTCAAAAACTTCTTTGCTTGTAATTTTAAACTTAGACTTTGTTTAATGATTAGAAACTTTGGCCTTATGCCATTGAATTTTTAAATCTTTTCTTAATCAAATTTGTAAATAAACTTAATCATATTGACTTAAAATTTCAAAAAAAGACAATAAGAACTAACAACCCCATTCAAATTCTTGGGTCATTTGTGCCCTTTTCCTATTAAAATTTTGTTAAAGCAATTCACTAATTTCTTTGAAATTTCTACCATGAACTACGAGGTTTTGATCCCTCATTTTTATGTTGGTACGTAGGAACAAGTCCGAAGGTCTTGCCAAACACAAAAATATAATCAATGAAATCTTTTCTCATCCCCACACTCTATATTTTTTCAAAACATCTTTTATACCAAAAACATATACACACATAAAAAAGGGCTCCCTAGGAGTACCTAGGACACTTTGGGGTCTAACACCTTCCCTCTGTGTAACCAACCCCCTTACCTGTAATCTCTGGCATTTTATAAGTTTTGATTTGAAAACTTTTTATCTTTGGGGTTTGTTCATAATTTTCCCTTATCCTTTGAAATAATAAAAGCGCGGTGGCGACTCTGGTTTTATTGACGTCAAGTTTATCCATAGCTTGATGGTCATGAATTTACCGCTATAGTCCTTATTAAAGGCAAAATCAACTTGGCCGGGTGGACTGGAGTAACTTTGATTTTAAAGTGAACCAGGATAAACTTCTGTGTTATTTGTTATTATCTTTGTGTGTGTAGCTTTGCTAAAAGTTTTTTATTGTCAGTGAAAACAATTCAAACCCCCCTTTCTTGTTTGTCTCTACCTTCAATTGGTATTAGAGCTTCAGCTCTATTATTGATTTTTGAATCAAACACCTAACAGTGTAGAGAGATCTAGTGTGATAAAAGCATCATGGCTAAAACAAATGAAAGAGATAGTTACAAAGCTAAACCTCCAGAGTTCGATGGAGAGAAATTTGACTATTGGAAGGACATAATTGAAAGCTTCTTTCTAGGCTATGACGCTGACCTATGGGACATCGTTACAAATGCTTATGAACCACCTATATCTGATATTGGTATTATCATTACCAGAAGTAAAATGACGGATGATCAAAAGTGTGATTTCAGGAATCACCACATAACCAGAACTATTTTGTTGAATGCTATATCCTACAATGAATATGAAAATATCACCAATAGGGAAACAATGAAAGAGATCCTTGATTCCTTAAAGACGACTCACGAAGGAAATAATGAAGTCAAAGAGACTAAGGCTCTGGCCTTAATCCAAAAATATGAAGCCTTCAGAATGGAGGATGATAATGTTGTAGAGGTAATGTTTTCTAGATTCCAAACTTTAGTTGCAGGACTCAAGGTTCTGGACAAAGGATACACAACTGCCGATCATGTCAAAAAGGTAATCAGAAGTCTTCCTAAGAAGTGGAGACCTATGGTTATTGCCTTAAATCTATCCAAGGATCTGAACAACATAAGTCTGGAAGAACTCATTAGCACCCTCATGAGTCATGAGATAGAGCTAGAGCAAGACGAACCTCAAAAGAAAAGCAAATCAATGGCTCTAAAGTGTAGATTAGAAAGAAGAAAGCTAGAAAGGAATAAATCCTTTCAAGAAGAAGCAGAAGAAGACGATGATTCTGAAACGGAAGATTCTGACGATGAAGAAGAGTTATCTCTTTTATCTAGAAGAGTCAAACAACTATGGAGTAAAAGGAATAACAAATTTAGGAGACCCAAACAGAGGGGAGTTCGTCCAGAGGCATCTTCCAGAGGAAGACCAAACAAAGAGGTAACCTGCTATGAATGTAAAGAACCAGGACACTATAGAAATGAATGCCCAAAGCTCAAGAAAGATATTTGCAGAAAAGAAGGATTCAAGAAAAACTCCTTTAAAACTAAGAAGCGGCTCATGGCAACCTGGGATGACTCTGAATCTGATGCTTCAAAATCGGACTCTGAAGAGGAACATGCAAATGTTGCATTTGTGGCTACCACATCCGAAATTTCATCCGAAAAAGAATCTGACTCTGAAGAGGTATTTTTCTGACTTCTCTCGCTCTAATCTAGAAGCCTGCTTATAAGAATCTCTAAGCTCTTATCAAAAGCTTCAACAGAAATTCAAGATCTTAAAAAGGGTCCATGAAGAAACTGTTGGAGAGTGTGATAAGCTTGAGAAAGAAGTTTCAGAACTTAAAGGAGACATTTTTGTCGTTGAAAAAGAAAATGAATTTTCAACCAAAAAATGTTTAAAACTTGAAGAAACTCTTTCCAAAGCTCCACCAACTTCTAGCACCATCATATATAAATATGAAAAATCTTTTTATAAATTTCTGAAAAATGGGCTTGAAAGAAGCAAAATGGCTTCTATGATTTATGGTGTTCCTCACAATAAGAAACAAGGAATTGGATATGACTTTGATGAAGATGAGCAAATACCTTATCCGAAAGACAAACCTAAATCTCATTTTTCTTATCATTACACACATGCACAAACACAAACATTTAATAATGCTAGAAAATCCAAAGTTTCCAAAAACTCTGGAAGAACTAATCATAAAGGACCGAAAATATTTTGGGTACCAAATTACAAAATAATATATGTTGCAGATATCTTATGCAGCAGAGTTAAAACACCAATCATGGTACCTGGACTCTAGAGGCTCACGACACATGACGGGAGGAAAGCATATGTTCCAAAGCCTGGAACTTAAAGATGCTGGCCTTGTAGGCTTTGGAGGAAATCAAAAAGTAAGAATCTGAGGATCTAGAACATATGGTAATGAATCTCTTCCCTCTATTTATGATGTCCTTTATGTTGAAGGATTAATACATAACTTGTTATTTATAAGTCAATTAAGTGATAACGGTTATGATATAGTCTTTAATAAAAAAACGTGCAAAGCTATTAATCAGAAAAACGCACAGGCCTTTTCACTGGTAAGAGGAAGAACAAAATTTACAAGATTAAACTTTCAGATATAAAGAACCAAAATGTAAAATGTTTAATGTCTGTAAATGAAGAGAAATGGGTGTGGCATAAACGCTTGGGTCACATTAGCTTGAGGAGAATTTCTCACCTAAATAAACTTGAGTTAGTCAGAGGTCTATCTAAGCTGAAGTTTTCTTCAAATTCCATTTGTGTGGTAGGTCAGAAAGGAAAATTTTCTAAAACAACTTTCAAAAATAAAAATGTTATTTCTACCTCTAAGCCTCTACAACTTCTACACATTGACTTGTTTGGACCTGTTAAGACAGCATCAGTCAACGGTAAGAAGTATGGACTTGTCATTGTTGATGATTATAGTCGTTGGACATGGGTAAAATTCATTATACCCAAGAATGAGTCACATTTTGTGTTCACAAGTTTCTACTCAAAAGTGCAAAATGAATTTGACTCTCATCAGAGTCAGAAGTGATCATGGTGGCGAATTTGAAAACAAACTTTTTGAAGAGATTTTTGATTCTAATGGAATATCCCATGATTTCTCCTGTCCTAGAACTACACAAAAAAATGGAGTTGTAGAAAGGAAGAATAGAACTCTACAAGAAATGGTCAAAACCATGATCAATGAAACAAACGTAGCTAAGCACTTCCGGGCTGAAGCTGTGAATACAACATGTTATATTCAAAATAGAATCTCTATTAGACCTATTCTGGAGAAGACTCCTTATGAACTGTGTAAGTGAAGAAAACACAACATTTCTTATTTTCATCCTTTTGGATGTCCTTATTTTATCCTAAATACTAAAGATAATCTGAACAAGTTTGACTATAAAGCACAAAAATGTATAATGTTGGGATACTCAGAATGCTCTAAAGGCTATAGAGGATACCATACAGAAAAAAAATTATGGAAGAATCAATACATGTCAGATTTGATGATAAGCTTGACTCTGAAAAGTTAAAGCTAGTTGAGAATTTTGCAGATTTGGAGATAACTCTTGCAGGCTCTGATGAAAAGACCAAAGAATCTGAAGAAGCAAAAAGGGAAACGTCAGAAGCTCTTGTAGTCTCAATTAATCAGAAAACGAGGATTGATTCTGGGAAACAAGGATGAACCTGTCAGAACAAGATCTACATTCAAGGTCTCTAAGGAAACACTTTCGGGACTAGTATCTTTGATAGAGTCAACATCCTGTAAAGAAGCTCTTCAATACAAAGAATGGATTCTGGCAATGAAGGGTTAGATTATTTAGATTAGCCGGGTTAGCTTAGTTGGCATGATTTTTAGGATTGTGGTTTAATTAGATTTATTAGGTTAGTTAAACATGTTTTTTTAGAATTTTGATTTAATTAGAATTTTAGAATAATTAGAGAACTAGGAGTTAATTAGGTGATTATAATTTTTAGAAATAAATTGTTTAGTTTAATAGGTTTTTTTTAATCATAATCCATTAGTTTAGTTAGATGTTAAAATTGATTAAGTTTAGGATTTAGATGATTAGAATTTGCATGGTAAAAAAATTAATCCAATATCAATATTTTGTGATATGACCATTTTACCCTTATGGGTTTCTTTTGTAATTTTGACTATGCTCCCTTAGAATTTTTGACTTAGGATTTAATTAGTCCAATCCTTGATAAATCAGTATATGTTCCCTTTACGAATAACTAGTGAATAATTTTTAACTCTTAGACTGCAAATTAAGTCTAACCCTCGATTCAAGTTGATCAAAAGCAATTTTGATTAACTAAATCCTTTGATATTGTATAATCCCACAGTCTAATTTGAGTGACCAAAAAACCCTTGGTCACATAATAAGGCTTTTTCTTTAAACTGTGGAGCTCGAAGCCTCAAGTCAGATTCTCAATCAAGGCATCCTCAGTAATACTAGGCAGCGTGTTATACAAGACAAATCAAAGGTCAACACTTGGTAAATACGATTCAAATTGTACGATACGAGCCTTAAGTAATAAGGAATGATGAGACAAAGTTTCTCCTACCCTTATCTAGAGTGACTCTGCGTACGGGGTGTAGGCCCTAACTATTCAGAGCATTCACCCTTATTCATAGACTTTAGTGCAATACGAATCGAGTAAGCTACTAAGTCTTCTTCGTATAAAGTAACATCAACTCAAGGAGCATCAATGAAGATTCTTCCCTAACAACTTGTCAGTTATGAGAAGTATCATGCACTATGAGCCTTAAGCAATAAGGAATGATGATATAGAGTTTCTCATATCCTTGTCTAGAGTGACTTTGCGTATGGGGCGTAGGCCCTAGCTATTCAAAGCATTCTCCCTTATTCATAGAGTTTAGTATGATTCTCGTCAATCAACTATCAAGTCTCTCTCTTCACAATTACAATAAACAACGATAAAGATTCTCCGTCACCAACTTGAAAGTTAAGATGAGAATTACATTTCACGAGCCTTAAGTAGTAAAGAAGGAATGAGACTGGAGCTTTCCCACCCTCATTCTGGATATCTTTGTGTGCGGGACGTTTGGCCAGTGGCTCATTGTATCCACCTTTACTCATAGACTTTAGAGTTGTTCTTACAAAATAACTATCAAGTCTCTTCATTCCAATCAACCCTCTTCTTTTGCCTCATCATTCATCTTGTTTCATCCGTAGTAGACCGAACTACGAAAGCTCTGATTTCCTTATTGCACTATAAGGATACGTAGGCAGGAGAACTCAAATTCTTCGCGAGCTACCCTATTTATTAATCCGTCATTCTTTCAAATTCTTCGCGAGGTATCCTATTTATTAATCCATCATTCGTTCATCAATCAATACCATCTTTTTGAGATTGAATATTACTCTTCCTCAGTTTCCATGCTCATCCTTTTAGGACGCCTAATGAATAGTCTTCCTTGTCAACTAAGAGTTGTTTGGTTTGTACCCAAACATTTAATTCACTTTGTTTTTGGTTATGACAGAAGTGTGTATGCATAGTTTCCTCCGCATCCTAGTCAATACCTCTTTTTCCCTTTGGTTCAAAGTTTATTCATTCATGGATCCAAGATAATATTCTTCTTTGATCTCGAACTGTTGGTTCCCCAGCAAGTGATATATTTTTCCTTACATCCAACAATAATTTTATGGGTCCCATGCTCATCCTTTTAGGACATTTGTCCATCTTGTGAACCAAGAGATGTTTGGCTTGTACCCAAACACTTAAGTCATTCCTCTTGGTATGACAATACAATGGGTATGCCTTTGTTCCTCCACATCTTAGTCTGTACCTTTTTACTCTTGGGTTAAAATCCAATTTGCCTTTATGGATTCCCATGCTACCATTCTGTTGGTACAAGTTACTTTGTTCATAACTTCAATCATACCTTTTTAGTTGTTTATCTTGTCAGTCCTTGTTGCTTAGACAAACACTGTTTTGCTCCTCTTTGTTTTCCTGGTTCCACGAACTACGATTTCTCTAACTTTCTCATTGCACGATGAGAATACATAGGCACGAGGATGCGAATCATTGGCGAGCATACTTTTAATTATTCCTCCTTTCGCCTTAGGGAACCATTCATATCTTTCATGATCCATTATCTACTTTCGATCATTACCATTCACCCCAGTGACATATCGTTTCTTTAAAACCGAAATACCGTTTTCTTTGGAGTTCCATATATACCCTTTTAGGATATTTTCCCACCTTTGTGCCAAGAGATGTTTGACTTCTACCCAAACACTTAATTACTCTTTTTGGTCATGACAATACTATGGGCATGCCTCTATTCCTCCACATCTTAGTCATGTCACCTTTGTCCTTGAGTTACGAATACCATTTACCCTATGGATTCCAAGACACTTTCACCTTTGGTTTTAAACTATACCTTTTCGGTCAATATTACCAAACCCTTCAATTTTGTGACTCTAGTCAGTCATTCTATTCATCTCCATGATTCATCCATATACTACCTTCATTCACTTCATATGATATACCCTATCTTTGAGCCAAATACAATATACCTTTGAGCTCTATCTTGTACTCTTTGTGAACCAAGAGCTGATTTGTTTGTCTTGTCAGACCTTGTAGCTTAGACAAACATCTCCTTACTTACTTGCAGCCGTATGCAGGCAACCCTTTCTTTTCAGTTATTCCAATACAGTGATACCAGGTTTTAAGACCCCAATTTTGACCCTAAGATCTACCATGCTATCTCATCATTTGCATTGGCTTTGGGATCACACCTTGGTATCCTTCTTACCCCTCATTCATTTGGGTTTGCATTGAGAGAGACCACCAAGCACATTTAATTGTATCAAACTTTATTTTATTTTGTTTAGTAACCAAAATACCAAAAATATGTCTATGTGTAGATTTGTTTCGTTTGTAGGTAGTGTGTGTGTCCACCTGCGCCTCGTCAAGCTCACAACTAGGGTTTGAGACCCTCAATGCAAGATATCAAACAAGCAATGGTCCACATTGGTTCTAAACATCATATATGGATCCCCATGTTCTTCATTTGTCAATTTGATCAAGAATTCCTTAAGAGATTGAAGCTTATTTGCCTTGGAGGCCCTAATTCATCTGGGTATCTTATGTGACTTTCTCAGCAAGTTTCTGTTAGAACAAGATTTTGGTTCTGCAATTTATCTCTAAGTTTTGATGATAACAAAGAGTGAAACATTTTGGTACCCTAATAAAATTTTATAAGTTTGCAGGACTCTAACGAAAAAATGAATCTGATGAATCAACATATGACATCACACCAAGTCTAGAAGAGTTGACTATCTTATCTAACGCTGAAGACAAGCATGGCCAAAAGAATCACTCACAAAATCTGCCACCTGAAGACATATGAAGATCACACATATAAAAACTCTGAGGATCCTTACATCAGAAGACTTTCTATCTGAAGAACAGTCAAAGAACTTCTATTTAAAGACATAATAGATAACCATCTAAAGAAAACAAGATCTGATAGAAGAATCTGAATTCCGTGCACTCTGAATCACACTCAACAGATCAGAATCATTAACTTAACAAAGAAGTATTCCAAATAAGGTATGGATCTTTATATTGATAATATTTAATACTCTTCAAGACTGCTATGGAAAGAGACAAGAAACTTAATGTCATTAAGTCCCATAATCGGCAAGATATCAACACCAATGCTCTCTCCAACGAAATCGTCTCTATGCATTATAAAATGCTCTCACTATCATCATATCAAATACGAAGCTATTACACAAGAATTCCACTCATCCAAATTAAGTCATATACTAAATTCTTATTTTAAGTCATCACACACGAGTTGTTTCTCTAAGTGAGATAATTGATCTTTTTTCTTACTATGTTCATATTGCTTATTTAGAAGCACAAAACACATTCTTGTAACTCTAATATAGGTGTTGAAAATCCCTCAAGTGACTTGTAAAGTCTATAGACTTGTGAGGGCTAAGAGATCATTGTACTCTTAGACGTTTGTTGTAATCTTTCTAGATTATTGGATTAAGTCCTTATTAAAGGTGAAATCACCTTAGCCGGGTGGACTGGAGTAACTTTGATTTTCAAGTGAACCATGATAAAATTTTGTGTTGTTTGTTATTATCTTTGTGTGTGTAGCTTTGCTAAAAGTTTTTATTGTTAGTGAAAACAATTCAAACCCCCCCTTTCTTGTTTTTCTCTACCTTCAATTAGTATTAGAGCTTCGGCTCTGTTATTGATTTTTGAATCAAACACCTAACATTTTAGAGAGATCGAGTGTGAGAAAAACATCATGGCTAACACAAATGAAAAAGATAGTTACAATGCTAAACCTCCAGTGTTCGATGGAGAGAAATTTGACTATTGGAATGATAAAATTGAAAGCTACTTTCTAGGCTATGATGTTGACCTATGGGACATCGTTACAAATGGTTATGAACCACCTGTATCTGATGCTGGTATTGTCATTACCAGAAGTAAACTGACAGATGATCAGACGCGTGATTTCAAGAATCACCACAAAGCCATCACTATTCTATTGAATGCTATATCCTACAATGAATACAAAAAAATCACCAATAGGGAAACAACGAAAGAGATCCTTTATTCCTTAAAGATGACTCACGAAGGAAATAATGAAGTCAAAGAGACTAAGGCTCTGGCCTTAATCCAAAAATATGAAGCCTTCAGAATGGAGGATGATAATGTTGTAGAGGTAATGTTTTCTAGATTCCAAACTTTAGTTACAGGACTCAAGGTTCTGGACAAAGGATACACAACTGCAGATCATGTCAAAAAGGTAATCAGAAGTCTTCCAAAGAAGTGGAGACCTATGGTTATTGCCTTAAAGATATTCAAGGATCTGAACAACATAAGCCTGGAAGAACTCATCAGCTCCCTCAGGAGTCATGAGATAGAGCTAGAGGAAGTTGAACCTCAAAAGAAAAGCAAATCAATGGCTCTGAAGTATAAATCAGAAAGAAGAAAACTAGAAAGGAACAAAGCCTTTAAAGATGAAGAAGAAGAAGATGATGACTCCGAAAAGGAAGATTTTGACGATGAAGAAGAGTTATCTCTTTTATCCAGAAGAGTCAAACAAATCTAGAGAAAAAGGAATAACAACTTTAGGAGACCCAAACAGAGGGGAGGTCGTCCAGAGTCAACTTCTAGAGGACGACCAAACAAAGAGGCAACCTGCTATGAATGTAAAGAACCAGGACACTAAAGAAATGAATACTTAAAGCTCAAGAAAGATAGTTCCAGAAAAGAAGGATTTCAAGAAAAACTCCTTCAAAACTAAGAACAAGCTCATGGCAACCTAAGATTACTTTGAATCTGACACTTTAGAATCAGACTCTAAAGAGGAACAGGAAAATATTTCATTTATGGCTACCACATCCAGAAGTTCATCCGAAAATGAATGTGAACCTGAAGAGGTATTTTCTGACTTCTCTCGCTCTGATCTGGAAGCCTACTTATCGGAATCTCTAAGCTCTTATCACAAGCTTCAACTGAAATTCAAGATCCTAAAAAGGGTCCATGAAGAAACTTTTGGAGAGTGTGATAAGTTTGAGAAAGAAGTTTCAGAACTTAAAGGAAACATTTTTGTCCTTGAAAAAGAAAATGAATTTTCAACCAAAAAATCTCTAAAACTTGAAGAAACTTTTTCCAAAGCTCCACCAACTTCTGACACCTTCATATATAAATATGAAAAAGCTTTTCAGAAATTTCTGAAAAAATGGGCTTGAAAGAAGCAAAATGGCTTCTATGATTTACGGTGTTAGTCACAATAAGAGAAGAGGAATTGGATATGACTCTGATGAAGATGAGCAAATACCTTCTGCAGAAGACAAACCTAAATCTCATTTTTCTTATCTTTACACACATGTACAAACACAAACATTTAATAATTCCAGAAAACCCAAAGTTTCCAAAAACTCTGGGAGAACTAATCATAAAGGACCCAAAAGATTATGGGTACCAAAGGACAAAATAGTATATGTTGCAAATATCTGATGTAGCAGAGTTAAAACACCAGTCATGGTACTTGGACTCGGGATGCTCGCGACACATGCTGGGAAGAAACCATATGTTCCAAAGCCTGGAACATAAAGATGCAGGCCTTGTTGGCTTTAGAGGAAATCAGGAAGTAAGAATCTGAGGATCTGGAACATTTGGTAATGGATCTCTTCTCTCTATTTCTGATGTCCTTTATGTTGAAGGATTAATACCCAACTTGTTATCCGTAAGTCAATTAAGGGATAACGGTTATGATATATTCTTTAATCAAAAAATGTGCAAATCTATTAATCAGAAAAATGGCATAGTCCTTTACACTGATAAGAGGAAGAACAAAATTTACAAGATTAAACTTTCAGATATAAAGAACCAAAATGTAAAATGTTTAATGTCTGTAAATGAAGAGAAATGGGTGTGGCATAAACGCTTGGGTCACATTAGCTTGAGGAGAATTTCTCACCTAAATAAACTTGAGTTAGTCCGAGGTCTATCTAAGCTGAAGTTTTCTTCAGATTCTCTTTGTGTGGTAGGTCAGAAAGGAAAATTTTCTAAAACAACTTTCAAAAATAAAAATGTTATTTCTACCTCTAAGCCTCTACAACTTCTACACATTGACTTGTTTGGACCTACTAAGACAACGTCCGTCAATGATAAGAAGTATGGACTTGTCATTGTTGATGATTATAGTCGTTGGACATGGGTGAAATTCCTTATACACAAGAATGAGTCACATTTTGTGTTCACAAGTTTCTGCTCAAAAGTACAAAATGAATTTGACTCTAAAATCATCAGAGTCAGAAGTGATCATGGTGGCGAATTTGAAAACAAACTTTTTGAAGAGATTTTTGATTCTAATGGAATATCCCATGATTTCTTCTGTCCTAGAACTCCACAACAAAATGGAGTTGTAGAAAGGAAGAATAGGACTCTCTAAGAAATGGCCAGAACCATGATCAACGAAACTAACATAGCTAAGCACTTCTGGGATGAAGTTGTGAATACAACATGTTATATTCAGAATAGAATATATATTAGACCTATTTTGGAGAAGACTCCTTATGAACTGTGTAAGGGAAGAAAACCCAACATTTCCTATTTTCATCCTTTTGGATGTCCTTGTTTTATCCTAAATAGTAAAGATAATCTGAACAAGTTTGACTATAAAACACAAAAGTGTATTATGTTGGGATACTCAGAACGCTCTAAAGGCTATAGAGTATATAATATAGAAACACAAATTGTGGAAGAATCAATACATGTTAGATTTGATGATAAGCTTGACTCTGAAAAGTTAAAGCTAGTTGAGAATTTTGCAGATTTGGAGATAACTCTTGCAGGCTCTGATGAAAATACCAAAGAATCTGAAGAGACGGAAAGGGAAACGTTAGAAGCTCATGTAGTCTCACTCGATCAGAAAACATCAAGAAATAGACTAAATGTTTCTGAAGAATTGATTCTAGGAAACAAGGATGAACCTGTCAGAGCAATATCTACATTCATTGTCTTTAAGGAAACACTTATGAGACTAGTATCTCTGGTAGAGCCAACATCTTGTGAAGAAGCTCTTCAAGACAAAGAATGGATTCTGGCAATGAAGGAAGAACTTGATAAATTTGAAAAGAATGATGTATGGGATCTTGTACCAAGACCCAAGGGAACTTATATGATTGTAACTAAATGGGTATACAGAAACAAACTCAATGAGAAAGGCGAAGTGGTCAGAAAAAAAGCACTACTGCTGGCACTAGGTTACAATCAACAAGAAGGTATTGACTACAATGAAACCTTTTATCCAGTCGCCAAGTTAGAATCTATTCACTTACTTGTATCTTTTGCTGTAAATTACTCCATCAAACTATATCATATGGATGTCAAAAGTGAGTTTCTAAATGGATACATTTCTGAAGAGGTTTATGTTCATCATCCTCCTGGTTTTGAAAACTCAAAATGTCCAGAACATGTTTTTAAACTGAAAAAATCTCTTTATGGTCTGAAACAAGCTCCTAGAGCTTGGTGTGAAAGACAAAGTTCTTTTCTTCTGGAAAATGATTTTATCAGAGGCAAAGTCGACTCCACTCTCTTTTGTAAAAACATCAGAAACAACGTTATGATATGTCAGATATATGTTGATGACATAACTTTTGGTTCTGCTAACCCTTTTGTCTGTCAAGAATTTTCTGAGTTAATGCAGGCTGAATTTGAAATGAGTCTGATGCAAGAACTAAAGTTCTTTCTGGGAATTCAACTTAATCAAACATCAGATTCTACTTATGTATATCAAAACAAATACATAAAATACATTCTTAAGATGTTTGAAATGTCAGAAAGCAAACCAACAAAGACTTCTATGCACCCCACTTGAATTCTAGAGAAAGAAGAGGTAAGTCAAAAGGTTTGTCCTAAACTATATCATGGTATGATAGGTTCTCTTCTCTATCTGACTGCTACGCATCCAAATATTTTATTCAACGTGTGTCTCTGTGCTAGATTTCAATCAGATCCAAGGGAATCCCACTTAACGGCTGTTAAGAGAATCCTGAGGTATCTGAGAGGAATGCCTAACCTTGGCCTGATGTATAAGAAAATATCAGAGTATAGGCTTTCTGGGTATTGTGATGCATATTACGCCAGAGACATACTTGAGCGCAAAAGCACATCTGGAAAATGTCATTTTCTGGGAGGAAACCTCATCTCATTCTAGCAAAAGACAATTAACTATTGCACTGTCAACTGCAGAAGCATAATACATTTAGGCTTCACTATACAACAGTCACATGCTCTGGATGAAGAATCAACTTGAGGAATTTCAGATATATGAGAGTAACATCCATATCTTTTGGGACAATACTGCTTCCATATGTTTAAGTAAGAATACTATTCTTCATTTCAGAGAGAAGCATATAGAAATTAAACATCACTTCATCAGAGACTATGTTCAGAAAGGGGTAATAAATTTAAAATCATAGATACAAACCATCAATGGGCTGATATCTTCAGAAAAATCTAAGCTGAAGATATATTCTACCTTATTCTAAAACATTTAAACATGGCAGATTGCCCAGAATAAATCTGAACTAGTGCTTCTCTTCTGACTTGTTAAAATAGGCTCTGACTTAAATCTGTTGTTGGCCATCTGGTTCTGGTTGTGATACTTATACTAGTTAGATGTTATCTGAATTAGAATCCCTCTGAATCATGAACTTTTTGGTATTCTTGATGTCAGAAACATCAACACGTGGCCTCTCTAATGGCTGACCTTGGATCTTCTAGACAACTGTCTAGCACATAACTCAAGAGCCAAACTATTGAGATCTCCTCGAGCAGTGCGCGTATGTTTGGGATTAGACTGTCATCATTAGCTGTAATTAATTCTCCCTAATCATGTCAACTCAGATGTTTGGAGTCATTATTATTGTTGTTTTCTATTCTCTTACTACGCTATCGTTTTTCATGCTAAATGTTTGTGTATATATACTTTCCACTACTCTCACTATCACACTTTTCACTCACAAACCTACATACACCCTCTTCTTCTAAAATTCTCTACAAGTTCTACAAAGTTCATCAACCTTCATCAACAAAAACAATCTTCATCTTCTCCAAATGGATTCTCAACAACAACAGGTCTACAACCATTCTCAACAAATGGAAGCAAATGAATAACTTGCTGAAGCTCCATAACAAACCACTACTAAAACTGCTACAACCTCAACAACTGCTTACAAGGAACCCCACGTCCTTAATCGTCCCTCACACATAAACCTTATCACACCTTTTGAAAAGCTGGAGGTTCTATGTGAATCACTGGTGGACTTTGAAAACATGAAGCAAAACGGAGTTGATCTCATTGAAGATCTGAAGAAACACAGATGGGAAAATTACTTCTAGAGACTCTACGGTCCTATCTACACCTTCCTCGTCAAAGAGTTCTGGAGATTCGCAAATTGCGATGATCATTGCATAGTTTCCTATGTCCTAGGAGTTAAGATGGTCATCACAGAGAAGTCAATTGCCAAACTTCTAGATATGGAGAAAACTGGGGACAGAAGGATTTATAACATAAACCCTAGGGCAAGATACATGTCCCAGGAGATTGTTCCCACTATTTTTAAACAGAACTCAGACGAGAAATCATCCAAGAACAAGGAACTTCACCAGAATCTGAGGGTCTGGTTGAAGATTATTCTGGGTACCATCCACCACCGTCCAACTTCAAACTCTTCTGACTACATTAACATAGATCAGAAGTGCATCTTGTATTGCCTCCACAAGGGACTGAAGTTGAATTTGCCAGCATTACTCTTCCAGTATCTGAGGGATTTAGTGAGGGCTACAAGAAACCACATGAAACCTAGAAACTACATCCCTCTAGACACATCCTGGGAGAGTGGGCTGGTGGACCATCTAATATCCATCAACCTGATGGAAGATGTGACTGTAGATGTTGGCAAGCCTCTGAATGCCAGAAACCTGAAGAGCATAGGGGTTATTGAAAGAGTCTCAGTCAAGCCAACTCTAGACACATCCTGGGGAGCTCTGAAGGATCATAGTAAGATTCCTAATGGTCTCTATCTTTTCTCCAAGATAGATCCTCCAGAGGTCATTGCCCATTACCTCTAGGATCTGGCATCTCAAGGAGTGGACATCTTAGAGTTCTCAGTGGACTGGCTTCTAGAGCAGCCACCTAACTTCATGAAGAGGAAGAGAGAACCTCATGAGAAGTCAAAGAAGAAGAAAACTCTGAAGCTGAGAGAACCTTTAGAAACCAGATCGACTGTACCTCTATACCCCTATACACCTAGTAAGTCTAATTTATCTGACGCTCCTTTAAATTCTAGTTTAAAAAAAATATCTTCGTCTCTACCTCAACCTCTCCCCACCTACTCTCCATCTGAACCCACCATATCAATTCTTACTCCCTTTGAACCCCATAACTTTGCATCCAACATGCCAGCATCTCATTCACATAAATTCAACCTAGAAACTACAACACTCCCCGTATCTGGAGTTAGGTATCTTAATGAATCAATTTCACCTCCTTCATCCACTCCTTCTTCTCCTCCATATTACAACACCTCTTCTGACCCTGAATAGCCAGAAATCCCTGAACCTTCGTCTCTAACTTTGGCCCAACTCCAAGCCATAACACACTATGAACAACCTTTATCTCCCTCCACCTTCTGAACCTCCAACTGAACCTCCCTCTGAACCTCCCACTGGACAATCTGAAACCACTCACACACCATCTGAACCAGTTAATCCCACATCTGAACCTAAACCAACCTTCCTAACCCTGGAAGTGTCATTTGCTTTATTTTCAGAATCTTCAGTTGTGAAGCTCAGAACACTTTCTGAACAATCCAGCCTAAGTGATAATCCTTCTGAAGTAAGGACTCATTGGAATGGATTTCTCATATGGATGACATATGAGGTCTTCAAGTTGAAAAGACTCTCTGAACAAGTCAGAAATGACTAGAGGCACGTATGGCCAAAGAAGCTGAAGAGAAAGCACGCCAGGAAGCTAAAAAAAGGAAAGACTGAAAGCTGAAGAGCAGGCCAAAAAGGAAGCCAAAGAAAAAGCTTCCGATAAGGCTGCTGCTGCTGAAGTTGAAGTTAAAGCTAAGGCTGGCGC
This sequence comes from Lathyrus oleraceus, assembly GCF_024323335.1. Lineage (NCBI taxonomy): Eukaryota > Viridiplantae > Streptophyta > Magnoliopsida > Fabales > Fabaceae > Lathyrus > Lathyrus oleraceus. The sequence continues at coordinate 418,967,408 of NC_066583.1, forward strand.
TGAAGCAGCAACACACATGGCTGCAGAGGAAGCTGCTAAGCCAAATGAAGTTGCTCTGACTCAAGGTGAGATAGGAACATCTGGCACACTATATTGGTTCTCTAGACTCTAGAAGAACTTCAGAAGGAACAACAGCTTGTGAGAGCCAAACTCGACAAGCAAGATTCAATTAACTCCAGCATCCAGAATTTTTTCACCTCCTCCTCCAAACCCTTAGGCACCTTAGGCTTTATGTTTTGTGATTTCCTTCGTGTTTAGGGGGAGAAATATATAAATAGCCTTCTGATGAAATAATTATCTGACTCTCAAAATGCACTGCTTACATCCTAAAACTCTAAACATATTGTGCAGTCTCAATTTTCTTACAGGAAGTATCAAAATGAATATCTGAGAAACAAGCTAAGAAACATAAGAGACTCTGGTAAGATATTATAAACTCTCTCAGTATCATATTTAGGGGGAGGTTGTTAATCTCAGGGATGTCATATTATATCTGACTTTGAATTTTTTTTCCTCAAAATATTCTGAAGTATCATTGTTTCATCAACAATTTGAAGTTTTGTCATCATCAAAAAGGGGGAGATTGTTAGAACAAGACTTTGGTTCTGCAATTTATCTCTAAGTTTTGATGATATTAAAGAGTGAAACATTTTGGTACCCTAATAAAATTTTCTAAGTGTGCAGGTCTCTAACAAAAAACTGAATCTGATGAATCAACATCTGACATCACATCAAGTCCAGAAAAGCTGACTATCTTATCTGACGCTAAAGACAAGCACGGCCAAAAGAATCACTCACAGAATCTGCCACCTGAAGACATCTGAAGATTACACATATAAAAACTTTGAGGATCCTTACATCAGAAGACTTTCTATCTAAAGAACAGTCAAGGAACATCTATCTGAAGACACAACATACAACCATCTGAAGAAAACAAGATCTGATAGACGAATTTGAATTTCGTGCACTCTAAATCACGCTCAATAGATCTTAATCATTAACTTAACAAAGAAGTATTCCAAATATGTTATGAATCTCTATATGGATAATATTGAATACTCTCCAAGACTTCTATGGAAAGAGACAAGAAACTTAATGTCATTAAGTCCCATATTTGGCAAGATATCAACATCAATACTCTCTCCAACGAAATCATCTCTAAGCATTATCAAAAGGTGTCACTATCATCATATCAAATATGAAGCTATTACACAAGAATTCTACTCATCCAAATTAAGTCATATACTAAATTCTTGTTTTAAGTTATCACACACGAGTTGTTGCTCCAAGTGTGATCATTGATCTTTGTTCTTACTGTGTTCATATTACTTATTTAGAAGCACTAAACATATTCTTGTAACTCTAAAATAGTTGTTGAAAATTCCTCAAGTGACTTGTGAAGTCTCTTTACTTGAGAAGGCTAAGATGTCATTATACTCTTAGACGTTTGTTGTAATCTTTCTAGATTATTTGATTAAGTTCTTATTAAAGGCGAAATCACCTTGGCTGGGTGGACTGGAGTAACTTTGATTTTCAAGTGAACCAGGATAAACTTCTGTGTTGTTTGTTATTATCTTTGTGTGTGTATCTTTGCTAAAAAAATTTATTGTCAGTGAAAACAATTCAACCCCCCCCCCTTCCCAATTTCTTGTTTTTCTCTACCTTCAGCTTCCTCATCAATTGATAAAATATTTCAAAGGATACTTCATTATACATCATCTAAAGCATATGTTATCCTCCATGAGACCCAAATATCAAAGGAACTTCAAGTTCGTAAGTTGGTTCAAGGAGGTTGACCAGAAAAAGTAAACTAATCAGTATTAGGGTTCCATAGACCCTATATCCTATAGTTTTTCTCATATTAAAATGATTCCAAGAGCAAAGTTACTCTTTATGACAATCCAAACAACTTTCATGTTGACATAAAGGGCTATTTTTGCTTGGAAAGTCATTTTTATGGTCAAAGATTATAGGTCGTTTTGTTTGTCCCCTAATTAGGAGGTTAACTTCCAAGGACCATAACTTGCTCAATTTTTATGATATGAAGGCCATCCAAGTTCATGATCGATTTCAAGATGTCTTATACAACTTTTATTCTTTGATAAATGTCCAATTCTACTTGTAAGAGCATGTGCCAAGAGGAAACATTATAGGTTATTTTAGGTCATTACCATTGAACAAGCAATTTTCTTCAACTTCTAAAATCCATAACTCCCTCATGCCAAATCCAAATTATGTAAAATTTGTGCCCAAGTTGAAGAGTAATGGAAGAGCTACAACTTTTGTGAAGAAACCATTTTCATTTGAAGCTCATAACAAACGTTATTCAAGGTGGAAGAAGTGGTCATTTGACTCTGTACTTAGCAAATTTTCAACCATGTTTGATTTCTCCAACTTGCACCTCAAAATTCATCATGATCAAAGCTCCAGATAGAAACATGTTCAACATCAAAGTTGTTCCCCTTGATGTCACATTTCCAAAGCATCTAAGGTCACTTCATTTGGACAAGAATTGAGGGACTTGTGTAGCGGGGTATTCGTTACCTTTAGATTTATTGACTAAATCAAAAGTAAATCATACAATTCGAGTCGCCACTGCGCTTCTATTTATCCAAAGGAAAGGTTAGAAAGAGAACAAAAACCGAGAAGTTTTATCAAATAAAAAATTAATAAAAATGTCAGAGATCTGGGTAAGGGGGTTGGTTATGCAATGGGAAGGTTTTAAGCACCCAAAACATCCTTAGTACTCTAAGGGAGCCCTTTTTACAAATGTTGTATGGTAGGTTGGTATTTGTGAAAATATATGTGCAAACATGATTGAGGAGACGAGAAAAGAATATACAAATTATTTGCAAAAGGTAGGATCAAAACCTCGTAGTTCAGGGTAAAAATCTCAAAATGAATTGGTGAATTGATTGGTCAAAAGCCTTAAGGTCTTTTGTTATCAAAGGGATAAAACTCAACCTAAAACCACAAATCCACCATGTGAGGAGAGCTTCAACATACTAGTGAGGGATCCACCCTATAATAAGTATGGAAGGCTTATAGTCCAACCACTAAGGATACAGGTGAGGTTTATATCAACCACTAGGATAACTCAAACCTAATAGCTAGTGTTTATGAAAAGCTTTGGCAAAAGTGGCCATTGGAACCACAAAAACAATTTGAATGAGTTGTATTTACAAATGAAAAGTATTCACAAAATAAATTCAAAGTTGACTTAAGATTCAATTAAAAATAAGTGTTATGAAAAGAGTTTTGAAAAAAATCAAAGGCATAATGCCTAGGTTTCTAATTTTGAAAACAATGTCAATGTTTGCACAAAAAGGTTTGGCTTGGGTTAGAGTGGGGAGAAGAAGAGAAGGGCTAGGTCCTAAACATGAAAAGATGAGGGAAAAGAAATGAAACCACTTGGAGTTCCCTTCTTGAGATCATAAAGATGATCCAAGTTGATCCTTTCCTTTGGACTTAGCAAGCAATAAGCAATTAACTCAAGCAATCAAGCAAATATTCAATTAAGCTCCTAGGATCCTCCAATTTGGATTTGTCTCTCTTGTCTTGAATGCTCATGACAATGGTCCTTCTAAATAGCTCAAGTTTGGTATCCCTATCACAAGAACACACAAATCAAAAGGTTCCACAATGCAATAAAAAGAATGGACAAAAGTGAGTTTAGAATTAGGAGTCCTTTCAATGTCATCTTTAAGATTAAGCACTCTAAAGGCATGAGGCCTAGTTGCTCTTCAACATACTTAGCATTCAAAAGGCATGAGGCCTAGTTGCTCTTGAAACTCCATTTAGCATAGGTAAGGTCCTAAATCTAAGTCCTTTCTCCATTTTGCATTGGGTTCACACAAACAAAAAACAAAACAAGCACAAGGCAATAGTATATACACAATAATGTGCTCAAGTGAGGAAAAAGCAAATTGCATAAACATAAACATGAGCTCAAGTGAGCAAAGGGCAAAGACAAATGAATAAATGAGCAAAAAATTAAATTGCATTAAAGTAAATTGCAAGAATTAAATGCTTGAATTAAAAGTTAGTGATTAGTAGTTAGTGTTAGTGTGCCATAGGGCAATTTAGCGCTATGTTAAGCAATCGTAAGTGGACTAATGTAGTAGTCACACCTATCTGAGGCCGGTCAATAAAACTATAGGCAAATAAAGACAAGTTAGAGATCATGACTAGTAAGCCAAGCTCCTACAACTTGTCATGCCAAAAGAAAAGAAGAATGACCTTGTATGGATTTAGGTTTTTTGCTTGACCAAGAAGCAACCTATCTTTAATGCAAAGCAATTCACTTGATATTTGATCAAGATGAATTTGATTTGGATCCAAGAAGGTTAAGCCTCTCATATGTCAAGGCTAACAACCAATCATTAACTCATTGGTCAAAAAGAAAAAAGAAGAAGAAGAAGATGGAAACGGAACGTACATAATTGAAATTCAAAAGACATAATTAGAACACATTGATCAATCATGAATGGAATCAACATCAATCAATGGTAAACAGAAGTGAGATGAAGCTTAGAAGTCAAGAAATAACAAAAATATTTTTGGTATTTTTTGGAATTAAAATAATACTTGAAATAAAATGAATAAATAAAGGTCAAACTTCAAATCCAATTCAAATCAACTTGGAAAAGTCCAATTGGATCATCATAAGTCTAACATGGTCAAACAAGGTTTGACAAAAAATTTCATCATTTTTTGAAAACAGAAACTAATTTTAAACAATTAAAAATGAAGAAAAAATAACATAATTGGACTAAAATCTAAAATAAATCTCAAATCAATTAAGAAATTGATGAGAATATTTTTCATAAATTCATAATTATCCAAAGATGTTAAGAAAATATTTTTGGCATTTTTAAATATCAAAAAGTATTTTAAATGTATTAAAAATAACCAGAAAAGAAATAATTCACAAAAAATATTAAATGGAATCATAAAAATAATTAAAAATCATTTTTAGAAACTAGAATTTAAGAGAATTTTTTTGCAATTGGTCCCATATTTTTGTGATTCCAAATAAAGAAGTTATGAATTTTTGAAAAAAAAGGAATAAAAGAAAATAGAACAGAAATTAATAAAAGAGAAAAAATCTGGAGTGTTGGATGACTTCATTAATTGACGTGGTGTCGCATTACGCGAAAAACCGGCGGGAAACGAAAACAACAGAGCCGCCACCGTTCGTTATTTATCCCAAAGGAGGGAAAGGAAATGCTCGAAGTAAACCTGGGAAAGACATGGTCTCGCGACCAGAGAAGGATGGGATCGGGAGTCGGTTATGCGAAGGGAAGGTATTAGCACCCCTACGCATCCATCGTACTCGACGGGATCCACGCACAAAAGGAAGGATAAAGGTTGCTAAAACACTGCTTAAACATCAAACACTGGCTGAAAGAGACACAGGAAAACAAAAGAAACTAACTCGGCAGGATATCGCATCCTGGGCCTACGTAGTCTGTCAGGCACAGACATCAGAGTCGACATAATTCGGGACTAGGGGAAACGTGCTCGCTAGGATGTCGCATCCTATACATACGTAGCTTCTCGGACTAAAGAAGAATCAGAGCACTCCTAGCTCGGCTAACGCACGCCAAACAAAACTACACAGGAAACCGACTGACAATCGCTGGACTTACGTCAGACTCCACACAAACAGGCAAACATGGAAACCGAATGCCAATCGCTGGACTTACATCATACTTCGAACCGAACACACCCACACTGGAAACCAAATGCCAATTGCTGGACTTACATCGGACTCCAAGCACACAACAAAAGGATACGGAATGCCAATCGCTGGGCTTACATCCATCTCCTAACACACACAAGACAAAACAAAAAAAGCGCCCGGAGAGATCAGCTCATCTCCTGCCTACGTACCTCATCTGGTATGAGGATCAGGGCGACGTAGTTCCCCTACGCAGGGACAAAGGACTAGCCTAACCAGAGACTGGGAAATGACATACTAGAAGGGAGACTAACTCGATCCTAATAGTTATCATGCGAATTCACCATGGTCCTAGGTCAAGGTTTCTATCTAACTTGCACAGGGAGCAAGCTAAACCTAACCAGCACAAGCAAAGCAATCAATCACACAAATAGCACACACTATATACAAACAAAGTGGGCTCACACAAGGTTAGGCTGTGAAACACAAGCCAACTGGAATCGGGTGATGTTAGCTCTTAACCCTAACATTGAGAGTTAGGGTGAAGCAGATGAAATGGGAAGTGAGGGGTGTGCCTCACAGCTCTTATCCCTAGCCTGGGAGAGCTTGACTCAAATAGAAGGTGTGGGAGTTCAGAAAGCAGGAACTCTTCTATCCACATGTGACTGACTCAACAGAGATCTTGGGTTAATATCCGCAATGCATCAACATGTAATGTGAGCAAAGGGATGACACACTGACTAGCAGGAGATGGACTACACATCTCTTTTATCTGCCAATTGCCTTATCAAAGGAGTTTTCCTGCTTGGCACAAAAATAAACAAACACAAGCATTGCCTCTTAAGGAGGACTTCAGACAGGTGCCTGCCCAAGTAACAGGACAGGTCTTCTAGACTACATGAAGTCAGAGAAGTTATACCTCAAATGGTTAAGCAACCAAGCAACAGCAAAAGCAAGTTCAAAAGAACTTAAGCAACTAATGTACCTGAAAACAATCTAACTCAGTCAGTACACAACTCAAAAAGTCAAAAAGACAGTTAATAGTCAACAGTTAACTGTACACAATCAAACAAGCAAGGCAACAATGTGCAAGGCACAAGCTCAACTCAAATGAGCTACAAGCCACCTACAAAACAAGTCAAGATTAGCTAATCATCAACCAAATAGTCCAACTCAAGCAAATGAATCAATTCCCTTATGACCATATGCTCCTTATCCTGAAAACAAAGCTCAAACATAAGCACCAACCACTAGGACAAGGCCTAGGGTCAAAGAGGGAGAAATAATTCAAAATAGAACATGAAAATTGACATGAATCAACTTCAATTCAATAAGAACATCATCCAAAAAGTTCCACATCCATATCATGCACCAAAATCATTTCACAAGTCAAATAAGGCAAAGCATACAAGTTGGAAGCTCATTGAAACAACAGAATGAACAAATCCACATTAATTCAAAAATGATTCAATAAATCCCAAGAAAAATCACGGCTAACCAGAACACATCATTTGATCAACATACCAAAAATCAAGGCATTTGGACAAGTTTAAGCATGGCAATCAAATTCCATAAGGCAAGGCAAGCACAAACAAGCTCAGTTGAGACACAAAATGCTACATCAATTTACCACAAGCCTAAAAAAGAATTCAAACATGATAAAGACCTCCAATCAAATCCACAACAAACTTCAATATGTCTAGAATCAATGTGCAAAATTTCAAGTTCATATGATAAACAACCATCATTTCACAAATCATTGAAGTTCATGACTATTCAAAAGTCCACAAATGACTAACCAGCAAGGAAAATCTCAAACAAATCAGAAATGGATCCAAAAATTCCACAAATATTCATGATCAATCCTAGCATCCAGAAGAATCACCGTACAAAAAATCACATCAATTAGCATTTATTTGGCATGGCAAAGAATATAAACAAGTTGAACAAGCAATGGTGTGACACACATTGTCACACCTACATTAACCAGATCATATCTCAACAACCAGAAATGATAAAAATGCAAACTCAACACCAAAAGGTCCCTAAAGATGTCTAGTTTAAGCATACAAAGTTTCAAGAGCATTGGATTAAAATTCATCATTTCACAAATCAAATGGCAAGCAAAGTACAAGATAGCACATATGTGAACAATTCCTAAGCCAAAATATTTTTCATGCGTGCACAATTTCTGGAAAAATAGTCATAAAATACTAGACATGATGAGGAACAATATGCAAAAATTCCCAGGTCATTTGGATCATTGATCAATGAGTTATGAATTTTGGAAGTGAAGAAAAAAATAAAAAAACATGAAGCACATAACATGAATGGCATATGGAATAAATGGATAAAATGCAAAATGCTAGTTTTGGAAATGTCTTCGCCCGGATTCGAAGTGAGGGAAAATTCAAACTGAAACGCGCTAGCAGTGAAATGCACCGTTTCACTTAATGATGTGGCAAGGCAAATGAATATCATCCAATCAATACGCCAGGCATGCTACACGCTGGACCACTGCATGGCTAATAACACGAAAATGCATGCAAACAAGCGCTAAAGCGGATCAAACAGATATCTGGAAATAAAACCCTAACATTCATACGTGTTCTTCATGTTCATCATCCTCAGGAACACATGTGCACAGAAATTGAAAACCAGCATATCATTGGACTCGTCTTTCAACATACATCAACAATCAAAGCTCAATTTAACCTAATTTAACATATATGAAAAGATTCGAGCAAAAGAAGTTTCACATGTTAAACCTAAATCTAGCATATCTCACTCATTTCTGCATGGATTTCATGGATCTAAAGTTCAGTGTGATCAGCATCAAAGGATCTACAACATGCACACATCAATTTCATGAATCATGAGAGTCGAATTCTGACCTTAATGGAAATGCAGAAGTGAAACAGGTTGATCCAAGCCTTGCTAAGCACAAACAGTTCTTCCTCAGCTCTTGTATGATGATTTGGATGAATGCTTGATGCTTAACCTTGCACGATTTGGCCAGAAACTCCAACTGCGATTGATGAGTATATGCTTCAGCAGTCCTCAAATCTGCATGCAAACCTCTAGATCTTGCTTCAATCCTGCTCAATTATGCTTGTGGATGATGATTCAATCAAGGAAATAGCAATGTGTATGAAGAAAATTGAAGAGAAGTTGAGAGAAAAAATTGTGAAGATTGGATCTAGATCTGAATTCTGGTGTTATTAATCCAATTTCTGTTATGATTATGCTATATATATGCTGTGCTAATGAAACTCTTAATCACAATTAAGCTAATGCCAAGGGATTAGTGAGAATAGAGTGTAATGCCAATTTGTCAATTCACCCTCATGTAATGCATGCCAATGCTACAGTACACGAAATCTGTCTAATTCACTTGGAAATGTTGTTTTTAGCCAAATGCAAGTGATACAACATGAAAACAATGCATAGTTTTTGAATTTGGAATTTCCCTCCAAAATTCAAATGAAAATGCAAATATTTTTGTGATCAAAATGCATGGCTTATGATGCATGAATTGGATAGTACATGTCAAGAGAGAAATGTTGCAAAAAGAACCACTTCATTTGGCCTTTTGGTTTGAAAGTGATGCATTCTTGAAGTTCAAATTATCTTGGCAATGATTGATCCATATCTTTTCAACCATGCATGAGAAATTTATGTTCTTGGACTTTTCGGAAAGGTGAGAGCAAGATCTTCAACTTTCATGTTGGACAAAATTTCATTTCAAGCTTGCTTGATGATGTAAACTTGAGGAGAAAACCATTCCATTTTTGGCAATTTCAAATTACAGGTCACTTACTATTTTTGGAAACTTTTCATCTGACCTCAAATTCTTCATTGTTGACGTTTGAAATGTCAAATGAGACTTGTATGGACATGAATGAGGCCTCTCTAACCACCTCCCACCTTCAAATCCATGGTTGAATGCACAGTTGACTTTGGTTGACTTTCTAGGGTTTCAGATGAATTGATCACTGACTGATGAGCTTTGAGCATCCAACCTTTGGCCAAACCACTTCAAAATGATCCCTAGGTCATATGAACTCAATGAACCAACCTTAGGGCTTTGCTTCCATAGGATATGCTATGCAGTGGACAATGCAATGCTAATGACCTAAACATGAAAATGTATATACAAAATGGGAGGTGAAAATTTGAGGTGCTACACGTGGCAACATCCAATGGATTAGAAGCGCGCGCGTACCATAGTCACTAGTCAATGCGTCACATGCTGAATTAAAAAAAGTCATAACACACAATGGTTAAGATTAGATTTGGGAAGCTTGATCCAAAGGCCAAGATTCAAACGCGTGGGGACGGTGGTGGAAACCACCGTCTTCTCCGGTGAGAAGGCCAGTTCCGACCACCTGTTGCAGATTTTCAAACCTCAACTTGTAAGACCCCAATTTTGTCCCTAAGATGCCTCATGGCATCATAACATTGCATTTGCATAGCCTCAAGGATCTTTGAGCATCTTGGTTCCCCATGCCTTTGGGTGGGACTCTTTGTGAGTGGTTTGTGATCACCAAGCATGCTTGAATTGTATATCATTGTTTTTCTCATTTTTATTCACTAAACAAAAAGCACAAAAATATGTTACTAACATCTTTTCATTTGTAGCTTGAGCAATCACAAGGTCAAAAGCTTCAAGGAGGTCATTGGTACAAATGCATGGCCAAGAGGAGATGATAGCAAGCATGGTAATGGTTCCCAAAGCTCTCATCCATCAAATATTCCCCCCTAATATCCCAATTCATCATGTTTGATCAAAGCAAGTCAAAGGGTTTAAGGTTTGTTCCCCAGAGAAACCCTAATTCATCTGTGCACCACAATGCCTTGCTCATGAAGCAACCTCAGCCCATGGTCAAATATAATCAACGGAAGTTCTTTAATTCGTCATTTTATGCATATTTGAACTTATTTGAGTGTCCTCAATCATCAATTCATCAAGATATCAATTGTGGACTTGAAAAGTTGATCAGTCAAATCATTTGACTGTTCTGAAATACACTGAGACCTAACTTTTTATGTGTTGGTCAAATGGAGATGGTTCAAAAATAAAACATGTTCTTAAGGACAATACGAACAACTTTCATTTTCATCAAAAATTGATTTAAAGCATCGAAGACCATATGCCACTCCAATACATTATAGGTCATTTTGACTGAAACCCTAATTTTGGGTCAACTTCCGAAGGTCATAACTCATTCATTTTTTATGATTTTGAGGTGGGATCAAATGGATTGGAAAGCTTAAAATGTCTACTTCAAATGTTATGTTGAACAAAATATCAAAATCTCAAAGGAAACACATGTGATAATGCAAGACATTATAGGTCCTTTTTGGCCAAAGGCATTAAAAGTAAAAAAAGTCCAACTTCAAGTGCCCATAACTTCTTCATAAAAAATCCAAATTATGCAAAATATAAGTCCATGTTTATTGTCTAGAAAAGATCTACAACTTTGATGTTGGAGGTTTTTTCATTTGAAGCTTGCATCATCAAAACAGAAGCGCTTGAAAGTTGGCCAATTTTAGAAACCTTGCCTTGGCATGTTTTGCACATCACACTTTAAACTCAAGTTTAATAAATTTCCACATTCCAAATGGATTTTTGACCAACATAACATTTGTTCCTCATACAGAAACCTTTCCAACCATTACCCATATGCATATGCTTGGATTTTCTAAATGGTATTTTCGAAGAGTTGAATGATTAGGTTCAATTGTGGAATTCATGTTGAAACCTTGTTGGACAAGCCAATTCAGAGAAAATTAGACGTCCAAACCCTTGGCATTTGAACTCAGCTTGCATTTGGCTTTGCTTTTGGGCTTGTGCATGATCATGCAAGCCCATGCAAGTGGTATCCAAGTTTATGCACACGGATCATTCCACCCTTTCCTTGCCAATTCAGCTATAAATACATACTTCATTCCCTCCATTTAGAGACCCAATTCCAACCTGAAATGCTGCAAAATTCATTCCCCAACCATCACTAAAGAAGCAAGCTTCATTTCTCTTAAAATTTTCAGATCTCGAATTCAACTACATCTTGTTGTATTCATAGATCTAATGCTTCTAGACTTTCATTATACACTTCATTGAACTTCTGTTTTGATAAAGCAAGCAAGCTTTCAAGCTCAAATCACCAGAACTCAAACTTGAACTCCAACTGGTATTCTCTTCGATTCTCCTAATCTTTTGACCTATTGGCTGTGATTGTGTGTTGGTTGAAGTCCTCTCAATAGAGGCATCATGTTTATGCTTTTAATTTTTGCAATTCATTGAGTTCGTGATGAACACCATATTTTTCCATCTCTGATTTCTCAAATCATAGAGATCTAGAATGGAAATAGATGGTACAGGGATGATGTACATCATCCCCGCTTTCTATTGATGTATAGATCGCTTGATTTGGTTAAGTTTTGAAGTTCTACATTTTGGTCGGAATCTGGAAGCCCACCGGTGGCTTCATCGTCCCCAGTTTAAATCCTGGCCGTGTGATCTGTTTTCCAGATTGAATCAGGAGCGTTGCTTGTTATGACTTTTATTTGTCTCACATGTGCACGCATTGACCGTGGATTACCATAGGCGCGCGCGTCTTGGCTTCATGATTTGCCAGCTCAATTAATGAGCTTAGATCAGACGGTCACGCATTTTTCCAATTTCTATTTTCTGTTTTATTTTCCTTTTATTTTCTTTAATTCCATTTTATTTCAAAAATTAATATCTTCTTCATTTTTAATCCAAAAAATATGGGACCAATTGCATTATTTCCCAAATAAATTCTAGTTTCTATTTCTGATTTTTAATATTTTTTATTTTGTCATTTGATATTTTTGTGAATTTTCTCTTTTCTGGTTATTTTTAATTCATTTTAAATAGTTTTTGATATTCAAAAAATGCAAAAATATTTTCCTAACCTATTTGAATGATGATGGATCTATGAAAAATATTCTCATCAATTTTTGAATTGATTTGAGATTTATTTGAGATTTTAGTTCAATTAGGTTATTTTTATTCATTTTTAATTGATTAAAAATAGTTTCTGACTTTTAAAAATGCTGAAATTTTTTGTCAAACTTTGTTTGACCTTGTTGAACTTAGGATAAATCACTTGGACCTTTCGAGGTTGATTTGAAGTGATTTTGAAGTTTGACCTTTCTTTAATATTTTAATTCAAGTTTGTTTTTAATATTAAAAAATGCCAAAAATATTTTATTCTTTTCTTGACTTCCAATCTTCATCTCACTTCTGTTTTTGATTGTTTGACCTTGACTTTCAATGTTATTGGTCAACATATGAGGATTGATACATTTGAATCCATTTAATGCATTTTATTTTATCATTTCCTTTTCTCTTATCCATCTCCTTCTTTTTTTCTTCTTCTTCTTTTTTCTTTTTGATCAATGAGTTGAAGGTTGATAAGTTAGCATTGATTAGAGGGATTTAACCTTCCTTGATTCAAATCTAATTCATCTTGATCAAATGATCAAGTGAATGGTTTTGCATTAAGGATAGGTTGTCTTTTAAATCATGCATAAGGCTTAAACCAATACAAGATCAATTCTCTTCTCCTTTTGGCATGGCAAGTTGTTGGGACTTGGTTCACTAATCAAGACTCCTAACTTGTGTTTGTTGCCTAAATTATTATTGACCGGCCTCAGATAGTTGTGACTTCTACATAAGTCCAATTACGATTGCTTAACATAACATTAAATTTGCCTTATGGCACACTAACTACTAACACTAACTATTGACAATTAACATTTACTTAATGCAATTTACTTTATGCAATTTACTTTAAGGCAATTTAGTATTCTTGCACATATTATTCATTTGCTTTTCCCTTTGCTCATTTGAGCACATGTTTATGTTAATGCCATTTGCCTTTTGCTCACTTGAGCCCATAATTGTGTATATATTATTTTGCTTGTGTTTTGTTTTGATTGTGGTGAACCAAAATGCAAAGAAATGGACTTAGTTTCTAGGACTTTCCCTATGCATAAAAATGGAGAATTGGACTTAGTTTCTAGGACCTACCTTATGCAAAATTGGAGTGAAAGGATCTTAATGATGAAAATGGAATTAGAAGGACCAAATCTCTAAACTCTCTCTTGTCCATTCTTGTTTTACTTCATGGAACTTTTGATGTGTGTGCTTTTGTGCTAGGAGTTTCCATTTGAGCTTAACTGAAGGACCATTGCCATGTTCATCTAAGTGGAAGAAACAAGATGCATTGAGGATCTCTTTTGAGACTTGTCTGATTGCTTATACTTTGTGGTTGCTTATTCCAAAGGATGAGAGCTACTTGGATCATCAATATGATCTCAAGAGAGGGACTCCTAGTGTGGTTTCATTTCTTTCCCTTTCCCTTTTATTTTCCTTAGGACTTAGCCATTCTTCTTCTTCTCCCCACTCTAACCCAAGCCAAAACTTTTTGTGCAAACACTTAATTATTGTTTTCCAACATTAGAAACCTAAGCCTTATGCTTTTGATTTTCAAACTTTCTTTTCATAACACTTATTTTGAATTGAATCTTTAAGTCAACTTTGACCATTTTGTACATACTTTTAATTGGTAAATATAACCCATTCAAATTTTTTTTTGTGGTTCCAATGGCCACTTCCTTAATCAAATTTTTTCATAACCTTTAGCTATTAGGTTTGAGTTATCCTTGTGGTAGATGTAATACTCACCTATATCCTTAGTGATGGACAATGAGTCTTCCATGCTTATTACAGGGTTAGCCCCTCACTAGCAAGTTGAAGCTATCCTCACATGGTGGATTTGTGGTTTGGTTGAGTTTTCTCCCTTTGATAACAAAAGACCTTAAGGCTTTTGGACCAATCAATTCACCAACTTGTTTTGAGATTTTTACCCCGAACTACGAGGTTTTGATCCTAATCTTTTTATAAGATGGTACGTAGGCAATGGGTTCATCCATCCAAACACAAAATGTAAATAAACTTGTATATTCTCTTCTCATCTTTTCAATCATGTTTGCACAAGCAAATTTTCACAAAACAACAACCCTCACAAGTATGAAAAGGGATCCCTAGGCGTACCTAGGATGTTTTGGGTGCCTAACACCTTCCCATTGCATAACCAACCCCCTTACCCAGATCTCTGTTTCTTTTACTAGTTTTTGTTAAAACTTTTAGGTTTTTGTTCGCTTTCTAACCATTCCTTTGGATAAATAGAAGTGCGGTGGTGACTCGACTTGTATGATTTACCTTGGATTTAGTCAATATCTCTAATGGTAACGAATACCCCGCTACAGAAAAGTGGCGACTCTGCTGGGGACCAGAATCCTAGTGGGTTTTGCCAACTTTTCATGCTTGTTGTATTGTATTGTTTTGTGACATATTTTTGCGCAATTTGGGATTAATGTATTGTATGTAATGATTGATTTGCTTGATATTAATTCCTTGTATGCTTGGTGATCTTTGTGAGATGAGTTCTATACCCGGACTCGAGTGCACTTAGGATAGGAGAATGGCATAGTCTTGTCGACTTGTGTGGAGTTATTCCTTAGCAAGTTGACTTGCAAGTCCATTCACTTAGTGGAGGTCATGTTGGGATCAATAATGTCACACAAGTAAGTTGTGGTTAGACATTACTCTTTCCAATATAGACTTTAGAAGCCAAGGACTTTAGTTTACCAAGCCCATCTTGGCCTATTCTTAGGATGTAGTGCGAAAGTCGTCCAAGTGTAAGATTTGATACGATTGTTACGCGATACTACACTCATAAGAGTCTCTCTTGAGAATATTTTTGGAATACGAGTAGTCGTTTCTCCGATAATATCCGAAAGATGGGATGATGACTATGGGAACCTCTTGTAGAACATGTTTGGCAGGTTTAAACCATAGTACATTCCCTTTGGGTGATTCTTAACCTCAACTCCATCCTCGTGACTTGCAACAAACCCTTGATTCATGGTTGATCCGTTCATATATCCTTAATAACAATGAAACTTGGGTGTTGATAAGGTGTAAACCATAATCCACCAAAATGGATGATTGATATTAAGGATGATATGATCCATCCTATGACCTTTGTTTGGTGTGCTTTGCTTGATCCTTAAGTGTGATTGTTGCATTCATGCATTCATGCACTCATTTGCATCCATATCATCAATAATAAAAGAAAGTTTTCAAGGAACTTAAGGGGTTTATTTGCAAAATTTTCAGACATGGAAAGACAAAGAAGGAATACAAAGAAGTACAACTTCAGACAACCAGATTTGAAAGAGTTAAGGAATCTGACATCCTATGTACTAGATCCCTTGGGTTTTAAAGCTCGTTTTGGGAAGATTCTTCCTCTTCTGACTACTCAGGTGGATGAAGGATTGATGAGTGTATTGGTGCAGTTTTATGATCCCTTGTACCGTTGCTTCACGTTTCCGGATTTCCAGCTTTTGCCTACGCTTGAGGAGTATGCTTATCTTGTGGGTATACCTATCCTGGATCAGTTGCCGTTCAGTGGCTTGGAGAGTATTC